>NC_090878.1:15791204-15798704 GCF_036669935.1 Montipora foliosa | reverse complement strand
GAAGAACCTTGACCGTGAATGATGAAGCACAAAATAGACAAGCTTTCTTCACTGACAATATTTCTTCACTGCCACTTTTCCCTTTTTTGTTTTTTTTTTGTACCTGAAGACTGTGCAGAATTGAGTTGAAAAATAAATGTAAATTGTCGACAATTGAGATGCGACTTCAGTAAACGCTGTGATGCATTCAAGGCGTTCGATTGCCTTTAAACCCATACAGAACTTGCCATTTGGTTTCAGTGTTGTGCATAACATCACAGTTACTAGCCAACAAAGCTCACTTCGTGATATCAGACGTCGAAATATGCAATTGTTGTCAAAGACCATTACTCGTTGCTTTGAAGATTCCAGATATCATTTTTTCACCGCCTGTCTTGTTCATCCAATTGACTTCCCATTATTGAGCTCCGTTAGGGTATATTTGTTTATTAAAAGATCCAGTAAAACGCCATTGCAGGTTAAGTTACTATTCTACTGTGTCCACAGGATAAAGCTACGCATTTCTACTACCCCTGAAACCGACCAAACATAAGGCCAGAAGACTCTACGCACAAAGACACTACTTAGAAGTGGAGGGATAGCAAAGAATTTTCCCGACACGGAAAAGGGAAAAAAAAGGGACTAAATTCCATCCATTTTCCTACTGGGATTGCCATACTGGCAACCCAGTAAAAACGCTAAATGTAAAGCGAATTCTAACTATTCAACATTTCTTTTGTTATCGCGAATGTGGAACGAGGTTGAAGCCGGTTGCCCCCCTCTTTCATCGTTGTTGTGTATACGCATGCGCACTAATCGGTTTCTTTATGACGTATCCATGTCCGTATTCACAGTAGCAATCCCGTATCTATAGCAACATCCACGGCTGCAGCCTGGGACAGAATACCATCCCTCCCGTGTAGCTTTGTTGATGATGTGTTGAAACCGTTTGCCCACCCCACCCCAGCAGTCAACATCGTTCAACATCTTTCAACAAAATCGAGCGGATGTAGAAGCAAATGGCAAAGTCGTTTACCCGGGTCCTAACTTTTTTTAATCTAGATTGGGAAGCAGAGCCTTAAGTATGAGTTAAACTCCATACTGCACGTGCAGCATGGTTCTTTTTTCCCCCTAAAATTTAAAAGCGCACTTGCAGGTCGTGCAGAGAAAGCCCCGTACACACACACAATTTGTATGTGACAATTTTATGTGGTAAATACATTTGATCTTGCAGATAGCACGAATAAATTATAATTGTTGATAATTCCCAGTTAAGTAGGTCAGTAATGCATTTGGACAGCACAGATAAGCCAGAAAACAAGGCGAGGTTACCTGCTCGTTCTCCAATGGCGCTCACTTGCCATATTTATGTGAAAAGTCGTCCACACGAGCAATTGTTCGTACTTAACAACTTTTATTTGTCACATAAAAGCTAGCACGCCAGCTTTTCAGCTAATACATTTGTATCACATAAAAATTGGCTAAATTCAGTCCTGGTCTACTCGAGCAAATATAAATTGTCACAAAAAATTGCTCATGTAGACGGGGCTTAATTAAACATTTTTCGTCGTTTTTCGTCGACTTCCTACAGTTTAGGTTTACCAATTTCAGCACCTGGACTCCTTCAAGTTGACTACTGTCTATTTTGCTTTGATGGGGTCTCACCAATCAGTAGTCCCTTCAGTTTGCTTTCTTTTAATTACTTTATTAATTTATTTTAGTTGTTACGAACGTGCTCAAAACTAGTGGAGCTACCAATATTATTGTACTTTTGACAAGCTTTTTACTAATTGGAGCCTACAACTCGGTAAGTGCCCATCAACTCCTGATCATTAAATCCATGTTCTCTCTGTCAACCTATTTTGGCTAAAATTCCCTTAGCGGCGATCAACCAAACTTTTTCAATCATTTTATGTAAGACTGTCTCTTGCTTAGATTTTCCCAAGATCAGACAAAAAATGAAATCCTGGTAACAATTCTTGTTTGTTTCACTTCACTGGAGATTAGCATAGCAAATTAGTAATTATTGATGTTTCTTAACCCATTAACACCTCAAACTCCCTAGGATGCCCTCACTTGACGAGTAAAATCGTCTGGCATTAAGGCGTTATGACTACTAAGGAGTCAATGGGTTAAATTACAGGTAATTATGATAAAGATAATGTAATTACGATAATATATAAGCAAGAGAAAATAAAGGGGGAAGGGAGGGTATCCCCCAAACATGCCCTTTCTCATATTAAGTAATATGTCTCAAGTTATTTTTAGATCGACTATTACGCAATACAGAGATTAGGCAACAGCAAATGATATGCCCGGAATGTGTCCCGCGTGGATAGCCCAAGCTTAGAGAACACGTTCCCGCCACATGAGTGACTGTTGCCTAATCCTCTTGGAATTTGTACAGCGTGGCAGTCGTTCTAAAAATAACTTGAGACGCATTACCTATGGAAAAGATCATGTGTGGGGATGACCTATCTCCCCCTTTATTTTCTCTTGGTATTAATTTAATCTTTGAGACTGGTCATTTAAATGTAATTCTTTTTCTTCTTTAGGTCACACTTTTAATCTGTGGACTGTGAAATATAAATATAAAAGACGCGATGATTCCTAAAATTTCAATTACATACATATGTAGAACAAATGCAAAAAAAGTTAAAGGAAAATTTTCTTCGTTGTTTGGTAAATACATCTTTATTCCACTTTTTCAGAAAAATCGCTTCTTGGTCCAACCATATCTTGCCTGGCAGGTGATTCTCCTCGGTTACAGCCTGGGAGTGTCGATTTTCTATATATTTGTCTGGAAAGGGGTATGTATTTTAGCTTTTGGGCTAAATAACGTTGAATAATACCTTTAAGTAGGATCCCACAAGAGGAAATCCTCCAGCATAGCGCACGATTTTTCGCTTAGACCCGAAATTTGTTCCGCACCAGGAAGGCCGCGAATAACGAATTGCATAATCCATAATCAATGACGGTGCATCAGAGGTGTACAAAGGTGATTGCCAACGTTTTTGAAAATGGTTTATTACTAAGACTGCCACATTTTCGAAACTGCAAGGGGAAGCTAATTTCTGTGTTGCTTGTATTGTCCCAAAGAATTGCAACCCCTGTGGACGAGAATCACTGAATACTGTGCTGTCTACTAGTTACCGAATTCGCACTAATGCGCTGTTGAAGTCACCTTCAAGTTCGCTTTTGTTTTATTTTGTTGGTTGCATGTAGCTTATCCTAATTAAGTTGTGTTGTTCATTTCAGTTCGGTCTTTATTCAATAGTCATTTCCACTGCTATTTCTTGGGTTCTTTCGGTAGGTGCACAACTCAACAAGAATATGTACATTTTATCTGAAGAGTGCTACACCGTCGTGTAGTACGAAACTATATTTAACAATTATTCTACGAGAGCGCGCTGGGTATGAAGTGATAGATAACCAACGCGGAGGCGCGTAGCGCCGCGTAGAATAATTATACTCTTCCATGAATTGTCGACTAAAGTATTGATTCAATTCCGGTTCAGAACGGCTTTTGTCGGCCATTTTTTCTCAGACCTGCAAAAATGTTTTCAGCTCGCTTTATTACTGACGAGTTCCTTGACCATATTAGGTACTACAAGTCTATTTAACAATTATTCCCCGAGCCCGAATGGGCTCTGAGTCAATAGCCCATGATGCCGAACGCCGAATGGGCTATTGACTCAGAGACCATGAGGGCGAGAGAAATAATTGTTTTAGTAAAATCCAACTAGTTGGTCAAAAAAATATCGAGACAAAACATCTTTCGCTAGTTAAAGCTAGACTTTAATTGTTGTTTTGGTTTTCAAAGCCGGCGCTTTTCGCTACTAGTGGGCTATAACAAATAGCCTACTAGTAGCTCAACCAATCAGAACGCAGCATTGATGATAGACCACTAGTTGGATTTTACTCAGAACTGATAGCCTGTGTCCGGCGAGCCAATGAAAATGCTTGAAAACTGATATCCGCAGTTCAGTTTTTAAGTTACTTTTGGGGAGGGGGGAGGGGAAGCTGAGTTAGATTTTAGAGAGTTGGCTTTGGACTTTGTTAATCATAGAAGGTATTTATATGACGGGGAATTGCAGAAATGGAATGCCTACAACTATGAAAATGACCCAGAACCCATCTTTTATTTGGGACTTAAGTGCAAGCAAAATATCTTTGATCCTTTAGCTCCCAAAGAGTCCCGCATGCATGGACGAGTAAAATATCGTCTGGCGTTGGACATGAGTAAAATCTATAAGTGGCGTTGTGTTAGGCTGAAGGGGTTAAAGTTTGTTCCTAGCTGGAATCATAGCTGTGAAAGCAAGAATTTTGTTCTGCTAAGTTGTTTTACGACATTTTTTTCAAAACCGACAGCGAGTCCAGGTTTGAAAAAAATGGCCAACTTTTTCAAGTTGCAATCCGTTATAATCTTTTGCATCATTTGATGTAGACAACAACAAATAGCTTCGATGTACTAAAGTGCCACCTAGGCCTGAAACTGAAAAAAATCAGGAACTGAATTTTTCTCACCAAGTATCGGGAATTTACTGAATGGTCTCCAGTGTAGTAACGCTGTATGATCACATTCTTTGCTTTTCGTTCTCATTTTTAGTGCTTTTTTCATTTGCATCTTACAGATTTATTTTCTTATCGTGGTGTACTCGTTCCACGAAGCCCTTCGCGAGGACCCGTCTGGTGCAACCGCGGGATATGATCCCGAAAATCCCCCGGGTAAGGAATAGAGAGAGCTGTCCGTGATTTGAATTCAGACGGCGACTGCCGTAACTAAAAAAATTCCGACTTTCGGGGCCGGCAGCACGTGTTTACCTCGTGCCACGCTAGGATTAGATTCATATTCTCTTATCGTCATCTGTAGTCATTGTGCAAAATAATCCGTTTAATTTAAGCTTTAGTTTTACCGCTCAAAATGCAATCAATATTGGCATTTTTACAGGGAAACACAACACTTAAATTTTACTCCAACACTTTTTTGAATTACAATAAGATTTTTTTCCATACACAGGGGCAAGCTGCTAGCGGACCTCCTGCTTCTGCTGTACAGATGTATAAGCCAGATGTCTAAGCCTGCTTATTATCTGGTCTTCTCCACACATTCTGTCGACTTCTCAGAGTAGTATGCTTAGCTTCTGTGGAAAACATTTTGTTTGCACTGTGTAGTTTTCATACTTGCCAAGATTTACTTCAAATTACACACGTCTGTGTTCTAATCTTCCGGCCGGCACATCTGGAGGGAAAGGTCATTATTACACCTTCCAAGTCAATAGGCTTTCGGATTGGAAGAGAACATGTCACGTGTCGAAAACTTAAACTTTCTACTCCCACGTGATCAGGTTGTGCACCTTGAAACGCCTCCGCACAGCAAACTACCCTTGGGAGACCCCTTAGGAATGATGGCGTGTCATTTGGCTATGGTGCCTTTTGCAATTGTGAACTTACTATGAATTTTAGGCACAAGTAAAAGTAACTTGAAAATGTTTACCGAGAGTTTTAACATTTGTGGTATTTATTTTTTTCTTGTTTGTACTTGGGATTTGTAACATTTTGCAATAAAGTGGTGTGGTAAGGTGGAACCCGTACATAGTTTGTTTGATTTTTTCAGAGGTTTTTTTTTTTTTGTTGGGAGATGCAACAAAACAAGCCGGTAAGCCTGGTTTTCACTAGCGACGCAAGCAGAAGTAGCTTATGCCAAGTGAAAACGAACGTCCATACAGACATAAGTACTCTGCCATTTTGCTCAAATGCTCAGGCGCAGGGAATTTGGAACGATCGAGTGCCTAATTCGCCCTTGTCACAATGCGGCCACCTTGTCCCGGGAGACCAAAAAAGCTTTGTTTTACCACACCAAGCCTCATCCCCATGGTTTCCACTGTGAGGCTTGGCGTGGTAAAACAAAGCTTTTTTGGTCTCCCGGGACAATATGGCCGCCGTGTGACAATGGCGAATTGGCTAGGCGTAGTATATTTCTTTGTGTTATGCCGTATTTCGTTTACACACGCCGTAAGGTGAACGCGACAAGCTCCATCGCAAGAAGAGGACAAATTTTGATCCTTGTGCCTGTCTTTGTGTTTGCGTCGAGGCTGTTTTCACGGTGAAATGAGGACTTCTGCTTGTACCGGCTTGCGCCGCTAGTTAAAACCAGACTTCAATGACCGCCCCCAAGGAAAACACTAAGCCAGTTTTGTTCGCATTGGGGGCAGTCATGAAGTGCTTATTGTAACCTTACCAAAAAGCTGACTATTTGAAAAGAAAATTCCATAAGAATGTTTCGCCGAAATCTTCGATTTTCTCTGATGAAACACGGGAGACGAGGTCTCCTCGGAAATCTTTGACATACCGTTAATGATCCAATAGACGCCCCCTCTCTTATAAAGGCCTCCTATCCATTAATTAAACGCCCCTGATGTGGTGTTAAGTTTGAAATAGACGCCCCTCATTAATAAACGCCCCGTTTCTAATAGATCCCCCCCCCCCCCTCCTTAAAAAAAAAAACGGCAAAAAAATCGAGAAAAAGCCCCTTAAAGCAAAATCACCTTTGTTGCTTGGACAGCAATTGCTTACGAATTACATCCTGTTTGTTAAAGAGAACCCCCACTCTTACTACTCTTACTACCACTCTTACTACTAAAACCGCGCACCGGTGGCTCAGTTGGTTGAGCACCGGACTGTCACGCGGGAGGTCGCGAGTTCAACTCTGGCCGGACCAACACTCAGGGTCTTTAAATAACTGAGGAAAAAGTGCTGCCTTTGTAACTACATCTGCAAATGGTTAGACTTTGAAGTCTTCTCGGATAAGGACGATAAGCCGGAGGTCCCGTCCCACAACCCTTCAATGTTAATAATCCTGTGGGACGTAAAAGAACCCACACACTTGTCGCTAAGAGTAGGGCACGTAGTTCCCGGTGTTGTGGTCTGTCTTCTGTTGTGTATCATGGTTGGGTGGGTAAAAAAGGGGCCACAGTAATTGGCGCAAGCTGTTGTGGCCCTCTGCCAGCTTGACTGGCAAAGTTAATAAAATTAAAATAACAAACCGCATGAATAAGTTTAAAAAGAAGGAAATTATGTTTACAAACAAATTTGTTCGAGATTTGCTTTTAAAGCAGTGTTTATATCAAGAAAAGTGAATTTTAAAATCGCATATTTTTACTTTCAAATTTCGTGGGTGCAGCCATCTTGAATAATTGTGACGTGTTACGGTTGCGCTATTGTTCTGACACAAAGAGCGTTTGTCTAATAACAATAGGGCAACCGTTGTTTTTTTGAAAAAAGAAAAAAAACGTCGATTCTAAAACTCATTTATTTCGGATACAAACACTTTCTTTGAAAATACTTTAGACTGACTTGACTGTAACGGTTCTTTCCTGTGATTTAAAGTTATTTTTTTGTTGAAGAGGTGGTTCTCTTTAATTTCTGTGCTCAGCTTGTCGGCAATTTTCTTTCGGTTTGTTCTGGCTCGATAGCATCCAGGAACAACAAGGCCGAATATTCAATTATTTACTGCTTCAA
>NC_090878.1:15768704-15788704 GCF_036669935.1 Montipora foliosa | reverse complement strand
CCACACCAACAGAGGGTGGTCTGCCTGTGGTCGCATCGGTTGGGACGCAGTGTAGCTCCGAGACCAGTGTACTGGGATTGAAATCAAGTCCTGTTGTTGGAAAGGTTGAACCCACTGCTCTTCCTATAATTTTTTCGCGTTTATTGCATCACTTTCTTTGGCCCTAAAAAGCCTTGGGAGAGAGCTGTCATAAATGCTGTCATTTATGATTTATTTTTTTATTTATTTATAAATGTGAAGTGGAGTATTTTAATTAAGCCGTGCGTAGTGCTATAAAATCAGATCAAAATGTTATCTTTACGCTCGATTACAAACCGCCCTTTGCATTCCTTACCGAGGGATATCCGGGCCCATATCCCGCGGTTGCACCAGACGGGTCCTCACGAAGGGCTTCGTGGAACGAGTACACCACGATAAGAAAATAAATCTGTAAGATGCAAATGAAAAAAGCACCAACAATGAGAACTGAAAGCAAAAAAATAAAAAAAACAAAATAATAATAATTGCACAGCGTGTCTGACTACATTACAGAACAATTCAGTTCCTGATTTTTTGCAGTTACTGTGAAACCTAATTGTTTTCTTAGTGGCATAGTAGTGCATTGAAGCTATTTGTTCAAGTTAATTGCCTTCATCAAATGATGAAAAAGATAAAAACGGATTGCACCTTGTAAAAGTTGGCCATTTTGTTGAAAAACTGGATTCGCCGTTAAATTTTTAAAATTGTCATAAATTTGAGATTATATTTGACATTTTACCTTTTTGCCCTAGGTGGTGAAATATATATATCTTATTGGACAATTTGGTGCGTAGTATCGTGGGATATTTTTACGACTCTCGCGGTACTTTGGCGAGCCCGTAGAGCGAGTCAAAATACAAGAATACAAGTTTCGTGTAGGTTATCGTTTGTCTCTAGAAACTCGTTTTCGCCAAAAATCTCAAAATTTGTCAACCATTCAAGTTTTCTTCGTTCTCTTAAGACTAATATGTTTGTGAAAAACTGGTCAAACTAATAGCGCGAGATATTTGTACTCGTTTTGGGTGTTTTTGTACTCTGCTGACTGCTGTTGAATTATATATACACACACACAGACATATATATATATTAATGGCAGACAGTATTGTTTCGGCCTTATTGGCTTCATCAGTGCAGTGCTGTTGTGTGGGATGGAGGTTAAGAAATGATTCATCTCAACGTTGCAAAGTACTCAAAATTTGACAGTTGTGCACCTACCGAAAGCACCCAGGAAATAGCACTGAAAATGACTACTTCATAAACAGAGGGCTGAAGAGAACAATACAGCATAATTAGGAAAAGCTAGTCACGATCAACAAAAGAAAACAAAGCTAACCGTGAAGGTGACTTCAACAGCGCATTAGTCATTCCTGTCCACGGAGGTTGCAATTCTTTCGGTCAATACAAACAACACAGGGATTAACGTTCCCTTGCAGTTTCGAAAATGTGACAGTCTCAGTAATAAGCCATTTTCATAAAGAATGGCAACCAAGGAAAGAAAGGTACTGAGGTTTTGTTATTCGCGGCCTTCCTGATTAGGAACAAATTTCGGGCTAATCTTCACTGTAATAACCTGTGAAGCTCACGGATGACGTAGCACAAAGGAAAACAAAAGCGCAAAAAAACGTCAGACCATAACCTAACCCTAACACGAGCTGACAAAACAAAGAAAAAGTTCTCTCACCAACTGAGCTATGAAGCCACTGACGTTGGGAGCTGGTCATTTGTGGGTTCTAATGGTCCCGTAAGGAAGGAATCAATGATGAAATGGTATATGAAATGAATCATATGAACTGCGGATATGAAATCAAGTGAAGCTATGATCTTCGCAGTTACGAAGATTCATTTCATATACCATTTCATATACCATTTCATCATTGATTCCTTCCTTCCTTCAGGCTTCTCTACGCAATTGTAAAAATTGCGTTCGTAACTGCGAAGATCATAGCTTCACTTGATTTCATATCCGCAGTTCATATGATTCATTTCATATACCATTTCATCATTGATTCCTTCCTTACGGGACCATTAGAACCCACAAATGACCAGCTCCCAACGTCAGTGGCTTCATAGCTCAGTTGGTTAGAGCGTCGCACCGGAATCGCGAGGTCACGGGTTCAAACCCCGTTGAAGTCCTGAATTTTTCAGGCTTCTCTACGCAATTGTAAAAATTGCGTTCGTAACTGCGAAGATCATAGCTTCACTTAATTACTCCTTAAAAGCCCACCTTCAACCGAAAGGCTTTTCGACCATTTGTTGTTCTTATGGAAATTGGCATTGCTTTTCACAACGATCTGATTCGATGAATTTCAGCTTTGGTTGGATTTTCTTATACGAAAATTGTTCCACTGCGCACAAAGCCTGTCGGGTTGAAAGTAAGTCGGGGTGAAAATTAGGGAAGAATTTCACTTGCGTTTTGTCAAAAATCAAATAATTTCCCTTGCCTTTGGATAAAACAAGCATGAAATTATTCCCTAATTTCACTCTTAATTCACTATTTAATTGCTCATACTAATAATATACATGAAAAAAAAAAAAGCAACTATATTGTGATTGGCTAAGAGCAGTGCAGTTCAAGTGTAACACCAATGGAAAAAGTGTAACATAAGCGCCGATTAAACGTCGAGAGTCGGGATTATGATTGGCTAATAATCAATGGGATTTGGTAAGAACCAATCGAATCCTTTGTTTTAAAATCAAACACGAGCCCTGGATGGCGCAATTTATGCTTGCGGTCACACTTGAGAGAAACATAGTGTAACACTAGTGTTGATACTACTCTAATATATCAAGTCTCTGGTGTTTTGAATCCGTAGAGGAACACTGAGCAATAGAACTTGACTTAACACTAGTGTTTAACACCCTAATGCGACTGCAACCTACGGCAAATTTTTCCATGCATATTATTAATAAGTAGTCACATGATTTTTCTCGTGCAATTTGGAATAAATAAGCACTTGTAAATTGTTTTCAAATTCTACAAATTGAACTCGTGCGTATTTATTCCAAAATGCCTTCGAAATCATGAAATTACCTAATATACTAAGCGAATAAATTGCGCACTATACTGGATGATTTTTTCTTAATATTACTTAAAGATATTATCCAACGTCATTTAGCCCGGAGGCTAAAACACATACCCCCTTCCAGACAACTGTAAAGAAAATCGACACTCCCAGGTTGTAACCGAGGAGAATCACATGCCAGGCAAGATATGGCAGGACCAAGAAGCGATTTTTCTGAAAAAGTGGACTAAGAATTATTTATCGAACAACATGAAAATTGTTGTACATTTTTTTGCATTTGCTCCACATATGTACGCAATCGAGATTGTAGGAACGCTATTACACTTATATTTTCGCCACCAGTGTGGAGCCTCTGGCTTACTATTAGATTTGAACATTGAATTACAAAATCGAGCATGTCCGAGGTTACGAAGGTGTAAGTTAAGGAAGACGAATACAAAGATTAACTAATACATTATAATAATTACATTACATAATCATCAGAAATTGAAAAAAAAAAACTGGTAATACTAATATACTAATTATAATTGCCTCTAATTTAAACGTTGAAATCTTCTCTCATGTCCAGCACTTTATAAGAGAGTCTAAACGTTTTTCTTTTTGTGGTCATTATCATTAACCTAACTAACTTAAAACTGTCTTTTTTGACTTAGTTTGTATCCCGTGCCCGTGTTTGTTTTTTTTATGTGGTAATTAGAATTTTGGTGTAAGCCCCCCGCGATGAGCTCATTTAGCTCTTGGGGCAAACATGTATATAAATATGTTTAAAAAAAAAACAAAAATACTTGAAACATGAACAAATACTAATTTGCTATGCTACAGTAATTACCAGGCTATGGTTAGGAAAAAATTCTTGGGTTTCACTCACGTGATCAACAGCGATGTTTTTCAACGAAAAAAAAAGAAAAGGTTTGCATAACGATAAGAGTTCAATTCCCGGAGGATTTAATCGAGACTCCAACGTGGCCGCCGTTTCATTGTTTGGGGACTCCAACATGGCGGCGGTGATGTCATGTGAAAACCAAGAATTTAACAACAACGTAATCAGGATCTCACTTTTTGTCTGATCTCGGGAAACAGTCTTGAATGCATAAAATGATTGAAAAAATAAAATGCTTGATCGCTGTTAATTAAAGGAACTTTAGCGTAAGGAGTAAGTTGAAAGGCGCTTACCAAGATGCTGGCTCCAAGAAGTAACATGCTTGTCAAAAGCACAATAATACTGAAAACTCCTTTAGTTCTGAGCAAGTTGGTAATAACTAAAAGAAATCAATAAAAGAAAAAAAAAACCAGTTGAAATTCAAAGAAAAAACATGTCTGTCGGTTATTTCTAAGGCCCGGTTAAAACGTCGCATTTCACATGTGCCGAATAAAACTCGAGAATTATCTGCATGTGAAATGCGACGTTTGAATCAATTAAATTCGACAGAATTGAATTAAATTCGACTTCTCCCGCATCTTCGACTGAGCGAGGCGAATATTCGACAAAAGTTCGACAGTGGTTTCAAACGTCGCACTTCACATGTGCCGAATAAAATGCCTAATTATGATAACGTATGACAAGCAGTTCTCATTGGCTTACACTGCATCAACATTTATGAAACACGATCCGTCCAGTCGCGAGGGAAAGTCGTTAACGTTTTAAAACCGTACTTCAAAGTCCTTTTTTTTCTAATTTTAAATGGGCCAAGACTATAAGCAAAAAACAAAAACTAGCAATGTACAAAGCATGATAGGTAACTCATATTATAAAGCAGAGTTTTATTAACACAAATTAAATGGCACAAAATACACTTCTTGTCCTTGGTGGTCGAGAAACTGAATTAATAGCAGGCTCACATGTCTTATTACTACATTGTATTCATCTCTGCATTCCGTTCATTACAGTTCTTCCACTTTCTTTCATCATTTGTCTGTTTTTGCTCGTGTGATAAATAAAATTCGACACCATTAAATTCGACGTTTCAATCAAATGCCGCATTTAATGTTTTAGTCGACTAAAATAGGAGTTATATTCGGCACATGTGAAATGCGACGTTTGAACCGGGCCTAAAAGACAGAAGAGGGACAAGGGAAAAACACTATCGATCGTTTGTAACAGGGAGCAAGTCGACAAAAACAAAAAACAAAAAAAAAAACAAGAGGCTTAATGAGCAAAAACAATATGTTTCTGCACGCCCTACACGTGCATTTCAAATCATTTTGGAGGAAAAAGAACCTGGCGTGCTGCACGTGCGACACACAATTTAACTCTGCATAACAACAAGGTAGGTATTAGGGCCGTTTATACGAGAGAAAATAAGCCGTGGCTAACTCTGGCTGCGGCTTACGTAAGCCGCGAAAGGAAGTATTTATACGAGTATAAACTCCCCGGCCAGGATAAGCCGCGGCTTGAGAAAATCGTGAACGTAGATTTAATTGGTACCAGACAGACTTAGCCGCGGCTTATTTTCTCTCGTATAAACGGCCCTATTATCTTCAAGCTTCGATAAAAGCCGTGCTAAACGTGCAGCACAGTTATTCATGCTCTTTTATCTAATTATATCATTGTTTTGTGGCGTTGTTGTTGCCGCCGCCGTAGTCATTTCTTAAACTCCCCAGTCCCTAGTCCTTGTTGACGTAAAATGACCAAAGTTGCCTTGCATACGGCGGCTGCGCCCGCAGTACGAGCGGCAGTCAAAACTTAGCCGTCCTACCGAAACTACACGATAATAGACTTTTTCATCAAAGCTAACCAAAATAAAGGCAATGCTGAAGTTGCCTTGGCCTAATGGTTAAGTTGAGAATTCCGGATTTCATTTTACAAGGAACAGCATATTTTGCTCAAAATAACACAACTATTTCCCTACCTGGCGACGCTCCACAAACTACGAGCGAGTTGCTATGCCGGAAGCCGGTGACCCATTTTTGATGCCAAATTGTTTGCTTGAAGACACAAAATCTTTCACATTTTTCACCTTCTACAGTCTGATATGGTTTTGGAAATTGTAAGGCCCTTTTCCTGAATATTTAATGCCATCTCTAATGAGATAAATGGCCTTATTTCCATGCTATTCCCGTAAACTTTCATTGAAGTCAGGACAGTAAAGTTTTTCCCGCCTGCTGATTCCTGACTGGTCAATTCAAATTTCAGGCGCGCCAGCCGTATGCAAGGTGAGGCGTGAACATCCGACGATACCATTTCGATCTTCTCTCTAAATATCAAAAAAGTACCCACCAATTTTATTCAGTGGAAAGTATGTACACCTTTTTTCATGCCAGACAACTTGAAATAATCACAAAAAGTTGTTAGATTAATGCAAAGATATATTTTTTGTTAACTTTTTCGTCACTTTCGTCTTCTTTGTTTGGGCTATCGATTTTTATCCAACAGTTTCAAGGATTAAATCTGGAAACATGCAAATTGCAGTAAAAATTGCATTGAACAAAAAATTCCGTAACTTTCCTTGCCATGACGAAAATAAAAGCGCCTAAATTGGCTCCTTTAATTTTCTCGCTTTTCAAACTTTTCGACCAATGAAAAGCAAAAGCAAGACCCTGCAAACTCGACTTATTAGTGCTCGTGATACTGTAAGCTACATGTAACGTTGCGAGTGCGATCTCCGATCAGGTCCCGTCGCGGCACTATTTTTGCGCGACGGGACTTGTTTGTGAAATGACTTTGCTGTTGATTTCGTGGCATTCGCAATTGAAAACTGCTCTACCGTGCTATTAAATATAAGTTTGATTTAGTGAGGATTGCCATCCCACTTACCGTCGGAATACTTCGAGTGGACAGGCGATGACTCTTCGTGGAGACTTGAAAGTTCACTTGCACTGTGGAAGGATGAATAGATCCCATATCCGCCACCAATCTATTATAACAGATATGGAGTACAAAATGATAAGGAATCTGCACGCTGTGCGAACCGACTAGCCCAGGCTGCAAGCCGCGTTCCCTTAACTTCTCACCTCACTTTCGCACGGACAGAATACGAAAAACTCTCTTCGAAGCCCTTCATTTTCACTGAAAGGCTAACCAACTCTTTATCCACACGCAAGTGTTAAATAGGGTTGACAGGCCAACACGAATCCCTTGTACGTACTGGTTATAATTTTGCTCTCTTGAATACACAATTAAATGGCCGTCTCCTCTAGGCGGTTCCTGTATAATTTCATTTAGCAATGGCTTTTGTCCTATGAGACTTTGCATTTGGATCTCTATATTGCTGTGATAAGTTTTTTCCAAGAAAATAGTTTGTCTTGATAATAATATTTTCAGTTTCTTGGTGTTGATTTTCTCAGCAGTAATGCCAATGTGATCTTATGGTCTCACGCTTTTGCACCAGTTTCATTCTAGACTCGACCAATGTTTATCGGTGGTAGAAGCGAGTGCTCTTCAGGTTTAAAGGTTTGATACTGTCCCCGGATCATTTTGTATTTGAAAGCCTGTTACGTTGCGTCATGTATCAATGAGAAAGCTGGCTTTTTAAAAGCTTTGTTTGCACTTTTTCGGCGTCTCATAGCAGATCGTTATGCTCTTTGGAGGCGTTTGTCTGTTTTTGTCTTAAATTGCTTCAGTAGTTCTTCTGATTTCGTCAGCGTGCTTTTGTTTGTGGCCATGGTCAGTCTCTATCTTCCTTGAACTTCTGGAGTTCGTTCTAGTCGATCCTCTTTTGATATTTGATGTCGATGTCTTCGCTCCTTTGTGAGGACATTTAGATAACCCGATTCTAGCGTGAGGCCATAAGGTCACACTCACATTACTACTGAGAAAATCAACACCAAGAAGCTAAAAATATCATTCATCAAGACGAACTATTTACTTGGGATAAACTAGACGCTCCAGAAACGTAAAGTGGATTTCCTGTGGTACGTGTAACACAAAAATAGAATGCACTGAGTTGGGTAGTATTGAACTGCACCGCTCCATGTTTTTTTTTTTCAAGTGGGGATGTCATTTAGAGCATTTGTTGGTCACCCAGAAATTGTGCCACCAGTGACCCTTTGGCTCGCTTTCGATACGGTTGATCACACTATACTGATTGAGAGATTAGCAAACCGCTTCGGTCTTTGCGATCTAGCTCTGGCTTGGCTTAAATCATACTTAAGCGACAGAACTCATTTTGTGAGCATTCGTGGCGCGCGGTCTGTCACGCGTCCGCTGTCGTGCGGGGTACCACAGGGTTCCGTGCTCGGACCGATTTTATATCTGCTCTATACCTCCCCATTGGGGGATATTGTCAGGCAGTACAACATGGGCTATCATTTCTATGCTGATGACACTCAGTTGTATTTGTCTTTCAATTCTCTCACTGGGGATGATCAAGCTTATTCTGTCGCTCAGGTTGAATCCTGTGTTGGAGATATCGACCGTTGGATGTCTTGTAACAAACTTAAGTTGAATAGGGACAAGACGGAACTGCTCGTTATCAGTTCAAGATATCGGCCACGCCCATCTTTAGATAGTATCCTGGTCGGCGATCATCGTGTAAATCGGTCTGACAAAGGTTGGAACATAGGAGTAGTTCTCGATGAGACCTTGTCACTGGATAAGCATGTGAATTCCGTTTGTAACTCTGCTTTATTTCATCTTTGGAATATTGCGAAGATTAGAATGTATCTGACTTCTGAGAGCACAAAGACCCTCGTCCATGCTTATGTTACCTGTCGACTTGACAATTGTTTTTTTTTCTAAAAATTCTCCCCCCCCCCCCCCCCCACCCTTTCCTATCTTCATAAAAAAGGAACACCGTCGTCCACAACTGCTTCTTTACTTTCTTCCGTTGAAGACACTGTGGTCGCCATATTTCGCAACCTAACACCTTTAGTGACAAGCAAGGTCAAAGTCCAAGATCAAAAGCACCTCTACGCAGAGGGTGAGGTTTGTCACGCATTCCTCTCAATCATGACGTTTGCGTTTGGAACCTATTTGAGAACTCACGCGGCACGCGCTCGCCGTTGAGGAAACCAGAAACCAAAACCAAACAGGCAAAACCGAAAACCGCGTTGGATAACAGATCCGGAAAAACCGCTTGTATTTTGGCCGAAAACCAAAAGCCAAATGCTAACAAAGAGGAAAAACCAGGAACCGAAACAGACACAAAAACCGAAAACGGAAGTTTTTCGGTACAAATACCGGCCTAAAAAAATACCAAAACCGAAAATCCCAAAGTCCCCTCTTTGAGAAAATTTGACGGTAAACTTACTCTGAAAACCCAATACGAATCATCTGAAACGAAGTTCTGTTATGGCGTTCTGTTATATAGCCCCAACACTTAACAAATGCTGGCTCTATTGGGCAGTTCAAACGTACTATCAAGCAGGCATTTTTGTGGCTAGCTGTTGATTTTCTGTATTTTTAATTCAGTTTTAGCTACATCTAACAGGAAGAAAATTTTTCTGCAATTCTCAAATACCTGTACGCAATTGAAGTTGAACTGCAGATCGTCAAGAAGGAGGCACCAACGCACTATAATTTAAGTTAGCTCAATTTTAACAGAAGACAAAGAAATCCGTCCAGAAAACTCATGCCAAGCTTTTACTTACCACGCTAAAGATGGCAAGCAGCAAAACTCCAGTTTTCAGTTTACAGCCGCAGCAACAACTGCGTACTAAGACAGCCATGGCAATATTTGCGCTTCGTAGTTCGTTTACGGAACCTTAATGATTTGAGTGGTGTAGGTTAAAATTATATCAAGAAAACGCGAACCAATTAGGCCACGCACACATTTATGATTAACTCTGCTGCCATCCATCAGCCAATCACAATACTGACAACTGATTCTTGCTGCCGCTTTTCCCAAAGTGATTGTATTAACTTCCGTTATTTCAAACTAAGCTTATGGAATTTCAGCAATTTGCATTTTCTCGGCTCTCCTTATAAAATAAAAATTTAAACTTTCCAACAATCTGATGATACTAAAGACTCTCTGTCGAAAGGCATGCATAGCGCGCCTCGTCTCAGGTTTCGCAATCTCCTTTGATAATCGTATGTCTTTATCTTGTATTGAATTCCTCGCAATCCGAAGCATGTGTTGCTATATATATATATTTTTTTCTAGTTACTCCGAAAAATGCAAACCATAACTGAACCAATATTATATGTTCACGGTTTAAAAATTTAACGCGTCCAGTATATATCTACTGCAACAACATTAAAAAAATTATTGTGTCTTAACAATTGGCAAACTGTAATAAGCTAACTCTAAAATTAACCAAAATACTCAGCATTCTTGACGCAACGTTGTTGCGCCAAAAGTTGTCTCGTGTAACATAGCGCACAGGGCGATTTTAAATACAACATTTGTTGCGGCAACATGATTCAGGTTTTCAAATCGCTTTCAAAAACATGCAACATTGTTGCCCAAAGTTTGTTGGAATTGGTGCATGCAACACCCTCGCCGCTGACTTTTAACGCAACATCGATCACTGAGGCCCAGATGAGCAAGATTTCACAGTCATGAAAAGAAACGTTGGCCGGGAGTAAAGGTGTCATCAACGGTTCATTTTAAAGAGACACTGTGGTGTTGGGCTTAGGGTACCAGGATCTTTGACTGGTGTGATAATACGCAGCCCAGTGTGTAGCGCGCTTCACGCCGCTCCTTCATAGTTGCACCAAATGATCTGGCATATTCAAAATTGGACATATTCCCTTTAGATGACGCGAATTCTCAGGGCAATTAAGTCTTCCCATATGCATACCTTGTCACAAGCTATCAGATATTTGACGGCCAGACAACTGATCAACAAGGATTTTTTATGGTCGATTAGGGTTTCAGTCCTTTCATTGAAATGTAACTCATGATATTGATCCATTGACTTACCAAACACATGCACTTTGCACCTGAACTTGTTTTTTTTCTGAAACTCTCCCCCACCCCCCACCCCCCCCCCCTTCCTTCACCCCTTTCCTGTCTTCATAAAAAAAAGGGAACACAGTCGTCCACAACTGCTTCTTTACTTTCTTCCGTTGAAGACACTGTGGTCGCCATATTTCGCAACCTAACACCTTTAGTGACAAGCAAGGTCAAAGTCCAAGATCAAAAGCACCTCTACGCAGAGCGTGAGGTTTGTCATGCATTCCTCTCAATCATGACGTCTGCGTTTGGAGCCTATTTGAGAACTCACGCGGCACGCACTCGCCATTGAGGAAACTAGAAACCAAAACCAAACAGGCAAAACCGAAAACCGCGTTGGATAACAGATCCGGAAAAACCGCTTGTATTTTGGCCGAAAACCAAAAGCCAAATGCTAACAAAGAGGAAAAACCAGAAACCGCAACAGACACAAAAACCGAAAACGGAAGTTTTTCGGTACAAATACCGGCCTAAAAAAATACCAAAACCGAAAATCCCAAAGTCCCCTCTTTGAGAAAATTTGAGGGTAAACTTACTCTGAAAACCCAATACGAATCATCTGAAACGAAGTTCTGTTATGGCGTTCTGTTATATAGCCCCAACACTTAACAAATGCTGGCTCTATTGGGCAGTTCAAACGTAATATCAAGCAGGCATCTAACCTTTGATATTCTCACACGGCAATCAGGTAAAACATTCGTAAGGCGCTTATACTTTTTGTGGCTAGCTGTTGATTTTCTGCATTTTAAATTCAGTTTTAGCTACATCTAACAGGTAGAAATTTTTTCTGCAATTCTCAAATACCTGTACGCAATTGAAGTTGAACTGCAGATCGTCAAGAAGGAGGCACCAACGCACTATAATTTAAGTTAGCTCAATTTTAACAGAAGACGAAGAAATCCGTCCAGAAAACTCATGCCAAGCTTTTACTTACCACGCTAAAGATGGCAAGCAGCAATACTCCAGTTTTCAGTTCACAGCCGCAGCAACAACTGCGTACTAAGACAGCCATGGCAATATTTGCGCTTCGTAGTTCGTTAGTAGTTCAAGAGCAAATAAACAGCCGCACCCTACGGAACCTTAATGATTTGAGTGGTGTAGGTTAAAATGACATCAGGAAAGCGCGAACCAATTAGGCCACGCACAAATTTAGCTGCCATCAGAGTTGATTAACTCTGCTGCCATCCATCAGCCAATCACAATACTGACAACTAATTCTAGCTGACGCTTTTTCCAAAGTGATTGTATTAACTTCCGTTATTTCAAACTAAGCTTATGGAGTTTCAGCAATTTGCATTTTCTCGGCTCTCCTTATAAAATGAAAATTTAACTTTCCAACAATCTGATGACTAATGCATAGCGCGCCTCGGGCTTAACTGCAGAATACCCCGCCACTCGAACTATATTCCACGTAGCCGGCTTCGCGGTACGCGGTACCCAGAAATAGTCCCTAGATTAACTATGCCCAGTGGAACGTCTTTTGTTTGTTGAAAATAATTATTCAAAATTCGATCCGTTCGAATGGAATAAAATATATAAAAGGATCACTAACACCTAAACCCATTTAGTTGCTTAAAACTACCTTCAACACAACAATGTTGAAACGAGCGAGACATTGACCGCCATTTTCACAGCTATTACTGATTTCATGATTAAATGAGGCGAAACATTGCCATTGTTCACAAAGGCGGAGCTTAGAGTCATTAGGGAACTTAAGCAACGACGACGGCGACGGCACCGAGAGCGTCATCTCAAAATATAAATTCGCGTCATTGTAATCACTTTCTAAACATGTCAACCCTTCTTATATGACAAGGGTGTGGTAGTTCCTCAAAAATGACATTGGTCGGAACGGCGCTTAATTTAGGGGAAAAAATGAATCTTTAGCGTCAAGTGCTGACGTTCTCCTTAAAACCTAAAATTTGACTATTTCACGTTGTTGTTTTGCTGACGAAGGCAAAGAAATGGACAAAAGTGAAAAACGCACGTGCAGGGCGTGCAAAGCTATTGTTTTTGCCTACTAAATATGCACATTTGTGACGTTCTCGTTGCCGTCGCCGTTGTCGTTGCTTAAGTTCCCTATTAATATGCACGCGCGAAGTTCAAAATGAATCAATTCAACTCCCACAGGCCTTTAGGACGGCGAGGAATCAAAGAGAAAAAATGTATGTTTCAGAAATGCTGGATTTGATACTACTTCTAGACATCGGATTCCCTTCATATGTTGCATGAGCCCTTTATACTTTTTAAGAAAACATATCCATATGCAACCCAACGTGTTGACATCTTCATTTAGAAGAAATTCAGTCTCAAAGTTATCATACAGCTATTTCCCATACTCAAATTTACCCAAAATAGGTCAAGTTGAACACAAAATTGATACAGGTTAACGAGATGGTACCGAGTCAAAAATGGTTGTTATTTTATTATGAGAATTTCTTCTTTAAAAGCCATGTGCAACTCTTTCCATATATTATATAGTTAAGCTGTAACAGAGTAAAACGAAGGGGGACCTTTCCCTGTTGCGGCCATTTTTCTTTATTGTTTCATGTCATTTGTCGTCTCGGCCTTTCAAATTTAGCGCCATCGCAACCGTGAATATCCCGGATGTGTCATACAATTCTGCGCGATGAGTTCAAACGTAATATCAAGCAGGCATCTGATCTTTGATATTCTCACACGGCAATCACGTAGAATAGTCGTAAAACGCTTATACTTTTTGTGGCTAGCTGTTGATTTTCTGTATTTTAAATTCAGTTCTACCTACATCTAACAGGTAGAAAATTTTTCTGCAATTCTCAAATACCTGTACGCAATTGAAGTTGAACTGCAGATCGTCAAGAAAGAGGCACCAACGCACTATAATTTATGTTAGCTCATTTTTAACAGAAGATGAAGAAATCCGTCCAGGAAACTCATGCCAAGCTTTTACTTACCACGCTAAAGATGGCAAGCAGCAATACTCCAGTGTTCAGTTTACAGCCGCAGCAGCAACTGCGTACTAAGACTGCCATGGCGATATTTTCGCTTCGTAGTTCGTTAGTAGTTCAAGAGCAAATAAACAGCCGCAGCCTACGGAACCTTAATGATTTGAGTGGTGTAGGTTAAAATTATATCAAGAAAGCGCGAACAAATTAGGCCACGCACACATTTAGCTGCCATCAGAGTTGATTAACTCTGCTGCCATCCATCAGCCAATCACAATACTGACAACTAATTCTAGCTGACGCTTTTTCCAAAGTGATTGTATTAACTTCCGTTATTTCAAAGTAAGCTTATGGAATTTCAGCAATTTGCATTTTCTCGGCTCTCCTTATAAAATGAAAATTTAACTTTCCAACAGTCTGATGATACTAAAGACTCTCTGTCGAAAGGCATGCATAGCGCCCCTCGTCTCAGGTTTCGTAACCTCCACTGATAGTCGTATGTCTTTATCTTGTATTGAATTCCTCGCAATCCGAAGTATGTGTTGCTATATATATATATTTTTTCTAGTTACTCCGAAAAATGCGAACCGTAACTGAACCACTATAATGTTCACGGTTTAAAAATTTAACGCTTCCAGTATATATCTACTGCAACAAAATTTAAATATTATAGTGACTTAACAATTGGCAAACTGTAAGAAGCTAATTCTAAAATTAATTAAAATACTCAGCATTTTTGACGCAACGTTGTTGCGTTAAAAGTTGTCTCGTGTAACATGGCGCACAGGGCGATTTTAAATACAACATTTGTTGCGGCAACATGTTTCAGGTTTTTAAATCGCTTTCAAAAACCTGCAACATTGTTGCCCAAAGTTTGTTGGAATTGGTGCGTGCAACACCCTCTCCGCTGACTTTTAACGCAGCATCGATCACCCCAGAATGGACCACGGAGAACCGAAGTAAGTTCAAGCAGGAACGTTGGACTATATTTCTGCCGGTGTAAATTGGTTTAATCGGCTTTATCTGATCGGGGTAATTAAAAGTTGAAAGCCTAAATGTTTGGAGAAAGGGCGGATAAAACATAGATTGAATTCAGTAATGTACTATATTTCTAAGTTGTATCGGCCCTAGCTTGCGCAAAATATTTAGTTCCGTCATATATTTGTCGAGCAAGAGCCTAAGCTCAAATGTTGCCAACATTGAAGGGTCGTTAAAAATCGTCTTATGTAACATATCGTTGCCGCAACAAAGTTTCGTTAAAAGTTGTCTCGTGTAACATGGATAAAACGTACATCGGCGATAAAAATCGGCTCGTGTAACATCACCTCAAAGTAAGCAGAAAATTAATCATCATTATCATCAACATCATCGTGGTCGTTGTTCTCATCATCATTATTATTATTATTATTATTATTATTATTATTATTATTATTACTATTACTATTTATTTATTTATTTATTTATTTATTTATTTATTTATTTTCGCAAACTTTCCAAAACTACAAAATGTGCAATATTCACGGGAAAAATCAAATATTATGTGATATCTGCAAAAGGCTGGGGAAACTGGACACTAGGCCGACTGCAGATAGATAGATTAGTCAGCAGATAAAGCTAAGAAAATAAGAATCAGTGAGTGCCGTAATCTTCAAAAAAGTCGTCTTTCTGTTTACTCTGGCCGAAGGCACGGCAGCCAGAGTTGAGTTTTTAGCCAGTTTGTTTGCGTTTCCACCACAAATCGGCAAAGCCTGCTGACCAAAAGAATCGTGGGCTCTAAGAATGTGACGTATACGGGGGGAGCTGCTGCAACGAAGTAGTGGACAATAATGGGCAGAGAAAAAAAGTTTTCGGATTGAATGCACGCCAAAGATATTGAGCGGTACAGGAACGAATCGATCAGTGAATCGAAAATATTGTCAAGTTGCATGCAAAGTTCCAACGTATGTCGCTAATGATCATGAGTTGAGATTATCTGTGAGCACAAAAAGCGACGGTGCGGAAAAAGTTTCGAAAGTGAAAAATATCAGAAGTATTACGGAAACCTATAACCATGCAATAGTGTGAAATACTCCAACAAGGAAAAATAATGTTGCGCAAGAACGAACTAACGCAAATAACGCAAGAACATTACCACCACTCAATGGTCCTCAAATTTTAGCAAACGACTTTGGCGCTTTTTTCATCAAGAAATTCGAGCTTATTCAAGAAGATATCGCTAACATCGTAGTTAACCAACCAGAATCAGACTCATACCATCTTTTCTCCAAATTAGAACGTTTTTTTTCCGACTTACAGAATATAGTGTCCAACGTATCATGTCATCAAGCAAGGCTCCCTGACACTTCACCCAATGCCAACGTGGTTAATCAAACGCTGCTCAGATGTGTTGACGCCTGTTATCACTCAATTGCTAAATCTGTCATTACTGGAAGGTCATTTATCTGCACCATAGAAAAACGCTGTGGTTAAACCTATGCTAAAGAAGTCAGTCATCGATCCTATGTTCAGGAATTACAGACCTGTGAGCAATCTTCCGTTTGCATATTTTGTTTCTAAAATCGCCGAGAAAGATGTCATCGACCAGTTAATGGAATACTGTACTAACCATCTTCTGCCTGATAAGCAATCATCCTGTAGAAAACACCACGCATCTGTTTATTGTACACTTCTGCCAGACAAACCTAGCCTAGCTACTAAGAACGTTGCTTATAGAAAGCTGAAATCGGTTGATTTTTTGTTCCTTGTTGTGCAGTGATCCGCTTAATCTGATGTGCATTCTCACACGGAGGATCCACGCGATTTGGATGCTCTTGTTCGCAGATATAATACGACACTCTCCAGAGTTATTGATTGTCACGCCCCACTTAAGACCAAGACTGTGACAGTTAGACCTACAGTGCCTTGGTACAATGACGAGATATAAAGGCTGCTAAACGATTGAGACGTAAGGCTGAGAGAACTTGGAGGAGAACGCGATCTCTGTCTGAATTGAACATCTTCAAGTCTTACAGGAACCGTGTGACGTACCTCATGAACCAGGCCAGGCAGACGTTTTACACTAAATTTATTGATGAGAATAGTACAGATCATAAACGGTTATTTAGAGCTACCAAGCAACTTCTTGCTAAGAAAGAGAAGTTGTCGTTTTCTAATTATCAGGACAAATCAAAACTAGTTGATGATATCGGTGGTTTTTTCGTTCAAAAGATAAATAGAATTCGTTCTGATATTGATGCCGTTGACATCGATCTTAGTGTGCGCAATGCGCTACCTCCTGATCAAGAAGTAGATGCTGTGCATTCTTTTCATTCGTTTTAACCTCTCTCTGAAAAAGCCGTCCCCGCGCTCATCCGTAAGTCTGCTAAGAAGTCCTGTCCGTTGGACCCGATGCCGACTTCTCTGGTTGTTGGCTGCCTTGACGTGCTGTTGCTTGTTATTTCACGAATTGTAAATCTTTCGCTATCACGCAGCCATTTCTCTGATGAGTGGAAAGAAGCTTTGGTTACTCCGATCCTTAAGAAACCTGGCTTAGATCCAACGCAGTTTGAAAACCTCCGCCCTGTCAGTAACTTACACTTTATATCAAAATTGACAGAGCGTGCTTTTTCCGACCAAATTCACAGTCATATTTGTCGATTTGCTCTTTACCCAACCTTACAGTCTGCTTACCGCAAGGGTCACAGCACAGAAACGGCACTACTGAAGGTACAGAATGACATTCTCATCGATATGAATTGCAAGCATGTAACTCTTGTAGTTCTTCTAGATTTGAGCGCAGCGTTCGACACAGTCGACCACGATATCTTGCTTGCTCGTCTTAAGTCAACTATCGGTATTAATTGCACTGCCCTGAACTGGTTTACGTCTTATCTTAACAACAGGTCGCAGCGTGTCTCTCTAAATATCTCTCTGCATATCTGACAGTTTTAGGCTACCTTATGGCGTCCCACAAGGGTCGTGTTTGGGCCCATTGTTGTTTACTATTTACTCTAGTGTACTCTTTGAAGTCACAAAATCCCATCTGCGTCACCTCAGGCACATGCCTACGCTGATGACACCCAGCTTTACCTGTCGCTTAGTCCTGACTCTGCTACTAATCAGGCTGCTGCGGTAGTTGCCATGGAGCGCTGTATATTGGACATTCGTAACGTGGATGCTTACGGATAAGCTCAAACTTAATGGTGATAAAACTCAGTTCATGTTGATTGGTACAAAACAGCAACTATCTAAAGTAAATACCGATAGCCTCACCGTAGGAAGAATTGACGTTGCTCCTGTCACTGTGGCAAGAAATTTAGGGACATGGTTCGCTTCTAACCTGAATCTCCAGGAACAGATCCACAAAACTTGCAAATCTGGGTTTTTTCATTTACATAATATTCGACTTATCCGAAAGTATCTGTCACAGGAATCTGCACACACTCTGGTTCACGCTCTTATTATTGGTCGTATTGATTACTGCAACAGTCTTCTTTTTGGTTTACCCTCTGTTCATCTACTTAAACTGCAACGCTTGCAGAATGCTGCTGCTCGGCTTATTTCTAATGCTTCTCGGTACAGCCGCATAACACCAGTACTGTGTTCGTTACATTGGCTTCCTGTCAAATTTCGTATTGATTTTAAAATACTTCTTCTTACTTTTAAGGCTATCTATGGTCACTCACCCGGTTACTGACTTGACTGATCTGATTGCTATTAAAGAACAGTCGCGCTACTATTATCACATAACCTGTATTGGGAAAACAAAGTGTACAAGCGAAAAAGGTCTATTCTGCACTTACCAGAAGTTAATAGAGAAACAAGAAACGAAAAAGCCAGCAAATCCTGGAGAATATTGGATATGGCCTGAGTGTAACGCCTGAGAGTAACGCCATAACCCACTTTAATGAGTGACCAATTAAAAAGGAGCATAGGTACAGCAAGGGTAAATAAACTAAAGCTACGTGTAAGCGTACCAGGGTGGCCAGAAAAACCTGCCCCAAAAATTCCCGTAGGAAAAAAGGGTACAGGAAATCTGGGACGGGCCAGGCACAACTCACGTCCCCCGCCAGGACTCTAAATAAATTACAAAGCCAGCAACAAAAACAACAAAAACAACAAAAACAACTAAATTGATTAGCGGATTCCCACCTCCAACAAGCATGGATATCTAACAAAAAACCAGCTATATTTTCCTATAAGCCAGATTGGACGCCGCACAAGACTTCACACTGTGCGTGCCGTAGTTAGAAACTTCCCTAACGATTGATTGATTGATCAGTTTATTTACCCCTCTTGCAGCCACAATTGAATTATAAGGGCATCAGCAACTATATTATTGATATTTATAAGTACAAAAATTGTTCATCCGTTTAGTCCTGGCAACTACTTTAACACTGCTATTTACAACAGAGCCAGAGCGAAGGGAATACCCATGGTGGGTTTCAGGGGGAATGGGTATTATGTTTGAAAGAAAACCTTTATCTCGGAAATTCTGCAATTAACTTTTGGCATGATTTTCCCCGCCTTTGACTGAGGGGCAGCAAGCCTGAACGGCAAAGGGCTACATCATATGGCAGCCCCGGGAAAATAATGTTAAATGCCCTCTTTTGTATCAATTCTGGGGTTTTGCTCAGATAAACCGGAAGGTCTGCCCAGACGGGTGCTGCATATTCAGTAACTGATCTAACCAGGCTACATTATACTTGAACCAAATCCTGGCAGGCTTAATATGCTTCTTAAATTCCACCCTTAAAGTGATCATAGAAACGCCCAAACTAGAATCAAAATGCTCCTTAGACTTGGCTTTCATAATTATACGAACTAATGGCAACGCAGAGGAAGGCTGCGGCAAAAGCTTAATCAACCGCTCGGTCACAGCCACAGGACAAGTAACCTTGCCAGATCTAGCGAGAAAAGCATTGTGGCCTTCCCTATGCTGATCGTTTTTCGTGACACTCATCAAAGAATCGGTCAATAAGGCCTCCTCAAGCCAAATCCCGGAACTCAGGAAATCTGAAAGAAAAGAAAAAATATCGCGAAAATCAAACAACTACTGCGCCAGTGACCAAAAATACCGATACAGGCACAAACCACGACGACACCAAATAAACTCGAAGCACGCCAAAACAGGCTCAAATGTGCCAATTCAGGATCAAAATATGCCAAATCAGGCTCAAAATACGCCAATTCAGGCTCAAAGTATGCCAAATCAG
>NC_090878.1:15753704-15763704 GCF_036669935.1 Montipora foliosa | reverse complement strand
CTCCCTATTATACATTCAACTTCAAATTAAAATTTAAAGAAACCGCAACCTGGCTCTTGATTTAGCAATTTAAGCTTAAGCTTAATGTTCAGCAATTTGAAATGTTCAAAGTGCTTACAGTCTGTCTCCAATCGATAATATGGGGAGAGTTGCATGCCTTAGCAGGAAGGAAAAAAAGAAAATAAACTCTGGCGATGGGACCCAAGGCTAGAACACCGGAAGGGTATTTGTTTAGGACTTCAGACACCATTGTGAGTAGTTGGTTTTTTATTATGAGTTCCTTACTTTCATTTTCATTTTCTTATTTATGAGAGCATGAAGGTGATCATCGTAAGGCTGCTTATGAGCTTGGCTAATAATCATCTCTTATACTTAAGAGCTTCTGCCTGAGAGACCGGGGCAGACTTGGAAATGAAGGTCGGCCGATTTCACTTAATATTGGTTCACAAAGTACTTATGTCGACTTATGTAATATGCCAAAGTTTCAGCTTCAACGACTTTTTTTTAGCCGAGTTCTGGATATCAGCCCCTCAGGGGTCCCCAGAGGCTGATTTTCAGTGCAATTTTGGCCCCTTTTAAATCTCTCTTTTAGCAACATAAAATTAATTTCAGGCAAAAACAAAACCATCTTTGTGAAGCCCTATCCTTAGGCTTTTATGGGTAGAACATTAGCTCTGGAAATTTTTCGCTAGCCTGTGGCTGTTATCACAACTTGGTCATATTTGAAGCATATGGGAAGCAACCGGAAATAGCCTCTTTTTCAGACCAAATATTTTCCATGCCCATGTTTTATATCTTGAGGTCCTAGTATCCCTGCAAAGTTCAGTCCTTATTTTAGTAATATCAAGCAAAAAATACCAAGGTTGAGGCTTTTTACTCAGAAAAAAACTTACGAGAAGATGGCTAACCAGGCTACTTCCGGTTAAAGTTTCAACAAAGCGTGTCTGCAAAAATCAGCCATTTAATTTCGATTATCTTTTTTCCTTCCAAGTTATGGTTAAACTCTGAAGTTAATTGTCACCGAAAAGACTTGCCGTTAATAAGAAATTTTTATGTGATTGTTTTAGGACCGATCAGATAGTGGTCCGACGGCGGTTATAAATTTCTTGGAAGAAGTCTTGAAAATTACGGACAATAGAGCCGCTACGAAAACTCTTTATTTACTTAACAACACATCTCTTGCCGGTAAATCACAAAGCAAAATTGCATCTTTTTCGTTTAAACTGCAATGTTAAGTTTATCTCCTTTGTTCAACTCGTTCAACGTATCACGTCTGTAGCCAGTAGTAATGAAGCGCTAATTAAGGACGTTCGCGCTAATTGTTTGTGCGCAACGTAACTGCGCAGGTAACGCGACTGTAATATGTCACGCATTACTTCGAGCATTAGTGAAGTTGAGGTTTGAAAACCTTTGCAGAAACCGTGGACGATAAGTCTTGCACAGCGTTGGATAAGAGAAGATCGTGATCAGTCAAAATTGATTAAAAATATTTAGGAAAGTCAAGTAGACTACTGCACGACAGATGTTCGCGTTGTTTTTATCAGTCGTGCACTAGTCTACTTGACTTTCATAAATATTGTTCAAGGATTAGTTAAAGTAACATGGCGACAAAAACGCCGGGGAAAAAATTCCAGGCAGGCAAAAGAATGGCACATTGATTTCCGAATCATCATGAAACGTTAAAGAGAAGTGAGCACGAGGATGGAAAAAGCTCTTTAAAAGGTAGCTGCTGATCGAGTAATGGCTGAAAGTTTGGAAAACTCGAGGACGAACCGTTGCGTAAAGTTAATGCGGCTGTTTCTTTTTTTAATGTTTTTATTACCCTACGAACTTAAGTTCAAAATGAACGCATGTTTTTGAAGTTCTTATCCTTTACTTTCGTGAAAATAGAGCAGTATTTTCGTCCTGGTCGGCATGAATAGTGCGGACCTGCGTGGAAAAAACCAGCGATTAAATTTCACAAAAACCACACTCCAGAAGACGAGCATGACGGCAATGGAGAAATATTATAGAAAACACTAACCAAATGAAGATGACGACTGCTTAAAACTTCGTTGCTGTGCTAGAGAAAGCTTTGTTTTGGGGTAAAAACCTTTCATCCCTTCAACGATCGATTTCCTCTTGGGTTCCAGTCCTTCCCCGACTGGTCACGCAAAAACGTGACAAACGAAGTTTTCCAAGAGCTTCGTAAAATCACATCGATTTTACTCCCTTGGATCATCGGTGACCCCTATTTTTTTAATCATGAATCACTTACTCTACTTACTATCTACAAAATATGATAAGATGAAAAAAATCTCACCGTAAGAAGTTATCTTTTTTATAAATTTTCTTTCCTCGTGCCATCGAATTCCGGTAGTGGTTGCAACGGATAGAGGTTACGAAAACGCTCGTCCAGGATGAACTCTACTGTTTACGACATCCCTAGTGGCATGAAAGTATCTTAAAATCCCACCCCTAAAAACCTATGCATGGAAACCTTCACTCTAGCAGTTTATTTTTAGGATTTTCGATGGATGAGCAGATGAGGCTACCTTTCGTTATTATCACAGATTTATCGAAATTAAGGCATTTTTCCACTGCCATTTTCTCCGAAACAAAGTCGGTGACCCCCAATTTTTTTTATATTTTTGGAGTAAGTACTTCATGACCTAACTCTAGTCGAGAAATAAAGAAAATCTCACCGTAGGAAGATTTTGGCGCGAACGTCCTTAAATCAGGATATAAGCAAGCTTTGTAGTGCCATTCAGCAGTACTATAACCCACCTCTTTAGGCTTTAATATTTTCTGAAGAAAAAAGAACTTATCGGTCTCTTTGAATGCAACCACAACATCTGTCGTGACACTACTTGAGAATCGTTATAAACCTTCAAGAAATTTCGAATATAATTAAAGCTAATCGTCTAACAAATTGCAAGTGCGTCGTTGTGAGTTAGATATACATAGGTCGATTAATAACGTACGTGATGAGGTCATTGTAGTTTGCTGGCTATGACTGACTTGGAATTCAGTTGTTTTCTCGTGCAGATTCGTCTCCTTGATATTGCAGAGAATGATTATGATAGAACTTGTATGAGAACCTCAATGGCATGGTTTGTTTACTGAATATTTATTCATACCCAGTGCCCCAGTGTAAATGGCTCACGTATGTTGTATAAAATGATTGATAAGGACGACCAACACGGTCCGTTTTCGCCGCCAATCCGCTAAATTGCTAGAAGATTACTCACGGGCTCTCTTTCCCTTTCTCTATCAGTATTTTCCTTTTGTTGCTTTCTCAAACAGCACAGATCCTTGGTGGCATCCATACTGCATATATATCCAAAGATAGGACAGTGGTGGAGTGGGTTATCCTTCCGGTAAACACTACTGTTTTGGCAACTTGGGAAATAAAATATTTCAGCTTTCTTGGAGCCCTTAAGGACTTGGGGTTTTTTTATGGCACCCGTAGCTGTAGATCACATGAAAAAGTAAGTCTTTATGGACTCACACTGAATTGCTGACCCTTAACTCTGGTTTCGGTAATAAGAAGCAACATAGGCGGAAATCGCCCTGGAGGGCCATCATGCATGCTGTAGGTGATAGGGTAAGTCGTCACAAGGCCTAGTGCCCGCTCGTACCTGCTGGAGCTTAAATTGGTTACTGCTCTTCTTTCATGGACAGGATAATAATCACTGGTGCCCATTTATACATCTGGGTGGAGAGAGGCACTGTTAAAGAAAATTGCCTTCCCAAGACGACATGTCAACGCCCTAGTAACCAGGACTGCCCGATCCAGAGTCTAGCCCACTAACGCGCTATGCCAGTTTCTTTTTGTGTAGAATCCGAATGTAATGTGGACTTTAATCTGTCCTAAATCAACAAAATGCATCGGGTAAGAAATAAATGGCCAGCGACTTTCAAAAGAAAGTGGACACCTTGCCGGCTGCTTTGTTTATTTGCGAGAAAAGAAACTATTTGCGATCTATTAAATAAACTAATTTTAACTGGCATAGCGCGTTAGCGGGCTAGACTCTGGATCGGGCGGTATTAATCGACCTGTGTATATCTAACTCGCAACGACGCACTTGCAATTTGTGTTAGACGATTAGCTTTAATTATATTCGAAATTTCTTAAAGGTTTAAAACGATTCTCAAGTAGTGTCACGACAGATGTTGTGGTTGCATTCAAAGAGACCGATAAGTTCTTTTTTCTTCAGAAAATATTAAAGCCTAAACAGGTGGGTTATAGTACTACTGAATGGAACTACAAAGCTTGCTTATATCCTGATTTAATTAGCGCTTCATTACTACGGGCTACAGACGTGATACGTTGAACGAGTTGAACAAAGGAGATAAACTTAACATTGCAGTTTGGACGAAAAAGATGCAATTTTGCATTGTAATTTACCGGCAAGAGATGTGCTGTTAAGTAAATAAAGAGTTTTCGCAGCGGCTCTATTGTCCGTAATTTTCAAGGCTTCTTCCAAGAAATTTATAACCGCTGTCGGACCACTATCTGATCGGTCCTAAAACAATCACATAAAAATTTCTTATTAACGGCAAGTCTTTTCGATGGCAATTAACTTCAGAGTTTAACCATAACTTGGAAGGAAAAAAGATAATCGAAATTAAATGGCTGATTTTTGCAGACACGCTTTGTTGAAACTTTAACCGGAAGTGGCCTGGTTAGCCATCTTCTCGTAAGTCTTTTTTCTTAGTAAAACGCCTCAACCTTAGTATTTTTTTCTTGATATTACTAAACTAAGGGCTGAAATTTGCAGGGATACTAAGACCTCAAGATATAAAAAATGGGCATGGAAAATATTTGGTCTGAAAAAGAGGCTATTTCCGGTTGCTTCCCATATGCTTCAAATATGACCAAGTTGTGATAACAGCCACAGGCTAGCGAAAAATTTCCATGAGCTAATTTTCTACCCATAAAAGCCTAAGGATAGGGCTTTACAAAGATGTTTTTTTTTTTTTTTGCCTGAAATTAATTTCATGTTGCTAAAAGAGAGATTTAAAAGGGGCCAACATTGCACTGAAAATCAGCCTCTGGGGACCCCTGAGGGGCTGATATCCAGAACTCGGCTAAAAAAAAGTCGTTGAAGCTGAAACTTTGGCATATTACATAAGTCGACATAAGTACTTTGTGTACCAATTTTAAGCGAAATCGGCCGACCTTCATTTCCAAGTCTGCCCCGGTCTCTCAGGCAGAAGCTCTTAAGTAATTTTGGTATTTCTCATTTTAATGTAGGAGCACAAGCCTCTGGTAAAGGTACGGTCTCTTTTATTCCCACCCAATAACAGTTCTATTACATCTGCAAGCTTGACAGGACCTACAATAAGCGACAAAAGTAGTGTGAGACACTGAACTGGGAAGACTACAATTAGGCAAAAATCACTTGAACGTTACATTTTCCACTTGTACTTCCCCTCCACCCTCCCCCACCTCCCCCCTTCAATGTTGGTAATAGTAAAAGGAAGTGTTGGCGATAAAAAAACAACGTTGTTAAGGGGGGAGGGGTTAGATGAAAAGATTTATGGGGAGAGGGGTGTCCAAGATTCCTTAACAGGGAAAAGTGTCACAACACTTTTGGTGTTTATTGTACATGTATTCATATCAAGCCTATCATTCAGCCCATGCCAGCAAATCCTATGTCAGAGCTGACATTTACATATAATCATATAATTAAGTCTGCGCATAACAAATTATGAAGACTGGCCAGTACGAAGTCCAGTGGAAACAATCTCCTGAAGATTGCATTTATAGTTAAATATTATTAATAAGCATGCAACTTTATTTTTTTCAAAGTTGTATGGTCAGAAACCTGGCCTAATTTCACTGAAAAAAAGGATCATTTCTACACTGGCTTAATAGAAACAGAAGAATAATCTCTCTGCTATCTCGTTTTGACCCTTTCCCTCCTAAGAGTGGTACTTATTGATTTTACTCTGTCTAATACCAGATGATTTTACTTGTCAATGGGGGCTACTTCAGGGGTGAAATTGAAACAGTCGCAGTACTGTTCAAGTTACAAAACTGTCAATATATTTAACAAGGCCAATATGCAGTAATTTATGACAAACCTAACCATTTTTAAGACTAGCCTGAAGCTTCAAAACTGCATGTACCTAGAGAGTTGCTTCATGTGCAATGCACTGGTGCACTACATGGCATGTGAAATACAGAGGTGTGTGTGCATCTGCAATACCGATGCATGTATTGCATGAGACAAAATTTCTTGAAAGACTGAAAATTGTTTTTATGCTGTTTATTTAAAAGATATAAATATTGGTTTTAGAATGCATAAATCATACTCCTATTGGGATGGCAACAGGCACAATAGCTGATGCTGATATCACAGCCTCCTCTGTTTTGAATTCTGATTCACACGCGAAATTTGCACGATTGGGAAAAAGCAAAGGATGGATTGCTAATGATGGGGATAAACACCCTTGGATGCAAGTGAATCTTCACACAACAATGAATATGATAGCAATAGCTACTCAAGGTGTTGTGTTCAGAAGCAAACAGTATTTTATCAAATCTTATTACTTGAGCTATGGTGACGATGGAAAAAACTGGGTGAATTATCGCATTCAAGGAATGACGAAAGTAAGTCTGTAAGATTTTTTTTTTTTTACTTCAAAACTATTTTTAAGGGGTACTGCATTTGGGTACTCCATGGGGGTACTGCATGGAATTGCACTCCATGTTTTGTCCTCAACCAATTCAGGTAAAATTTTACAAGTTTTGAGAACTGTAGCTAAAAAGAACCTAACTACATTATTAATATCATTTAGAGACTGACTAATATAGTAGAATAAGAAAAAACCTGCTTTTCAACTGGTGAAAATGATCCTCACAGGATCTTTGAGGATCTGTAAAGATCTTCAAAGACCTGCCAAAGATCCTTGAAGATAAAGATCTTTGAAGGATCTTTGCAAGATCTTTAAAAAATCTCCAGAGATCTTCATTCTCCAAACCTACTTGTTAAGATCCTGGAAGCGATTTTAAGGATCTTGTGAGGATCTTGCAAAGATCCTGGGGACAATCTGTTAGAAGGCTTTCAGAAAAAATCCTTATATAAAGATCATACTAGGATCTTTGACGGATCTTTGAAGGATCCTTACGTTGATCTTGAAAGAAAATTTACTAGGATCCTTGAAAGATCCTCAAGGATTGTGTGGGGATCCTTTAAGGATCTGAAAAGGATCTTCAGAGGGATCTCGAAAAGATCTTTATCAGGATCCTTAAAGATCCTATGAGGATCCTACAAGGATCTTAAAAGGATTCTTATAGGATTCTTTAAGATCCTTGAAGGATCCTCATAGGATCTTTAAGGATCCTTCAAAGATCTTGTAAGGACCTTTACATTAAAGAGTGAAGTGTATAAAATTCTTAAAGATCCTATTAGGTAATAGTGTAGCTTCAAGTATCATTAAGGATCCAAACTTTGACATAAAATCACGCTGTACACGGATCAATTAAAAAAGAAAGCTTTAATTCTGATGTAATCATTAGATTATGGGATATATCAGGAACGGATTGCCTTGTTTGATGAACTCATAAATAGCTACAGCGCCGGGCCTAAAGCAATATGAAACAGTTTACTCTCGAAATATCAAAGAATTCGCGTCAGCACTTAATCCTTTAAATAAAGACCAGTATCTTTTCACATTCCGCTAAGGGTTAATTCGATGAGTCTGCTATGAATCTTGCTCAGTCTGGTATGAATCTTGCTCACTTTCTCTTCAAAGTATCGGACGATTGAAACCATCCGCCATCTTGAATAACACGCGAGAGATAAGACTGGAAACTAGTGAGCCGTTTCGCTTTTGGTCAGCGATGGCTCCTCTTACAGTTCGTCGGGTCGTTCGGTGGTTTTATTTAAGTTCGTATCAACGAGTAAAATGTGTCTAGATCTTATGATTCATGGTCGTTTTAACCTTTAAATACTGATTCAAAACGAGGAAATGGTATTGCCTTGGGAAGTTGGGTGCTTTAGGCCTGTTTCAAACGTCGTCCTACTGCCGTGCCGAACTCAAATGAAATGGTCATTTCGATTTAAGCACGGCAGTAGCACGCCGTTTGAAACCATTAAGCGCGGTACGGCTGAATTAGGTTCGGCACGACTACTTAGCACGGGAGGACTTGCCGTGCCGCACGGCAGTAGCACGACTTGGTTTCAAACGGCGTGCTATTGTTGCGCCGAACTCAATTCATAAATTAATTTAATGTATTTTGCATTATTTGCATACTATTACGCTGGATGGATGGTTTGTTTTGTCTTTTGAATTTGGCGCGACTGTATTAGGTTCGACGTTTGAAACCGCTGCCGTGCCATCGTCGTGCCACTGCCAAGCCAAATTCATTTGAGTTCGGCACGGCAGTAGCACGACGTTTGGAACAGGCCTAAATCTTTTTAAATTCATTCAGCAATTTTGATTGCTTCACCTCTTTTGGCAGGTTATTCTACCACAGTACAGCCTCGCTATTTGCCATAATTAGCATGCAGCTGTGGTGTAGATGCATGTAGCTTTAATGTTCAGAATCTCTAAGATTGTAAATTAGACTTTCATCATGCAGAAAAGAACTGAGTATTCAAATAATTGGGAGCACAGTTGTTTAAGGTATTGTGCATCATAATAGACCACTTTCGATATATTAAAATTCAGTCCAAAACAAAAGACTTCATCTCGAGGCTCTGGGGAGTAAACGCATACAAATCCTTATATTTATTCCCCAGAGCCTCGATATGATGTCTTGACTGACTGAATTTTAATATATCGGCATATAAAGGCATGTATTCATTTTGGTCTAATTTGAATAATAGACGAGTTTACGCTCTTGAGTGCATCATGGGTGATCAGGGCAAGAAGGAGAGAAATTCAAAGGTTTGTGAGGAAGTTCAAAACGATGAAAATTATTCATGATATGTAATTCTGGGTTTTTTTTTTATTCCCAAAAGAGAAGATATGCGCTCCAAGGTGCGGCAGAATAAAGTTGGATACAATGGCTATTATTTAAATCATTTTATTAACCAAAGTTTCTGCCATACATTTTCTGTAATTCCTAAGGTACAAAATGAAAGAAATGTATGGAGACAAAAAAAAGCAATAATTAGGAATTTCAAGGAATAGATACCACGTCAAGTTCATCACAGTTGTGAACTTGAACTTATTTGTTTGGTTTATGAAGGCGTAAGTCTGTAAAGTAGAGTTATGTACAGTTTATTTCGCTTTGAATTTCCGTACAAACGTTTGAATTTCCCGCCATGTTGCCCTGATTACCCATGATGCATTCAAGAGCGTGAAATGGTCTATTAATGTCAGTTACACATGTCAACTCTCCCAGATAATCCGGGAGTCTTTCGGTTACTGAATAAATCTCCTGGTCTTCTGTACGGGCCAAGCTTGCTCAAGAACCATCTCCCGGAACCACTGTGCCGTTTTCTCTGGCTCTTTTGCCACATTAAATGTTGCAATGTTAATCCCAAGCAGCACAAGGTTCTTTTTCTAACCACCAAGACTGGCCGGTACTACTCTTGCCGTACAACATGCAACGTTACAGCGAACTCTATGCCTTTCATTTGTGTGTCGGATGAGCCGTTTGCCTCACTATTTCGCGAACAAGAGCAACATAGGATGGAAAATGACACCAGGCCTGATGCAACAATACTGCGTGATGAGTATCTGCTTAATATCCCGAGTGATCTCCACACATCTGAGACATTTGAATATCTGCAGTTTAAGAAACAAAATGGAGGAGCCCAGGCGGAACGCATTTGTCAATTCGACGTACTGGGAATAACCGAGTCACATTTGAATTCATTTGACGCCGACCACGAAATTTACATCGATGGTTACAAGTTTGCACGACTCATTAGAATCAAATGTGGTGGAGGAGACTGTATTATATATCACATGCTGATTATCTCAAAGTCGTGCATAGCAAGGATCTAGCGAAAGCTGACTTCGAAGCGATTTGGGTCCAAGTTAAATTCCCAACGGG
>NC_090878.1:15743704-15748704 GCF_036669935.1 Montipora foliosa | reverse complement strand
TGACAGGAAATGGAAAGTTACTTCTTTCTTTGTCTTAACTTTCAATTAAAGAATTTACTGAACTACAGCGTTTTTTGCTGGTACAGTACGCATACTTGATCAACATTGATAACTTACCGTAATTACATACACATTGTTACAGTTCAAACTCCACTGATGATTGTGCAACAAATTTGTATTGAAATGACGCTGAGAAGGCTCTGTTTATCTACGAATGATTGGGGTTGTCTGGGAAAAAAATTGGCTTGCAGACATGGGCTTTGGTTTTTATTGCTTTTCAAGTAACTAAGCGTGATTTAATCCAATGTTTTTTTTTTTTTTTTTTTTTTTTTACGAATTCTCTTTCCAAAGGTGTTTCAAGCCAATGTAGATGCCAGCAGTACTGTCAAAGTTCTATTTAATTCTTCAGTCCTTGGGAAGTACATAAGGATACATCCTACAAGCTGCTCTATTAGGTGTGCTCTGAGAATGGAGCTTTATGGTTGCAGTTCTACGGGAGGTATAGTGATTATTTTTTATATTGGGATTTTGGTAACAGAAATCTACTGTTTCACAAAAGCATTGAATCCGAATGTATAATTGTATGGCATGCATAATAGACTTGGTAATTGGATATTTAATTGTATGGTACCACTTACAGATAAGCCAACCAGCTAATGTGTTTGTACAGCGTAAATATTGCACAGTAACTTAACAATGACAAAACGTTTAAGTCATTCCTTGGTGTGTGCGTGGTACATGTAATTTGAAAAGATGCATGGGGCCTGGTCTGCTTTACATGATAATAGTAATAATAATAATAATAATAATAATAATAATACTTTTTTGTTTGTCCCTCCAAAATTTTTGCATAATCATTGTTTTTATTTTCTCTTGGGATGGTCCCAAAAGAAAGAAACTGGAAAGAAACTGGAAAGAAACTGCAAACAAGAGGAAGAAACTGGAAACAATGCTTATGCAAAGTTTTGGAGGCACAAAAGAAGAATATTATGGTATTATTGATAATGGCTAATTGGTTTTGCAATGATTTATCCACTGGATATTGATTTATCCGGCAGACAGCGCTATCCATCGTTTGAACAACTGGGACCTGGAGGGGTCCATTGGAGCTGGGCTCAGCGTCAGTGTGTCTTTCACTTGATTGGTGGGTGTGTTGCAGGTTAATTTGTACCTTCAGGTCAATTTGTTTCAACCTAGGTCACTTTGTTATAACCTAGTTCAATTCGTTTCAACCTAGGTTATTATGCACTGTCTAAAAAGGGTTTTTCCTTGGGGGCAAAATGGACATGGATTTTTAGAGGGAATAAAAGAGAAAATAGTGAAAAATGAGAGACTGATTAAATTCTTCCTCCATCTTTCCCTTTCCATTCGTTTTTCTTTCACTTCCTGTTGCTCCTTCCCTTCCATTCTTCCTCTCTAGCCGTATCTATCTCTTTCATTACTACCTACAGACTGTATCACTTACCTTGAGTTTCCAGCATTCCATGCCACTCCTAGGCTTTGAATTCTGGCACCATCGGACGTCCGATATTACGTCATCTGTCACTGTGTCATCAAATCAACAACTGAAATCTGCTGGACATTTTTTCTACCGATGAGTTTGAGCTATTTCCAAGCCTTCATGGTAACTATCATTTTGCACATGCGTAAATGACCCAAAGTGAGAGTTTTCAGCTAGTCCACAGTTATATGGCCACCGATGGAACTTTACGAAGACGTTAAATGGTGGCTAAATACCTAAACATGCATCTGAAGAAGAGCGAAAAACAATTAATTCTCTGAGTCTCCAGTAAGACAAAAGCAAAATTTGCTTGCAAGAATGTCGCTATGCAAAATGCACCAGGAATAAGGCAGCATTACTAGTCATGATATGAAACCGATTTTCTTTCTCATGTGCAAATATATCTGATGGATTTTCGTAAAATAACCTGTAACTGTCCTAAGGAGCATACAGTGTGACTGGTTCTTCATGTTGAAAATCAGTACTCAAAGTATTCGTGGTTATTTTCTCTCATATCTTAGGGAACATCTAGAACACTAGAACATCTGGATGGTGCGATTTTGGTCAAAGTTTTAAGCTGACAAAGGGAAATAATTTGTGAGTAATTTGATGACAGACTGAATGATCACATGTGCAAAAAGGATGGCGGCACCGGCAAATAGAACAACGAAACGAAAGATAGCCTTAGTTTGCGGTTTAATGAAAGAAAAGAACTTGTCACCCAACCTGACTGATGTCATTATCTTGGAGAAGCAACCTGTAAAAAAAGCATAGTCATTCACAAACGACTGATAAACTAGGTATAACTTACCGCTAAAAATTATTTAATGTCAAGGAAATTTAAACAATAGTAATAATTAGTAACAATCATAATTAACTATATAATAACACGAAACAAGCCATGTAAAAATGTGTCCTAGCAATGTAAAATGTCGCAATAGTAGCAAGTATGATAAATACTGTAGGAAACAGACAACTTTTTTAAAAGACATGTTTCGGCATGCTTATGCCATCATCAGTTTAATGAGTTCCTAAGTGTGAACAGTTATAAATTCTCACGTTTTAGTTTACACCTTGATGTTTGGTGTCACGCTGTAAGTAGTACCCGCTTTTGTATTACGCTTTTGTATGTTGTAAAAAAATTTTTTATCTACCCGTAGACTTTATAACTGTTCACACTTAGGAACTCATTAAACTGATGATGGCATAAGCATGCCGAAACATGTCTTTTAAAAAAGTTGTCTGTTTCCTACAATGTAAAATGTGTCTAGGATATCGCACGTTTAAAGCTATGCTGCTTGCAAGATCCCTTATCTCACGTATTTGATTTGACAGTTGGTTCCAAGCCATTGCACCTTGATAAGAGAAAGAACGTTAATAAGAAAAGTCGTTTTAGGTAGCAGTAATTGGAGGTCATAGTTCGAACCCCCCAAGTTATAGTTGTGAACTTCAGAGGTTCTACGAAAATGCTCCTGAAGATACGTCGGACAATTATTATTGAGTACTTTAAACATCGTAATTAACAAGCGCCTTTTCTCTCTGTCTTCTAAATTAGACGACTCTAGAGAACTTAGCACTGCTGATGATGGAATGGAGTAACCAGCCCTGGTAATAATCCGTGCTGCTCTATTTTGTAACTTTTGTAATTTGCCAGCACGTGTTTTGGAGCAGTCACTCCATACAACATCACAATAATCAAAGTAATGTTGTATAAGTGAATACTAAGTTGTCTCTTAAGAGTGTCTTGATTGGCAGTTAGTTTTCTAGCTAAATACAACATTCGCAAGCCATTCGAGACTTTAGATGAAATATGTTTGATCTGATCATCCCAGGTTACCATTTCATCAATATGAACCCCCAATAACTTAGTAGAAGGTTTATGTTCAATTGGCCTATCAGCCAACAGGTTGAGTTTAAATGTGGCTAAGACCGAGTTAATGATAACTGGATCTAGGCAGAGATTAAACACTCAATGTGACGAGGTTGATATAGTATACGAATTGATGACGAAATGATCAAGAGAGTAGATCGCACTAAATCCCTCGGTCTTAGCATTGATGATCGGCTTTCTTGGTCAAATCATGTAGACGAAATATGCAGGAAAGTTTCCTTAGCTATAGGAGCCTTAAAACGAATACGGCACTTTATCGCAGCTAATACTGCTCTTCAAATTTATAACACTTTAATATTATCTCATTTTGATTATTGCAGGCCTGTCTGGGACTGCTTAAGTGGCAAGTCAACTGATAAGCTGCAAAAATTACAAAATCGCGCAGCTAGGGTAATTACTAAATTACCTCTTAATACGAGCTCCAACCTCCTTCTCGATACTCTTAAGTGGGAGAAGCTGTCTTTTTCAAAGTAAAAAACAGAAAGCACTAATTATGTATAAAACAATTCACGATCTTGCCCCGGAATACCTTCAACGCCTTTCCAGTCAACGAGATGCTGAATATTTAACAATTATTCCATAAGCGCGCGTTGGATATGAAATGGTAAATAGCCAACGAGGCGCGTAGCGCCGAGTTGGCTATAACCAGTCTCATATCCAACAAGGGCGAATGGAATAATTGTTTTATTAAATTCCTTCAACTCCAAAAATTTGGAAGTACGAAATACGAGCGGAAAAAGCGAGCAAATCCGAGCGAAATCGAAAAATCTTGATGAGAACTGATGCGATGTTGTGTAATACCTTGTTGTCAGACAGACGCAGGCTCATTACAAAAAAATTTCTTGCCTTTTCGCGTACTTCTAAACGTCGGAATTGATCCAAACTTTCCACAAAAAAAGTTTTTTTCTCCTTTTTGGCTTTATTCAAAGAGAAATTTGGCATTCCGACGAAAACATTTTTAGTTTAGCAACGCTTAACGCAATTATTTACCATATAAGGTCAAACCAAGGTATATGAGCTGATAACCGAGATTGAGTGAACCAATCAGAGCACGCGAAATGCATTATCCGAGGTTGAGAATTTAATAAAACTTGATAAACTTAGAAGGTTAACTTACTCTACAAGAGCCAAATACTAATTATTTGAAACGAAGTTTCTGTTATAGCGGGGCCTGTTTGTGGAACAATTTGCCCCAATACTTAAGAAATGCTTACTCTATTGGGCAGTTCAAACGCACAATCAAGCAAGTATCTGACCTATCGGATTCCCACGCGGCAATCATGTAAAACAGTTGTAAAGCGTTTTTTATACTTTTTTTTAGCTTAACTGATGATTTTCCGTGTTTAAATAAAGTTTACTTACTTACTTACTTACTATCCATCTTTAGCTTTTGTCAAGTTTTGTCGCGAACCAATAATCATATAACTAGTTTTGGAGGTATTGCAACTTAATTTGTTTGTCTTAAGCCAATCATGTACTGCAGCTATTAAATCACTATTTAAGGAACATTCAATTGTGACTATATCCACATGAGCCACAGTTATATACGTATCATCAGCAAGCATTGCAGGTGTTGTATATTGTAGACATTTTGGGAAATCGTTTACA
>NC_090878.1:15688704-15736204 GCF_036669935.1 Montipora foliosa | reverse complement strand
AAAAGCAGGTTTCATAAAGATGTGAAGTGCAAAATAGGTTAATTGATGAACTGCAAAATAGTTTAACAAAAAGTACGTGTAAAAAGATGATTTTTGGTCACCTTTTTTTGTTTGTGTTTTGTAAATAGCTCCGAGCTCTGATCCAGTTATCAAGAAAGGGCGAGATGGAACAAAAGCAGTGGATGCTCACACGATTAGAGTTGTTTGGGAGGAAATACCACAACAGGACCAAAATGGCATTATTATTGGCTACACAGTGTTTTACAATGAGAAAGGTCAATCTGAATATTTCAGTAAGAATGCAACTGCAAGTCAAACGAATGCTTCAATTGGCGGACTGAAACCTTTCACCAACTACTGCATTAAAATAGCAGGCTATTCCAAGGTTGGAAGGTCACCATTGATGGAACCATGTTATGTAGTGGAAACACTGCAAAAAGGTATGTAAACATGTACATTCAGAATTCGTCATAATGGGATGAGCGGCTTCATATTTTCCTTTCGTAAGTGAAGGGATGAAAAAGAACTGACCTGGCAAGTTGTAAAGCAGCTTTGACATACAGGATGTTCATCCTGTCCCCTAAGAAGTTGTAACTTTATTAATCACTATTGTTCTGCCTGGATGAGTGAATATTTGGTAATGTAATGTCTAGTTTGCAGTCAGTTCACTGTGTTCAGTCATTCCTTTTAAGCGACCGGTATTTCCACCTGTTGCTCATTTTGTGGTGTTTGCTTTGCAAAGTTTTTTTTTTCTTCTCGAAATCTTTGGGTTTGCGAGAGGCGCAAAGTATCTTTGGATACTTTAAACAATCAGCTCAAAATTCGCTTCAATTAAAGGTTTACCTTCTACTGTATTTTAGATTTCGTTTAAGCTAGCCCTGAAACAATTCTCTGGAGTTTGCACACCAAGTGCAAAGCACATTTTACTCACGATGAAAGGATATTTTTGACAATACGATAGCACCAATTTTTGAGCCATGGTAGACCGTGTAGACTGTAGATATTGGTTTTATGTAAACGTCGTAACGTGTGCACAGAACAATTTGTTCAGATCCCGCGTAATCATTGTAAAATAATGTTGCACTTCGGTGGTTCCCTCTGAGTATTCAACTCAATCGGTCATTCCAAAGAAGTGTGCATTAGCCTATACTAGTTTGCGGTATTCACCCGTGGCAGTGGATTGGGAACAGAAAAAGACTAATACTGTTCAAAGTTCTGACATTGTAGTATGCAACTCCTGAGGTGAAAGATCTGTGATATTTGCATTGTTCCACATTCTATGTGATAATAAACCAGTAACTTGTATTTAATTTTTTTGTGCAGCTCACTTAACGCAAATGCAAAATTTCGTTCCTCTTCCTCCAATTTTGACCTTTTCAGTGATCTTTCCAAGGTTCTGAAGCGGCATGGCCTAATCATCTCTTGGACTTCCCCCAACGAATTATCCCTTGTATTTTTCTTGGCTACTGTATGCTTGAGCTTCCCTTGTGTGTGACCAATTAACTTCAGGCCTTTTATTTTATTGCCTCCTGTTGTTGAGTCTGCTCCCTTGTTTGGGAGACCATTCCCTCTCACTTCCGATTTTTCAAAAGAGTTCTGCCTGAAGTCTCTCGAGGGACTGTAATTAATTTAGCAATGGCAATAACAATGTTACCTTAACGACGTTTAATAAATGTGCATGAAATGTGTGAAATATTTAAAAGAAAAGCAGGTTTCATAAAGATGTGAAGTGCAAAATAGTTTAACAAAAAGTACGTGTAAAAAGATGATTTTTGGTCACCTTTTTTTGTTTGTGTTTTATAAATAGCTCCGAGCTCTGATCCAGTTATCAAGAAAGGGCGAGACGGAACAAAAGCAGTGGATGCTCACACGATTAGAGTTGTTTGGGAGGAAATACCACAACAGGACCAAAATGGCATTATTATTGGCTACACAGTGTTTTATAATGAGAAAGGTCAATCTAAATTCTTCAGTAAGAATACAACTGCAAGTCAAACGAATGCTTTAATTGGCGGACTAAAACCTTTCACCAACTACTGCATTAAAATAGCAGGCTATACCAACGTTGGAAGGTCACCATTGATGGAACCATGTTATGTAGTGGAAACACTGCAAAACGGTATGTAAACATGTACGTTTAGAATTCGTCATAATGGAATGAGCGGCCTCATATTTTCCTATCGTTAGTGTAGGGACGAAAGGGAACTGACCTGGAGAGTCGTAGAGCAGCTTGACGTACAGGATATTCATCCTGTCCCCTAAGATGTTGTAACTTTGTTAATCACTATTGTTCTGCTTGGATAAGTGAATCTTTGCACTCAGTTCACTGTGTTCAGTCATTCCTTTTAAGCGACCGGTATTTCCACATGTTGCTCATTTTGTGGTGTTTGCTTTGCAAATTTTTGTTTTTTTTTCTCGAGACCTTTGGGTTTGCGAGAGGCGCAAAGTATATTTGGATACTTTAAACAATCAGCTCAAAATTCGCTTTAATTAAAGGTTTACCTTCTACTGTATTTTATTAAATCGGAAACTACATGTAAAGAAACAAGTCTTAGATTTCGTTTAAGCTAACCCTGAAACAATTTTCCGGAGTTTGCGCACGAAGTGCAAAGCACATTTTACTCACGGTGAAAGGATATTTTTGACAATACGATAGCACCAATTTTTAAGCCCTGGTAGACTTTGTTGAGTGCTCAAATGTCGTAACGTGTAGACAGTTCAGTTTGTTCAGGTCCGTAATCATTGTAAAATAATGTTGCACTTGGGTGGTTCCTTCTGAGTATTCAACTCAATCGGTCATTCCAAAGAAGTGTGCATTAGCCTAATACTAGTTTTCGCTATTCACTCGTCGCAGTGGATTGGGAATGGAAAAAGAGAAATACTGTTCAAAGCTGTGACATTGCAGTATGCAACTCCTGAGGTGAAAGATCTCAGATATTTGCATTGTTCCACATTCTATGTGATAATAAACCAGTAACTTGTACTTAATACTTTTGTGCAGGTCACTTAACGTAAATGCAAAATTTCGTTCCTCTTTCTCCAAGTTTGACCTTTTCAGTGATCTTTCCAAGGTTCTGAAGCGGCATGGCCTAATCATCTCTCGGACCTCCCAAAACGAATTAGCCCTTCTATTTCTATTGGCTACTGTATGCTTCAGCTTCCCTTGTGTGTGACCAATTAACTTTAGGCCTTTCATTTTATTCCTCTTTTTGTTGAGTATCCTCCCTTCTTTGGGAGACCAGTCCCTCTTACTTCCGATTTTTCACAAGAGTTCTGCAGGAAGTCTCTCCAGGGACTGTAATTGTTTTAGCAATGGCAATAACAATAACACCTTTGGAGTTAACGTCGTTTAATAAATCTGCATGAAATTTGTGAAATATCTAAAAGAAAAGCAGGTTTCATAAACATGTGAAGTGCCAAATAGGATAATTGATGAACTGCAAAATAGTTTAAGAAAAACTATGTTTAAAAAGATTATTTTTTGGTCACCTTTTTTTTGTTTGTGTTTCATAAATAGCTCCGAGCTCTGATCCAGTTATCAAGCAAGGGCGAGATGGAACAAAAGCAGTGGACGCTCACACGATTAGAGTTGTTTGGGAGGAAATACCACAACAGGACCAAAATGGCATTATTATTGGCTACACAGTGTTTTACAATGAGAAAGGTCAATGTGAATATTTCAGTAGGAATGCAACTGCAAGTCAAACGAATGCTTCAATTGGCGAACTGAAACCTTTCACCAACTACTGCATTAAAATAGCAGGCTATACCAACGTTGGAAGGTCACCATTGATGGAACCATGTTATGTAGTGGAAACACTGCAAAACGGTATGTAAACATGTACGTTTAGAATTCGTCATAATGGAATGAGCGGCCTCATATTTTCCTATCGTCAGTGTAGGGACGAAAGGGAACTGACCTGGAGAGTCGTAGAGCAGCTTGACGTACAGGATATTCATCCTGTCCCCTAAGATGTTGTAACTTTGTTAATCACTATTGTTCTGCTTGGATTAGTGAATCTTTGCACTCAGTTTACTGTGTTTAGTCATTCCTTTTAAGAGACCGGTATTTCCACCTGTTGCTCATTTTGTGGTGTTTGCTTTGCAAAGTTTTTTTTTTTTTTTTTTTTTCTCGAAACCTTTGTGTTTGCAAGAGGTGCAAAGTATATTTCGATATTTTAAACAATCAGCTCAAAATTCGCTTCAATTAAAGGTTTACCTTCTACTGTATTTTAGTAAATCGGAAACTACATGTAAAGAAACAAGTCTTAGATTTCGTTTAAGCTAGGCTTGAAACAATTTTCTGGAGTTTGCACACCAAGTGCAAAGCACATTTTACTCACGGTGAAAGGATATTTTTGACAGTACGATAGCACCAATTTTTAAGCCCTGGTAGACCGTGTTGACTGCACAAATGTCGTAACGTGTAGACAGTTCAGTTTGTTCAGATCCGTAATCATTGTAAAATAATGTTGCACTTGGGTGGTTCCTTCTGAGTATTCAACTCAATCGGTCATTCCAAAGAAGTGTGCAATAGCCTAACAATAGTTTTCCCTACTCACTCTTGGCAGTGGATTGGGAATGGAAAAAGAGAAATACTGTTCAAAGTTCTGATATTGCAGTATGCACCTCCTGAGGTAAAAGATCTCAGATATTTGCATTCTTTCACATTCTATGTGATAATAAACCAGTAACCTATATTTAATACTTTTGTGCAGTTCACTTAACGTAAATGCAAATTTTCGTTCCTCTTCCTCCAATTTTGACCTTTTCAGTGATCGTTCCAAGGTTCTGAAGCGGTATGGCCTAATCATCTCTTGGACCTCCCCCAACGAATTAGCCCTTCTATTTTTATTGGCTACTGTATGCTTGAGCTTCCCTTGTGTGTGACCAATTAACTTCAGGCCTTTCATTTAATTCCTCCTTTTGTTGAGTATGCTCCCTTGTTTGGGAGACCAGTCCCTCTTACTTCCGATTTTTCACAAGAGTTATCCAGGAAGTCTCTAGAGGGACTTTAATTGTTTTAGCAATGGCAATAACAATAACACCTTTGGAGTTAACGTCGTTTAATAAATCTGCATGAAATTTGTGAAATATCTAAAAGAAAAGCAGGTTTCATAAACATGTGAAGTGCCAAATAGGATAATTGATGAACTGCAAAATAGTTTAAGAAAAACTATGTTTAAAAAGATTATTTTTTGGTCACCTTTTTTTTGTTTGTGTTTCATAAATAGCTCCGAGCTCTGATCCAGTTATCAAGCAAGGGCGAGATGGAACAAAAGCAGTGGACGCTCACACGATTAGAGTTGTTTGGGAGGAAATACCACAACAGGACCAAAATGGCATTATTATTGGCTTCACAGTGTTTTACAATGAGAAAGGTCAATCTGAATATTTCAGTAGGAATGCAACTGCAAGTCAAACGAATGCTTCAATTGGCGAACTGAAACCTTTCACCAACTACTGCATTAAAATAGCAGGCTATACCAACGTTGGAAGGTCACCATTGATGGAACCATGTTATGTAGTGGAAACACTGCAAAACGGTATGTAAACATGTACGTTTAGAATTCGTCATAATGGAATGAGCGGCCTCATATTTTCCTATCGTCAGTGTAGGGACGAAAGGGAACTGACCTGGAGAGTCGTAGAGCAGCTTGACGTACAGGATATTCATCCTGTCCCCTAAGATGTTGTAACTTTGTTAATCACTATTGTTCTGCTTGGATAAGTGAATCTTTGCACTCAGTTCACTGTGTTCAGTCATTCCTTTTAAGCGTCCGGTATTTCCACATGTTGCTCATTTTGTGGTGTTTGCTTTGCAAATTTTTGTTTTTTTTCTCGAGACCTTTGGGTTTGCGAGAGGCGCAAAGTATATTTGGATACTTTAAACAATCAGCTCAAAATTCGCTTCAATTAAAGGTTTACCTTCTACTGTATTTCAGTAAATCGGAAACTACATGTAAAGAAACAAGTCTTAGATTTCGTTTAAGCAAGCCCTGAAACAATTTTCCGGAGTTTGCACACCAAGTGCAAAGCACATTTTACTCACGGTGAAAGGATATTTTTGGCAATACGATAGCACCAATTTTTAAGCCCTGGTAGACCGTGTTCACTGCGCAAATGTCGTAACGTGTAGACAGTTCAGTTTGTTCAGATCCGTAATCATTGTAAAATAATGTTGGACTTGGGTGGTTCCTTCTGAGTATTCAACTCAATCGGTCATTCCAAAGAAGTGTGCATTAGCCTAACACTAGTTTTCGCTATTCACTCGTGGCAGTGGATTGGGAATGGAAAAAGAGAAATACTGTTTAAAGTTCTGACATTGCAGTATGCAACTCCTGAGGTGGAAGATCTCAAATATTTGCATTGTTCCACATTTTATGTAATAATAAACCAGTAACTTGTATTTAATACTTTTGTGCAGGTCACTTAACGTAAATGCAAAATTTCGTTCCTCTTCCTCCAATTTTGACCTTTTCAGTGATCTTTCCAAGGTTCTGAAGCGGCATGGCCTAATCATCTCTTGGACCTCCCCCAACGAATTAGCCCTTCTATTTCTATTGGCTACTGTATGCTTCAGCTTCCCTTGTGTGTGACCAATTAACTTTAGGCCTTTGATTTTATTCTTCCTTTTCTTGAGTATGCTCCCTTATTTGGGAGACGAGTCCCTCTTACTTCCGATTTTTTACAAGGGTTCTGCAGGAAGTCTTTCCAGGGACTGTAATTGTTTTAGCAATGGCAATAACAATAACACCTTTGGAGTTAACGTCGTTTAATAACTCTGCGTGAAATTTGTGAAATATTAAAAAGAAAAGCAGGTTTTCATAAAGATGTGAAGTAGAAAATAGGATAATTGATGAACTGCAAAATAGTTTAACAAAAAGTACGAGTAAAAAGAGAATTTTTGGTCACCTTTTTTTTGTTTGTGTTTTATAAATAGCTCCGAGCTCTGATCCAGTTATCAAGCAAGGGCGAGATGGAACAAAAGCAGTGGATGCTCACACGATTAGAGTTGTTTGGGAGGAAATACCACAACAGGACCAAAATGGCATTATTATTGGCTACACAGTGTTTTACAATGAGAAAGGTCAATCTGAATATTTCAGTAAGAATGCAACTGCAAGTCAAACGAATGCTTCAATTGGCGGACTGAAACCTTTCACCAACTACTGCATTAAAATAGCAGGCTATACCAAGGTTGGAAGGTCACCATTGATGGAACCATGTTATGTAGTGGAAACACTGCAAAAAGGTATGTAAACATGTACGTTCACAATTCTTCATAATGGAATAAGCCGCTTCATATTTTCCTTTCGTAAGTGTAGGGATGAAAGGGAACTGACCTGGAAAGTTGTAGAGCAGCTTTGACGTGCAAGGATGTTAATCCTGTCCCCTAAGATGTTGTAACTTTGTTAATGACTATTGTTCTGCTTGGATTAGTGAATCTTTGCACTCAGTTTACTGTGTTTAGTCATTCCTTTTAAGAGACCGGTATTTCCACCTGTTGCTCATTTTGTGGTGTTTGCTTTGCAAAGTTTTTTTTTTTTTTTTTTTTTTCTCGAAACCTTTGTGTTTGCAAGAGGTGCAAAGTATATTTCGATATTTTAAACAATCAGCTCAAAATTCGCTTCAATTAAAGGTTTACCTTCTACTGTATTTTAGTAAATCGGAAAGGACATGTAAAGAAACAAGTCACCTTTTTGGTCACCTTTTTTTTGTTTGTGTTTTATAAATAGCTCCGAGCTCTGATCCAGTTATCAAGCAAGGGCGAGATGGAACAAAAGCAGTGGATGCTCACACGATTAGAGTTGTTTGGGAGGAAATACCACAACAGGACCAAAATGGCATTATTATTGGCTACACAGTGTTTTACAATGAGAAAGGTCAATCTGAATATTTCAGTAAGAATGCAACTGCAAGTCAAACGAATGCTTCAATTGGCGGACTGAAACCTTTCACCAACTACTGCATTAAAATAGCAGGCTATACCAAGGTTGGAAGGTCACCATTGATGGAACCATGTTATGTAGTGGAAACACTGCAAAAAGGTATGTAAACATGTACGTTCACAATTCGTCATAATGGAATAAGCCGCTTCATATTTTCCTTTCGTAAGTGTAGGGATGAAAGGGAACTGACCTGGAAAGTTGTAGAGCAGCTTTGACGTGCAAGGATGTTAATCCTGTCCCCTAAGATGTTGTAACTTTGTTAATGACTATTGTTCTGCTTGGATTAGTGAATCTTTGCACTCAGTTTACTGTGTTTAGTCATTCCTTTTAAGAGACCGGTATTTCCACCTGTTGCTCATTTTGTGGTGTTTGCTTTGCAAAGTTTTTTTTTTTTTTTTTTTTTTCTCGAAACCTTTGTGTTTGCAAGAGGTGCAAAGTATATTTCGATATTTTAAACAATCAGCTCAAAATTCGCTTCAATTAAAGGTTTACCTTCTACTGTATTTTAGTAAATCGGAAAGGACATGTAAAGAAACAAGTCTTAGATTTCGTTTAAGCTAGGCTTGAAACAATTTTCTGGAGTTTGCACACCAAGTGCAAAGCACATTTTACTCACGGTGAAAGGATATTTTTGACAGTACGATAGCACCAATTTTTAAGCCCTGGTAGACCGTGTTGACTGCACAAATGTCGTAACGTGTAGACAGTTCAGTTTGTTCAGATCCGTAATCATTGTAAAATAATGTTGCACTTGGGTGGTTCCTTCTGAGTATTCAACTCAATCGGTCATTCCAAAGAAGTGTGCAATAGCCTAACAATAGTTTTCCCTACTCACTCTTGGCAGTGGATTGGGAATGGAAAAAGAGAAATACTGTTCAAAGTTCTGATATTGCAGTATGCACCTCCTGAGGTAAAAGATCTCAGATATTTGCATTCTTTCACATTCTATGTGATAATAAACCAGTAACCTATATTTAATACTTTTGTGCAGTTCACTTAACGTAAATGCAAATTTTCGTTCCTCTTCCTCCAATTTTGACCTTTTCAGTGATCGTTCCAAGGTTCTGAAGCGGTATGGCCTAATCATCTCTTGGACCTCCCCCAACGAATTAGCCCTTCTATTTTTATTGGCTACTGTATGCTTGAGCTTCCCTTGTGTGTGACCAATTAACTTCAGGCCTTTCATTTAATTCCTCCTTTTGTTGAGTATGCTCCCTTGTTTGGGAGACCAGTCCCTCTTACTTCCGATTTTTCACAAGAGTTATCCAGGAAGTCTCTAGAGGGACTTTAATTGTTTTAGCAATGGCAATAACAATAACACCTTTGGAGTTAACGTCGTTTAATAAATCTGCATGAAATTTGTGAAATATTTAAAAGAAAAGCAGGTTTCATAAAGATGTGCAGTGCAAAAAAAGGTAATTGATGAACTGCAAAATAGTTTAAGAAAAAGTACGTGTAAAAAGATGATTTTTGGTCCCTTTTTTTTGTTTGTGTTTTATAAATAGCTCCGAGCTCTGATCCAGTTATCAAGCAAGGGCGAGATGGAACAAAAGCAGTGGATGCTCACACGATTAGAGTTGTTTGGGAGGAAATACCACAACAGGACCAAAATGGCATTATTATTGGCTACACAGTGTTTTACAATGAGAAAGGTCAATCTGAATATTTCAGTAAGAATGCAACTGCAAGTCAAACGAATGCTTTAATTGGCGAACTGAAACCTTTCACCAACTACTGCATTAAAATAGCAGGCTATACCAAGGTTGGAAGGTCACCATTGATGGAACCATGTTATGTAGTGGAAACACTGCAAAAAGGTATGTAAACATGTACGTTCAGAATTCGTCATAATGGAATAAGCGGCTTCATATTTTCCTTTCGTAAGTGTAGGGATGAAAGGGAACTGACCTGGAAAGTTGTAGAGCAGCTTTGACGTACAAGGATGTTAATCCCTTCCCCTAAGATGTTGTAACTTTGTTAATGACTATTGTTCTGCTTGGATTAGTGAATCTTTGCACTCAGTTTACTGTGTTCAGTCATTCCTTTTAAGAGACCGGTATTTCCACCTGTTGCTCATTTTGTGGTGTTTGCTTTGCAAAGTTTTTTTTTTTTTTTTTTTTTTCTCGAAACCTTTGTTTTTGCGAGACGTGCAAAGTATATTTCGATATTTTAAACAATCAGCTCAAAATTCGCTTCAATTAAAGGTTTACCTTCTACTGTATTTTATTAAATCGAAAACCATATGTAAAGAAACAAGTCTTAGATTTCGTTTAAGCTAGGCCTGAAACAATTTTCCGGAGTTTGCACACCAAGTGCAAAGCACATTTTACTCACGGTGAAAGGATATTTTTGACAATACGATAGCACCAATTTTTAAGCCCTGGTAGACCGTGTTGACTGCACAAATGTCGTAACGTGTCGACAGTTCAGTTCGTTCAGATCCGTAATCATTGTAAAATAATGTTGCACTTGGGTGGTTCCTTCTGAGTATTCAACTCAATCGGTCATTCCAAAGAAGTGTGCAATAGCCTAACAATAGTTTTCGCTATTCACTCGTGGCAGTGGATTGGGAATGGAAAAAGAGAAATACTGTTCAAAGTTCTCACATCGCAGTATGCACCTCCTGAGGTAAAAGATCTCAGATATTTGCATTGTTCCACATTCTATATGCGATAATAAACCAGTAACTTGTATTTAATACTTTTGTGCAGGTCACGTAACGTAAATGCAAACTTTCGTTCCTCTTCCTCCAATTTTGGCCTTTTCAGTGATCTTTCCAAGGTTCTGAAGCGGTATGGCCTAATCATCTCTTGGACCTCCCCCAACGAATTAGCCCTTCTATTTTTATTGGCTTCTGTATGCTTGAGCTTCCCTTGTGTGTGACCAATTAACTTCAGGCCTTTCATTTTATTCCTCCTTTTCTTGAGTATGCTCCCTTGTTTGGAAGACCAGTTCCTCTTACTTCCAATTTTTCACAAAAGTACTGCAGGAAGTCTCTCCAGGGACTGTAATTGTTTTAGCAATGGCAATAACAATAACACCTTTGGAGTTAACGTCGTTTAATAAATCTGCATGAAATTTGTGAAATATTTAAAAGAAAAGCAGGTTCCATAAAGATGTGAAGTGCAAAATAGTTTAAGAAAAAGTAGATGTAAAAAGATGATTTTTTGTTACCTATTTTTGTTTCTGTTTCATAAATAGCTCCGAGCTCTGATCCAGTTATCAAGGAAGGGCGAGATGGAACAAAAGCAGTGGATGCTCACACGATTAGAGTTGTTTGGGAGGAAATACCACAACAGGACCAAAATGGCATTATTATTGGCTACACAGTGTTTTACAATGAGAAAGGTCAATCTGAATATTTCAGTAAGAATGCAACTGCAAGTCAAACGAATGCTTCAATTGGCGAACTGAAACCTTTCACCAACTACTGCATTAAAATAGCAGGTTATACCAAGGTTGGAAGGTCACCATTGATGGAACCATGTTATGTAGTGGAAACACTGCAAAAAGGTATGTAAACATGTACGTTCAGAATTCGTCATAATGGAATAAGCGGCTTCATATTTTCCTTTCGTAAGTGTAGGGATGAAAGGGAACTGACCTGGAAAGTTGTAGAGCAGCTTTGACGTACAGGATGTTCATCCTGTCCCCTAAGATGTTGTAACTTTGTTAATCACTATCGTTCTGCTTGGATTAGTGAATCTTTGCACTCAGTTCACTGAGTTCAATCATTCCTTTTAAGAGACCGGTATTTCCACCTGTTGCTCATTTTGTGGTGTTTGCTTTGCAAAGTTTTTTTTTTTTTTCCTCGAAACCTTCGGGTTTGCGAGCGGCGCAAAGTATATTTGGATACTTTAAACAATCAGCTGAAAATTCGCTTCAATTAAAGCTTTATCTTTTACTGTATTTTAGTAAATCGGAAACTACATGTAAAGAAACAAGTCTTAGATTTCGTTTAAGCTAGGCCTGAAACAATTTTCCGGAGTTTGCACATCAAGTGCAAAGCACATTTTACTCACGGTGAAAGGATATTTTTGGCAATACGATAGCACCAATTTTTAAGCCCTTGTAAGCCGTGTAGACTGTTGATACTGGTTTTATGTAAACGTCGTAACGTGTACACAGAACAATTTGTTCAGATCTCGCGTAATCATTATAAAATAATGTTGCACTTGGGTGGTTCCTTCTGAGTATTCAACTCAATCCGTCATTCCAAAGAAGTGAGGATTAGCTTTTACTAGTTTTCGCTATTCACTCGTGGCAGTGGATTAGGAACAGAAAAAGACTAATACTGTTCAAAGTTCTGACATTGCAGTATGCAACTCCTGAGTTGAAAGATCTGTGATATTTGCATTGTTCCACATTCTATGTGATAATAAACCAGTAACTTGTATTCAATATTTGTGTACAGCTCACTTAACCTAAATGCAAAATTTCCCTTCCTCTTCCTCCAATTTTGACCTTTTCAGTGATCTTAGCAAGCTACTGAAGCGGTATGGCCTAATCATCTCTTGGACCTCCCCCAACAATTTAGCCCTTCTATTTTTCTTCGTTACTGTATGCTTGAGCTTCCCTTGTGTGTGACCAATTAACTTCAGGCCTTTTATTTTATTGCCTCCTGTTGTTGAGTCTCCTCCCTTGTTTGGGAGACAAGTCCCTCTCACTTCCGATTTTTCATAAGAGTTCCGAGGAAGTCTCTCCAGGGACTGTAATTGTTTTAGCAATGGCAATAACAATAACACCTTTGGAGTTAACGACGTTTAATAAATGTGCATGAAATTTGTGAAATATTTAAAAGAAAAGCAGGTTTCATAAAGATTGGAAGTGCAAAATAGTTTAACAAAAAGTACGTGTAAAAAGATGATTTTTGGTCACTTTTTTTTTGTTTGTGTTTTATAACTAGCTCCGAGCTCTGATCCAGTTATCAAGCAAGGGCAAGATGGAACAAAAGCAGTGGGTGCTCACACGATTAGAGTTGTTTGGGAGGAAATACCACAACAGGACCAAAATGGCATTATTATTGGCTACACAGTGTTTTACAATGAGAAAGGTCAATCTGAATATTTCAGTAAGAATGCAACTGCACCTCAAACAATTGCTTCAATCGGCGGACTGAAACCTTTCACCAACTACTGCATTAAAATAGCAGGCTATACCGAGGTTGGAAGGTCACCATTGATGGAACCATGTTATGTGGTGGAAACACTGCAAAAAGGTATGTAAACTTGTACGTTCACAATTCGTCATAATGGGATGAGTGGCCTCATATTTTCCTTTTGTAAGTGTAGGGATGAAAGGGAACTGATCTGGAAAGTTGTAGAGCAGCTTTGACGTACAGGATGTTCATCCTGTCCCTCAAGATGTTGTAACTTTATTAATCACTATTGTTCTGCTGGATGAGTGAATCTTTGGTAATGTAATGTTTAGTTTGCAGTCAGTTTACTGTGTTCAGTCTTTCCTTTTAAGCGACCGTATTTCCACCTGTTGCTCATTTTGTGGTGTTTGCTTTGCAAGGTTTTTTTTCATTTTTCTTGAAACCTTTGGGTTTGAGAGAGGCACACAGGATATTTGGATACTTTAAACAATCAGCTCAAAATTCGCTTCAATTAAAGGTTTACTTTCTACTGTATTTTAGTAAATCGGAAACTACATGTAAAGAAACAAGTCACACAAAGTGCAAAGCACATTTTACTCACGGTAAAAGGATATTTTTGGCAATACGATAGCACCAATTTTTAAGCCCTCGTAAGCCGTGTAGACTGTTGATACTGGTTTTATGTAAACGTCGTAACGTGTACACAGAACAATTTGTTCAGATCCCGCGTAATCATTGTAAAATAATGTTGCACTTTGGTGGTTCCTTCTGAGTATTCAACTCAATCGGTCATTCCAAAGAAGTGTGCATTAGCCTATACTAGTTTTCGCTATTCACTCGTGGTAGTGGATTGGGAACAGAAAAAGACTAATACTGTTCAAAGTTCTGACATTGCAGTATGCAACTCCTGAGGTGAAAGATCTGTGATATTTGCATTGTTCCACATTCTATGTGATAATAAACCAGTAACTTGTATTTAATATTTTTGTGCAGCTCACTTAACGTAAATGCAAAATTTTGTTCCTCTTCCTCCAATTTTGACCTTTTCAGTGATCTTAGCAAGCTACTGAAGCGGTATGGCCTAATCATCTCTTGGACCTCCCGCAATCGCAACCGCAACGAATTAGCCCTGCCCTTAGAGTTCTGCAGGAAGTCTGTCCAGGGACTGTAATTATTTTATCAATGGCAATAACAATAACACTTTTCGAGTTAACGACGTTTAATAAATGTGCATGAAATTTGTGAAATATTTAAAAGAAAGGCATGTTTCATAAAGATGTGAAGTGCAAAATAGGATAATTGATGATCTGCAAAATAGTTTAAGAAAAAGTACGTGTAAAAAGATGATTTTTGGTCACTTTTTTTTATTTGTGTTTTATAACGCACGTTGTCTGGTACAGAGGGCACACCACACACGGAATAGAGAATCGGTTTCTACTCCTCAAAGAGCTGTGACATGTACTGAACTGTGGCAGGACATCACCAGGAAACGTTAAGCTGATAATTCGTTTTTCTCTACTCACTCGTGACAGTGGGAAAAAAAAGACAAATACTGTTCAAACTTCTGACATTGCAGTATGCAACTCCCGAGGTGATAAAACTCTGATGCTTGCATTGTTTCATATTCTACTAGTCAGCAGTGCCTTGTTGAAAAACATATCCTTAGCACTGGCAATAGTTTAGGGTTGTTTTAGGATGTTCATGATATCATCGGAGTCCCTACTGTCATCACAGTAAATTTCATTTGCATCCGATGGTCCGATAGGTGTTTTCAACATCTGCACCAGTTGATTCATACGTGTCAGCCCATTCTGTTTCATCTCCCAAGCTATAACTCAGTTCTATTTGATCTTCCTAGGCCTGCGACCACTCTCCTCTTCACTTTTCATTTCTGCTTCATTCTGTTCCATTGCTCTATAGTTATCACAAACTTGATCTTTCAGTTCTATTGGTTCTATTTCATAAAAGGCCTGCATATTTCTGGGTGGAAAAGACGCTAATGTAATTTTGAATTTCCAAAGCATCATTTTTCAGAGATTATCTGGCATATCGCTTTCAACTTTACAGAGATAGCTCACGTTTCCCCCATAAGCTCCCTTACCAAACCGGTTACAGGTTACTCAACCAGTAAACAAGATGAAGCTATTTTGCTCGACATTAATAGCTCCTGACCACAAAAAATAAAAGATGTTCTTTGTACGACAGCGTAAGCACTCAACTTTCATTCTGTCCTTGTATATCGTTAATTAAATACCGTTTCTACAGATCAAGTTTTATGAGTCTTTGTCGTGACCAAGATGGAATAATTAAGTGAAAAAAGTTAACCTTTAGCTCATTTATGTCCTTTAAGTTTTCACTGATGTTCTTATATTGTACTAGCTTTTTGATATCTGTTTTTTAACCTCTTAGGATTTTAGATTGTCTTGTATTTTTAATTCGTTTTTCTCACGTGGGCTACAGGTTTGTTTTGTCAGTTCTATACTATTGTGTACTACCCTCCTTAAATAAGGACTTTACTCACTCACTCACTCACTCATTCACTCACTCACTCACTCACTCACTCAACAACTGCGAAATGCGCTCGTTAGTGCAAATGAATTTTTAAAGCTGAGCTCTTTTGTATTTTGATAAGGAGGTGCAAATGAGACGCAATGTGGTTTTCTGCAATCCCGCAAATTAGTGGAAATGCTCGCCTAATGTCTGGTGCCGTTATTGACTTTTCACTATTGATTTCAGCTCCACCCAATATTAGGAAAATTGATCCACCGATTTCATCAGCTCCACCCAATATTTGGAAGAGCGATCCGCCGATTTCATCAGGCACGGAGGAAAACGTGACACTTCGCTGTCACGCAAGGGGTTACCCAGAGCCGACTTTTCACTGGATTCTGCCCGATGGCTACTTTGTCAATGCGTCGCGGTACGTTCATGAAACCGAATTTCTTGATGATGGTACTAATAGAACGAGAGGGAAAATTCTTCAGAAAGATGGCTCTTTACTGGTGTTTAACACTCGAGTTGGCGACAGTGGAATTTACAAGTGTCGCGCTGTCAATTTGGCTGGAAGAGATGAAAAAAGTGTTAACCTTACGGTAAACAAAGGTGAGAGCAAAATCATAAAAACGTTTGTCTTCTTGTGATTAAGAGTTAACCCTGTCCGCTACCGCTTGATGGAAAATTAGTGAGTAGTTTTTAGAAGCCCATTATGTACCAGGAGAATCCAACTTCATTGTATTTGTGGAACTGCGTTTTTGACAGGTATTCCGCGAAACCAGACCTTCCAGCGTATCACAAGTCTTGCAACAGCATGATAAATTACTACCCATATCTGGGGTTAAGAAAGGTCACTCATGCAAGCCAAATCTCACTTAAGAACTACTTTCGAATCTTAGAATCTCTGTACGGTGGTCAATTTACATTATCAACTCCGTTGATAAACCAAATTTTTGTATACTTTAAAAATGGTTTGATGTGTGAAAATGCCATAACGTACACTTACGTGGAGTTGAGTTTTAGACTCCTAAATTCGGGCTCCTGGTAGAGGTGGTAGGATTTTGTGTGAAGAATTTGAGGCAAACTGTTTACAGGATTGTTTTCTGGGGTGCAAGCGTTGCACGTTCTTAAGCACAATTAACCGCTTGCAGGATTTCTTTTTTTTAGGTAATCTTCCTTGCTTGAATGTTGTTGTTGTTTGTTTGTTTTTGTTTATTTGTTTTGTTTTGTTTTTTTGCAAACTGTCATCCCCACCTCTCCGGTTATATATTTCTAATGGTCCGCCCTTTAATTACTTTTTTTCGACATCCTGCTTTCGAACATTTTGTCATTGATATCTGCGTCACGAGAGATTGAATGTGAACCACCTATCGCGGAAAATTCCAAATAGATGCGTCCTGAAATTAAACATTTGAATTTTAGATATCGTGAAAGTTGATGTGGCAATAACTCTTGAGGATGAAGTCTTCGACGAAGACTTGGAAAACAAGTCGTCAGTAAGGTATCAAGAAATGGAAAAAAAGGTTGAAAAAGAGGTAGGAGTATAATATCGATTCGCGTGAATGCTTGGACGATTGCAGAAATGAAAATGATCCTCGTTGATTGGTCAAGAAATATGTTGCTAGAGGTGATGATAGTACTGAAAGACTTCGTGTCAACTGATGATTAGAATTAAAAGACTCAGAGAGCAAAACAACTTCATTTCTACGTGTTGATAATAGTCACCGACATCATCATCATTATCATCTCTATCGTCATCGATCGGCTGATCCGATCCTGGTGTCACAATGTTAGCAGCTGAAGCTAAACGTCCTGCAAATACAGTGTGCGTGTTAGGGTTAGGGTTCTTGTTTCCTCTTCCTCTTGATGGGCGTAAACTTATCCTTCACAGGCTCATACGTTTCATTATCAGCATTTCGGCTAAATATTTAAATCGATGCGCAACAGATCTCTTACAGTAATGCAGCTTTCCTCTTTGTGGGTTTTGTTACGAAAACGTGTACTGTTACGATTTGAAATGCTTCTTTCTTTACCTTTTTCGACAGCTGACTGAGTTATTCATGCATATCGAAGGATTTGAAAGAATTGAAATTCTTGGATTTGTGTGAGTGAATGAGATAATTATTTTAAAAATCTACCGTTTATTTAACTGCTATTCCTTTGAATGAAAGTATTAGCTTTAGATCGGATCAATTTATTTATTATTTGAGAGGGATACGAGTTTGGAAAGAAAACTCCAAAGGCTGGTTACTCATATTATTGGTCTTAATTACACTGAGGCGGGACAAAACTGCAAACCAATGAAAAGTTCTGTTCATATTGGAAAAATTGTAATAATTAGCAACTATTCACCGAAGTGGAGGTGGCTAGTGGTGGATATTTAAAAAATACAAATATCCAACACTAGCCACCCACACTGTGGTGAATAGTTGTTTTCGTATATACTAAAACAGTGAGATAATACAGCACAAAAAGATGATTTTGACTCATTTATTCCTGCAAAGATTACAACATTTTCTTGCGCAAATTCCGCGCGAATTGCTTGGAGGTGAATTGCAAAGGATATCCGGAGTTTGAGTAGCCAATCAGCGCGCGCGATCAACGCTATCCACTGTTTTAGTTTTACTAATGTCTGTTTTTTGTGGAGTGCGCTGACTGGTTGAGTTAATATTCAACTTTCCGCACCCTACAAGCCACTTATCAAGGACATCAATAGCAGACAAATAATGTACTGGTCAACTTACTTTAGTAACAATAATTGATCGACTTATTTTGCGAAGAATACACGTACAGACATTAGACTAACATGGATCGAAACGCATCAATCACTGTTTATAGTCTTCACAGCCAATATCATCAAGGCTTAAACTGACAGTTGACAAATGACATCACGACTTCGTTGACCAATCACATCAACGAGCAGATTATTTATACCATCTATTGACGTTTTTCAAAGCGAAACGCCATTTAATGTAACCCAAACATATGCTTCCTTCTCAGGACTTCACCCGTACGATCGATCGTGCTTAACTCGTTGTAATATTATATTCTTGTTTGTAAATGTAGCTTCTATCTGTTATGATGTGATGCGTGAAGCATTTGAGTGAATCCTTTTAATCCAGCCCGACATGCTGATCAAAAATGATCGGAAATCTCGAGGCCCATCTCATCCTTGTACTGCAGCAACTAATGCAAACAAAAGAAGTGAATGCTTGTTAGATGAAAGCTTACATCAGATTAAATTTGATTCTGCACTCTTTCAATAAAATTTCCCCCATTTTTAACACTTTAACAATGTTTTAACATTGTTAAAAGTGTTAAAAATGATGAAATTTAAAAACGTCTAAATTCTCTCGACGTTTGGTTCAAGAATGTGTTGAATGCATGTTTAAGGAAATGTGAAACCGATAATGCTGACCAGAAAGGACTTTAAAATTAAAGGAGACTTTAATTTTTGTTACAGAAATGGCAGTGCCAAAGTACTTGTTCGGGTAACTCTTAACGTGGACAAAACGAACAAAAGGAGCCGACGGTGATTGTAAAGAAAGTTGGCAAAGCTCTGGCAGTGAGCGATTTTATTTCTAAAATCTACCATTTATTTACAAAACTGCAAACCGATGCATAAATGGCATTGTACATCCTAAGCCTCACACTCGTGTGAAAAATCCTTTGTCTAGAAACATAAGTACGAGACTAAGGTTGTACAAATTTAGGCGCCATTTATGCGAAGGGTCTATATGGGAATACAATTATACGTTAGAAAAATTCTGATAAATGAAGTATGCTTTTTGTGGACTGTGCTGGTTGACTGGGTAAATATTACAATCCGGCACTCTACCAATAACTTTTCGACGACAAAAACAACAACAACAATAGACAAACAGCAGCCTGACCAACTCATTTTAGTAACAATAATTTATAACACCATTTACACGTAAACATATCACACTAAAATGGATCGAAACGCACCAATCACTGTTTGTGGTCTTCACAGCCAATGACATCAAGACTTAACTGATAGTCGACCAATAACATCACGACTTCGTTCCATTGACCAATCCTCTTCAACGACCAGAGTATTTATTGCATCTACTGACGATAGACAAATCACCTGATTCCGACACTGACCGATGATGGTCTCCCTTCTGCTTGTCAAAAGGTCAGTCTCTGTCATCCCAAACAGTAGCCAGTACTACACTCACCCGGACGATCGTACTTCACTTAGTTATTAATATCATATTATTGCATGTAAATATGGCTTCTTTTTGTTCTGATGTCATAGGTGAAGCATTGAGGTGAATAATTTTAACACAGCGACACACTGAACAAAAATGATCGAAAATCTCGAGGCCTATCTCATCCTTGTCACTACTGCAATAACGAGAGCAAAACAAATTCAATGGTTGTTCAATGAAAGCTTAAATCAGGTTAACTTTGATTCTGCACTCTTTCAGTAAGATTTGATCATTTTAAACATTTATTACAATGTTGAACGACCCGATCAAACGCTCTCGACGTTTATTGCCATAAAGTATTGAATGCATGTTTAAACAAATGTCAAAACCCTTATGCGGGCCTCAAAGTACAGTTACTATTAACCCATTGACACTTCAAACGCCCTAGGACGCCCCAAATCGACGAGTAAAATCGTCTAGCGTTAGACAGAGTAAAATCTGTCAAGTCTCACTCCCAGTGGTCAATTGGTTAATGAAGACTTGATTTTTTTTTATTTATTATTAGTATAAACACACAGGTGATTATACAAAATTGCGCGCTCTCATTGGCTCGCTATCTCGGATTATCAGCCGATAATCACCTCGACGGACAAAATGGCTGCCAGTAGTCGTTTTGCCACTGTAAGTGAAGATGATTTCGCGTTGAAGTGTTTTTTTTTTTCTCTTTTTTGAAATAATCACCTGTGTATTTATACTAAAACAATTATTCGCCTTCGGCGAATAATTGTTAATTATTATTATTTTATTTTTTTATTTATTACAGAAATGGCAGTGTCAAAGTACGTTTTCGGGTCATTGTTAAAGTGGACAAAACCGACGAAAAGGAGCCGACGGTGGTTGCAGAGAAAGTTGGCAAAACTCTTAGAGTGAGCGTGAAGAGTGGTAAAATAGGCAGCCTCAAAGTAAAACCAGTTTTTCAATTAAGAGGTTTGTAAAGGCCTGTTGTGACAAGACAATATCCGCAAGAAATCAGATTGGAGATTTTGTGACGAATACATCACAATGAACCGACGTAAACATTTTCATTCATGGCAGTTGAGACCGCCGTGTTGGTTTCTTACGCTAATTGCCCGGGATGTATACTCGATTATCATGCAAATCCCTTCCTTTTTCTGCCTAAAAAGAACTGTTGTTTACGTGTGTGAAAAAAGAAACAAAAATTTCATCTTCGGTTATACTGGGTTCTGTTTGATTTAAAGTCACGTTTTCGAGTGCTCCAATTTGCCTAAATTGTCTTAGTCCCCATCAGCGTCAGAAAAGTGTCCATTTTTATACCACGTTTTGCGGGGAATAAACAATAGACCAATGTTGTAACGAATTCAAACCCTTTGGGAATAAAACGCTTTCTTCCAGGTATTTGCATATCATTTATCTGTGATTGCTACATTATAATGCAAACACAACACTTAATATTAACCTCGGGAGATTTTAATTGGGTACAACATTTGGTTTATTGTTAATTTCCCGCAAAAAAGACACTTTTATGACGTTGGTGGAGACGGACCTGATACCAGATACTTACTCTTGGGTAATCGATAACCCCGGGATTAAAATTACCACCATAGGACAATCACATGACTTTTGGAGGGCATATAGTTTATTTGTGACCCGAGTAGCATCATAACGAATTGTGCCAGAGCGGAGCGAGGGTGCAAATGATGCTACGAGCCGATGCAACATACCAATTCATTTAATAAGAAAAACTTCTTTAACAGAGATGGAGCATGAAACTATGGTATGGAAATGTCCCTCAGTCTATACAAGCAAAGGTTGTGAGAATGAAAGGAATGTATATATTTGGAGTGCGGGTTGTAGACCAAATGAAGGAGTAATCCTCGCACTTAAATAGGACAATCTCATTGGCCGAGCGAAGTTGTTTGACATCTCTGGAGCCAATCAGTATCAGGGCGGCAAATGTATTTTCAGCCCGCACATTTGCCGTTTGGCTCGTAAAAAGGCGCGTTTTACAGAGGGCAGTTTGTCATTTGGCCGCGCGTATTGATAATAATACAGCATAAATTATAGCTGTAACCTTAACGTAGAACAACTCAAGACAATCAGCTGTAGTAGGTAGATATCACAACAACAATTAAAACCAGGTTCGTTAAAAAGTCTCTAACCTAGCTATTTCTTTGCGGATCTGTTGTAATGGTAACCATCTGTGAATATTTTCCTTTAAACCAAGGCTAAGAGCAAATTATATTTTAAATTATTTTTAATCCAGCAGTCTTGGTGGATTTTTCATCCCCTGCTTTCCCTGCTTGTCTTTATTTCTTTTTCCCTTTGACCCTGAATCTTATTTTTTTTTTTTTTTTCAATTCAGAGGTCCCCCCTCCACCGGCTAATCTAGCGTTTAGTGACCTCACATCATCTGACGTTATGGTCACGTGGTCTCACCCCAAATTGCATGACATGTACGCCATTAATGGTTACTGGCTGCAGTTTAAAAAGTTTGGACTGAAAAAATGGACTCAATTCGTCTTCACTGGGGGAGAAGACCACAGGCTTTACAACCTAGAGCAGGATACACCGTATTTCGTGCGGCTGAAATCGGAAAATGAGTTTGGAAAAGGAGAACCTAGTGAGGAATTGCAACTGCGTACCAAAAAAGGTAGGTTTATTGACTGTACATGACAGTAAATTGCGAACTCCGCATTGCCGACTCCTGAAGAGGGGCGTTTGGAAATGACGGCTTGTCCTGTCGGGATCATTATTTGTTGTATGTTTGACAGTTTCCAAGAAAATGCAACTTATTAGAGAATGAAAAAATTTCCCTCGACGTTATCGTCATGCTTCAAAAAGAATCTATTGTTCCTGCCATGCAACTCCTCTATTGTTCACTTTATCGCACCTCATATTTCAGACCATACTCGAAATGGTTTGATTGACAGTAGGCAAATTCTGCTACGGGACCAAGGCATTCCCACAGCTAAATCTTTTGGCCAATCCCAGACGACTTGTTCTGGAAATGCAAATTAATATGTCACCTTTCACATAATTTGGCACCGCAAGTACATGTCGCAGAAAACAATAGCATTCGGTGTTCTGGTCTGTCCTCCTTTCACATTCATGGCATGAATGTGAAAGGAAGAGAGACCACAACACCGAACAGTGTGTGGGTTCTTTGACGTCCCAACAGTGTTCATCGTGATGATCAACAGCGCCTTCGTCATCTTGACCATTATCAACATCACGGTTAATATGATTGTCATCATGACGTTGATCTTAATTAGTGCCATTTCCATGTTTTTTGCCTCAGCCTCTACAGGGATGAGCACTTCAGCATTGGCACTAGCTATCGTTCTTCCCATCCTCTTACTGCTCATCGTTGGAGTGGGAGCTCTCTTAGTATATAGAAGATGGAGGAAGAGAAAACTGAAGGGTGATTATACAGATGAAACAGTGCCCATGAACCCGGTGACACTGGAACAAGTAAGTCAGTAATATTAATGATAACCTCTTTATTTACCAGTAAACCTCACGATTATGTAGCCTATTAATTGCTGAGATTGTAAAGTAAAAGTAAAAAGTAAAGCAACCATATTTAACGTCGATAACTCGTAACAGTAATTCAACTGACAAACCTGAGGTCGACGGTGCGCTCATTTTACTCCCCCCTCTCCACCAGTGGTCTGTTTTACAGGTATTTAATGCTACTTAGGCTACACTGAAAGGAAAGAAGTCGAAACAAGGATGTGAGATCCGGGGATCGAACTCAGGACCTCTTGCACGAAGGCCGCACACCAACACTAAAGCATCTGAACTTTGCGGTATCAAATATTAGGAACAAGAACAATCCCGATATTTTCTCGATATCTATATTATGAATTAGATTAGGATATCATATGCTTATCCACTACAAGTTAATGCTTCTGAGAAAGTTGCTTTGTGGCTGGTAAAAGCTAGTCTTAGATTTGCGCTACTTTTGTTTAGATGTCAAAATTTGTCCCCATAAAACTCCAAACTCAAAGGAGCTGCGCGTCTTTTACAGTTTCATTGTCTTAGAGGTTGTACAAAAAAGAGTGTTACGTACGAAAGAGAGAAGTGATCTCCGCACTTACCTCCTGAAGAATTCCAGGTGATCTGGTGACGTGTTTGAAGGACTGGGAAGGAAGATTTTAACGCCGTATTCCACAACCAAGCGCGGTTTTAGGTGTTTTTTTCCGAACTCCCTGCAGTATTCCCATCGCAAAACCTCAACAGATCATTCCGTGTCTACCACATTTCCTGTTACTGAATGAACATTCAAGTAGACCCGACGAGATCTAACCTCGCCTCTGCCATGTTGAATTCGAAAATAAGGCCACGCTCGGTTGTGGGAAAGGGCGTTAATTTTTTTTCTCCTCAGTCCTCCGAATTACGTCACCAGATCACCTGGTTCAGGTGGCTCCAACGGGATTCGAACCCATGGCCTCTGCGAAGCCGATGCAATGCCCTACCAACTGATCTACAAGGCCATTCATCAGTTCGAAGCATGTCTTATTTTTAGGCTCATTTGTTCCCTTGAAGGGACATTCATTCACAGAATGTTATGTGTAACTTAAACCTTCACCTTAGCTTGATTGTCAGAGTCGTATCTAAGGCTAAACCTAAATCACTTAATTTTTTCATATTTCTCAATTTCCGTGACAGCAGCGACAATTCGCTGTGAAGGCACCGAACGGAGCAAGCGCATGGCGTGAAATTCCACGTCACCTGGTAACGCTGGGCAAAGTTCTTGGAAAAGGAGAGTTTGGAATCGTGGTCAAAGGAGAGTTAACCGAAGAAGATAACCGCATCGTCCCTTGTGCTGTAAAAAAGCTAAAACGTGAGTAAAGACCAGGACATTCAAATTCCCAGAATCGAAATTCCACATGCCACATGTCATTGAAATACCACAGTCGACGTTTTCAAAATCGAAAGGTCAAAGGGTCAACGTATACTAATAAATAAGCATTCGCAAGAAAGCGTCAACTGGAACGAAATGTACTGTCTCCTTCGAAATCAAATAAAATCAATGAGAATCAAATCAAGTTTTGGCTTTTTAGAGGATGCTATGGGAAACCCGAAATAACTTCCCGGTGAAAACCCTCTCGGGGCAGAGTCAAGGATAAAAAACGTAACGCACATATGGCGTGTCGGACTTTCAGAGGCCACAATGATCCCTGTCGACTTGGAAAGAGTTAAGGCCTTAAAGATATTAAAAAAAAACGGTAAATGTGTTCATTGCATGCAAGAGCACTTTGAATTGAGTGTCGTTGGTCGTAGAGCCCCATTAATAGCCAATCGGACGCACTTGATTAAATGAGCCAATCACAACGCAGAGAAAATACTGACACAAAAAAAAAAAGCCGATGATAAACGCGGGAAACCCTCTGATTGGCTTGGCTTGGAATATGGGAATATGGCGCGTGCTTTAAGAGCCAATCATCAAGCGGGAATAAGGGAATAAAATCACTTTCAATACTCCATTGAAATAATTTCATTTACCTTAATTCTTTTTCGTTTTCGTCAACCAACCAGGTTCAGCGACGGAAAGCGACTTCAACGACTTGCTGAACGAGCTGGAGATAATGTCATCAGTAGGGGATCATCCCAATTTAGTGAACTTGATCGGCGCATGCTCAGTTGACGGTAAGGCCGATTTTAAGTTGACTGCTTCACTTTCCTGCCCCATTCTGTTCGCGCCTCACAAAGTAAGTATTTTCGAAAGATAAAGACTACATTCCATGCATGAATTTTTTTCGACAAATTAGTCTGTAATTCCCACTCTCATTTGACGTAGACAGGGTTTTATAACATTTTATTCCATAAAGCTCGTTTGTACAAATCTATACGCTTTATTTTCCATGTGAAAAAAATCCATACAGCCAATCAGAATGGCGTACAGCTCTTTCACGTGTGGAAGTATAATCAATGAACGATAGCGTTAAGGGCTTTCCAAGCCAATCACTCGTGCATCTTGTGCATCTCGAACGTTGTTATTGAATTAATTAAATATGCGTTTGGTTCTATTCTTAGTGTTTTTTTTTTGTTTCTAATTTGCTTTCAAAAAACTTTTGTACGGGGTTGTATTCACTCGTTGTTTGTTTCAATTCAAAAACCCTTATTCGCTCGTACCTCGCTCGTTCGGTTTTTTGACATAAACAACTCGTGAATAAAACCCCGTACGCGGCACTCTCTATGACGAAAATGATATTTACCGAACAGGACCTCTAATGATTCTGGTGGAATTCGCCGAACACGGCAATCTGCTTCATTATCTCCGTGAACGAAGAAAGCAGAATTATGAAGACATGAATGAATACAAGTTGGAAATCAGCTCATCGGAAAGATTGAGGATAGCATGCGACGTGTGTGAGGGCATGAATCATCTTGCGATAAAGAAGGTAATCTGGTAGGCTTAAATTATAAAAGGAATACAGTGAAATCTCTGTTCAAGGGTCACCCTCGAGACCAGGGTAGGTGTCCCCTGAGTAGAGGTTGGGATGGGTACAAATATTAATATGATCATTTTAATTTCCGGTGCAAAATTCTGCGGAGAATAGAGGTGTCCCAAAGTAAAGGTTCCTCTGTATAAACGATTAATCAATAACGACGAGGACGGCTACAGGAACGCCTCGAAACAATGGGTTTAATTTGTAAAAACAACAGCTCTACACGCACCGCCCCGTTTCACATTTAATACCCTTCAGTTTTTGCCGTTCTCGTCCTGACAACGACTTGAAATGACCAAAATTGCGCAAGCAGCTGATTCGTCAGAACGATATGGATAGAGCGAGTTTCAATCGAGTGCAGTAAAACCAAAGCCAAAGTAATTACTTTGGCCAATCAAAAAGGACGGAAACAATTCAGTAAACCAATCAAAACTCGAAGTTATTATACGTAGCAGACACAAAGTGCGGGAAAATGTGCACTCGCAAGCAACGGTTGGTTTTCGTTTCACTTGTGATTGGTTGAAAAAATGGGGGCGAGAACTTTCAACCAATCACTGCGTAAACTAAATGCAAAACCAAAGCAATTCGCTAATTACTTTCTACACTCAATTAAAAATGACTATATTTAAAGAGAAAATTGTAATTCATCATTAGGTGCTCGGGTCGCCTACAAAAACTCAATCATTTCACCTCGTTGTCAAGACGAGAACGGCAAAGAAATGTATCAAAATGTACAACGCACGAGAGGGGTGCGCAGAGCTAGTGTTTTTGCTCATTGAAGCTATTTTTATGTCGCGCTCTCGTAACCGTTGTCGTCGACCTTGCTTAATTTAATGTCCCTTTGTCGCTAGTGGTCGTATTCTTTTGCCGTCTGCAACAAGAAATACGACCTCTGACGTTTCACGTTTTCTTTTAAGTTTGTTATTCAATTGCTGAGAGTCTCGTTTTCTTTGCAATATGCAACATCTTCCTACATAGACCTCTTTCATAATGGCGGCCAAATAAAATATTCTTTTGTTTTAATGCTAATAAGCCCTACTAGCCTCGTTACGAAAAGCACTTTTCAAAAGAATATTTGTTTCAAAATGAGGGCAGTAGGTCTAATTAACATTAAAACAAAAGAATAAAAAAGTGGTCGCCATTTATGAAAGTAGTCTGGAGCGTTCCATTTAATAAATGCTTACTTTCATACTTTTAAGTCAATTTTTCACTCTTTTTCCGTTTCGTTTTCCCGCAGTGCGCTCATCGAGATCTGGCCGCAAGAAACGTTCTTCTCGCCAAAGGAATGGTGGCTAAAGTGTCCGATTTTGGACTTTCTCGGGACATCTATACCGACGATGCATACGAGAAGAAGACAGCGGTAAGATCGCTCTTTTTCTTAATAATTTTGCTGTTTTCAATAGCAGCTTGTTTTCAAGCTCACCGTTATTCTCAGGAGTACAATTAGGAAAGTAATTATACACCATTACAGTGTACTATGATGCAACGATATTCTATGGTTGTTCTTCATCTTCAGTAGAATAGCGTTTCTTTTCTCACCTTACTTACAGGGAAAGCTTCCAGGTAAATGGATGGCGGTAGAATCTCTCGAACAAGGCGTTTACACCAGTCAAAGTGACGTGTAAGTTTCTCTTCTCTCAAATCTGACCGACTAGTTCGACTGGTCTGGCTGACAGACGGACCGGTACTGACGGAATTGGGGTGTTCTGGTCGCGTCGTCATCGCGCATGTTCCCTTCTGTTATAAAGTGGCCAGGGCGAGTTCTATCAAACATAGTGGAGTCGGCTTCACTTCAGATCAAAGGCCATGGACCTGTTTCTCAAAAGTCCCGAAAGCTTTTCGGGCCCGAAGAGCAATTCGTGAAACTAAGATCTGTTCATTTTGAAGAATCTTTGAACATGTTTTCAACACTAGAGGAAAAAAATTGCAAAGTTGCTTGACTTGACGCTTTCCTTTTGAAGATACAAGGCGTTTTACTGATATCACTCTCAATACGCCCAAAATGTTTTGGGATCTTTTCTCTGTCCTTGTGTGGGCCCATTTCCATCAGTAGGGCTAACGCTCACATGGTTCATATGGGATTGAAATCTAGCACTTCACATTACACTCTATTCAGTTAACTCTGTTTAAAATATAAGTGCTACACGGCCAACGTTTGTATAAACGTAACCTTTCCTTGTACTTCAATATAGTATGGTTACGTTTGTTATCTTCCAGATGGTCTTTTGGTGTACTTCTTTGGGAAATTGAAACTGGAGGTGAGTCCCTTCTCGTGGCCTGCAATTTATTCTTCGTTACACTTATTTGTGTCTCTCAACTCTTTTCACGATCGATGAATTGTACATTTGCTGTTTCTTATTACTAAGGTTGTACCCCATATGCCGGAATGGTGATTAAAGAACTGCTAGAGAAACTGAAAGCGGGGAGTCGATTGGAGAAACCTCGATACTGCAGCGATTCCCTGTAAGTATCTATAAAGTGATTAAGACAGTGCCTTTTTCAAGTTGTTATTATGTTTAAATTAAACATGCATTGTGCAAGCATTGCTGTTTTCTCCTTGAAGTTTCTCTTTCCGATAATGAAATATCCTTTTTTGGCTTGCGATTTACTGATTAGCCTTAATCGAGCGGCATTCTCCTTCGTTCTCAGGTATGGTGTTATGCTTCGTTGCTGGAATGCAAACCCCAAGACGCGACCAACTTTCGAAGAGTTAAGTGAGGAACTCCATCGAATGCACAGACAAGAAACGGTAGGTCGAATTGTTTGCCATTTTGTTATGAATATCGGCGATAAGAAAGAAAAAAAGCTCAGTATGGAAGAAAGGGTCCAAACAAACACGGCCGTATGTGTAAAGGGTTTGTATAGAGTTTCTAGTTAGAGGTTCGTACGAAAGTTCTTAACAAATCTTTACCACATGACCACATAGGAAGCAGGTTGTCACACTGCCATTTAATTTTCTTGCGCATACGAAACTTTGAATCATTTTACGGAAATTCAAACGCAAATCCTTGATCCAGCCTTGATTGTGGCTGTCTTCAATTCTTTTCTTCTTCAAAACCAATATTGTTAATAAATGTTATGGTACGTTACAATACTCTTTCTTTTTTTTTCTTCTGTCTGGTAGGACTACTTGATTGCTGAAGATTTCAAAATTGAACCAGATAACATTAACACCTCCGTTGAAGATGTGTCAACAGCTTAGAGGACGAAAAGAAGTCATCGTCTGACCGGGTTTTTCGGAAATGTGGTGACCTTGATGGAGTTGAGAGAAGAAGAGGGGTGGGGAGGACGGTGGCGGCCAATGTGGTTGGAAAACTCATTGGATGAAGCGCTACTGGTCAAGCATTTACATAACTAACATTAAATGTACAGTAGAGGTTTTCCTAGAGGACGAAAATTTCGTAATGTATAAAATGGTTTGAACCAAAGAGTTATATACCTCGATGGATTTTGTCGTTTGGGTGAAAGGTGTCCTGAGAAGGTCTGTTGGCAGCGACTGATATTTCAACAACCTGAGCGGAAGTTATCTTCAGAGTCAAGTGACGGTTTGAAATTGAAACGAATAAAGTGATGCCCTGGACTGTGTCGGGATTGGTAGGGGGATGTGTTCGGTTGTGAGGATGGTGATTGGTGACCGTGCATTACGATCCGGTTTGTAAGTAAAGGTTGCTGTAGGTTTGTAAGCTGAGAGAAATTAGAGGTTTGTATTTGAGGTTTTCGTTTGTAAGGAGCAGGTAAAGGTTGCCAACAGTTTAATGTAGTTTTGTTCCAAGTTTGTATACCAGCTTTCAAGTGCAGGGAGCTGGTGATAATTCGCACAGTAAATAGGTTAATCACGTAGCAGTGTCCCAGTCGATAGTATGTCTTGTTCCTGTCTGAATGGTGTTCAGCAATATTGTTACTGGGATTATCATTCCGTAGTCACTCGCTTGTGTTCTGTAAGTTTGTGTGTTAAGTTGCTACCGGTTTCACCAATGTAAGTGGCCTGGGAATCGCAGCATGTGATCTTGTATACTGCTCCCTGTGTGTCCTTGGGGTCGTTTTTGTCTTTGACATTAGTTATTAAGCGTCGTAAAGTCGTTAAAGGTCTGTGGCCAACATGTATATTGTAAAGTTGAAGTACACGTGCGATAGTTTGAGAAGTCCCTTTTATGTACTGCATTGTCGCTGTGGTAACGGTTAAAGTGGTAACTCGACTCTGAAGATGACTTCCGCTCAGGTTATCGAAACGTCAGTCACTACCAGCAGGCCTTCTAAGGCAACGTTCACCCAGAAGATCAAATTCCATCGAGGTAAACTTCTTAATGTTGCATTGGTAAAATTTGTTTGAATATTGTTCGGAAAGACCATAGATTGATACTACGCCATTTATAAACTTAGAAAATTTTGAATATATTTTTTTACACTCTAGTAAGCTCTTAAAAGGGAGGATAAAATGACCACGCAATTAGCTTGTCAGTAAACAGCCTGACAAAAGAGAGATATTATTACCAATGTAAACCACTAGGTCACAGGTCACCCTGATAATAGATGGTAAACCTGTGACACGGTAATTTTTTTTTTTTTTTTCAAATACGACATGAAATGACTTTACTCTCATAAAGATGACAGAGATTACGAAGAATACGATGAAACTCCTCAAGTATTATCCCAATATTGTTGCAAGTAGTTAGTTTTTCAAGTAGGATTACATTTTTTCTAGTACTTTTAAGCATTTTTTTTTTTATCGTCCCAGGATGATTCCAAGGCATTAAGTGTTTTAAAAATATGAATGTGATCTAGCTTGGATTTTTTTGTTTTTGTCTTTTTGGAGAGCTGGATTGTACACAATTACTGCTTGGAATCTTGTTTTTTCCAGCTCACCATGCTGTGCACAAATTGTAACAACACATATTGTAAAGTTCATTTAAAGTGGTACTATGATCAAAAAATCACTTCCTTTTTTCGTCAGATTTTGAAAGTGTGTTTGCTTAACACCTGCCTGGCAAAATTTTGAGCTTTGATTTTTGTCCGAAGGCAGTTTACTTTGAGAGTAAGTTTTGGATTTTACGGTCCGCCACTACACACGTTCAAAACTGACCGACTGGACCTCAGAGGGTTGGACCTAGGGAAAAGTGATGTCATTCACTCAATAGCATAAAATTTCTGCGTGTAAACGCAGTTTATTATGTATGCAAAACACGAGTTTAAAAATCTGAAGGCTCGAAACTCCCGTGCTACATATTTAATTTAGTCGCGTACAAACCCATTGCATTTGACGTCATTTTCTCCTTGATCCAGCTCTCTCAAGATTTTTAAGTTAGTTATGGCGGACCGTTAAATAAAAAAAATTCAATTCAATTAAACAAATTAAGGCTTAAAACTTGGGTCACTTACTGTTTAGTTAACCTAGTTTTGAAATCCAAAGGAAAAAAAACAACCGCTGCACCATGTGCTAAATTCACTATTTTGAATCGAACAGTGCAAATTTCACCCCAAAATAGTAACCGTATTCAAATCGATGCGGTTTCGCTGTTTACACGGCAGATGGAACCGTATCGTTTTAAAAACGCTCCACTTTTGGCAGCGTTTTCAAATCGACCAACGGTTTCGCCAACGGTCTCGATCGGTGTCGTGAAAACAGAAAGCGTTACCGCATTGAAACCAATGCGGTTACAAATGCCTTTCAATCCTCCAACATTTCCATCGTGACGTCATCTGAAAACACTCTATTTACATGGACATTACTAATGACTCCGTTAATAATTAATGAAGGTAAACAAACGAAATGTTTTATTTAAGTGCCCATAAACTGAAAAATATATTTTGCTCATTTTAAAGACCTTTAAAAATGATGAAGAATGGTGTGTTGTATTTTGGAATATCTTCTCTCGTTTCCTGGATATTCAAGCTAGTTTTTGTTTAAAAATTGATCACGAAAATATTGGATGGGTGTTGTTCAAATTTTTGCACCAGTAATGTACATCAGACAAGGCACAAGGTGACACCCATAACGATGTTGCCATGGCAACACTCGTTCCCAGTCCCTCTTTGCTACAAACCAAAGAACTCGTACTTTGAGGAGCAGATACGTACAGGCAGATGGTAAGACTTGAAACGCGTTTGCTGCCCATAATTCTTTACATCTCTGTATAAGAGTTGTGGTGCAATTAGGTGTGGACGTGCGTTTGGTCTCTCCGTCTTATTCTCTCTTTTTTCCCTTACTGCTCGGCCACTTGACGACCAAAACCACGGCAACCGGTTTCGAGAGACTCAGTGTCATTTCCAACTCTCTTCTGGCCAGGATGAAAGCATATTGGCTGTGGAAACTTGAGTTTTGGATGATTCATCGTTTCTGGCCTCGAGTAAATTAGGTTCCGCTACAAGATTAGGGAACAAAACCTGCGTTCTTCTGATGATACTGCCATTGTTACCGGATTCATGGAATTACAATAATGGAATGACTTGCTATTATGAGATCTCCAGCGGGTACTCTCTCTTGCTACGTCATCCTACTTTCCACAGATGCTTGAGTATCAAAAGACACAAAAGACACAAACACCCGTGCATTTATTATTCTGGATCAAGTGCGACATTTCATCCTCTATTGATCGGTGATTTAGTATTTAAACTTAACCAGGGTCCCACAGGGATCAGGAGAATATCGGCAATAGTGTCCTCGCGAAACGACAATGTAAACAAAAACACAGCCGCCTCGACTGGTGTTCGTCGGAACATTAAAAATCTTATCAGGATTACTTGTTGTCGCAACAACCCTACTCCTCTAGGACCGCTGAATTTCTGCTTATGGAATTGTCAGTCCGTACGCAATAAGACTGCAGTTTTCCAAGAATATCTGTGTGGTAATATTAATAAGATTGATGTATGTGCATAAACCGAGACTTGGCTATCCTCGGATGATGAGGCGGTTAGAGCTGAATGCACTCCTATTGGACACAAGCTTCATGATCAGATACGCTCTCAGCGAGGTGGGGGTGGTATCGCTCTGTTGCCTCGCACAGAACTGTCCGTGATCCTTCACACTGCTGGGGAAAAGACCTTGTTAGAGTTTGCTGAATATATTGTCATATCAGGAAACAACAAAGTCAAGGTAGCCATTATCTATCGGACACCCAGTAACGGTATCCACCTTTCTCGGCGAATTTGCTGAATACCTAAAGTCAATTGTGCTGTCATTTTAACGTCTCCTCATTGTAGGAGACATGAATATTCATGTGGACGTCCCACATGATCCCGACGCTATTACGTTTTTAGATCTCCTGGAGTGCATGGGACTTGCACAACACGTGATTACACCAACTCACCGTTCGGGACACACTTTAGACTTGATCATTACACGGGACTTGGATGGCCTTGTTCAGACCACGCCCATCTGACAGTTTCTTGTCAGATCATTGCACCCTTTTATCTGAACTCTCCGTACGCTGGCTGCAACTGTTGAGGAGATCTGCTACCGGAAGACTAAGGCTATAGACATTGAATCGTTTAAGGATGATCTTAGGGAATCGAAACTATGCCAGGATCCACCCGATGCACTCGCTGACCTTGTTTCCTGTTACGGTTCAACCATGACGAGCCTTTTGGATAAACGTGCTCCACTTCAAAAGAAGACTATCATGGTTCGTCCGCGGGTTCCTTTGTTCAATAACGAAATCAAAGAACCCAAGCGTTTACATAGACGGTGTGAAAGAATACGGCGAAGGACGGAACTCTGGTCAGACAGGGTTAATTTCATTAAGGCACGCAATCATACAAATCACGTCATGGAGCAAGCAAGACGTGACTATTATTTCAATCTTATTGATGAAAATGATTGTGATCAAAGAGAGCTTTTCAAGATGGCCAGTGCACAGCTAGGAGGGTCGTCACAGGAACAATACCCTAAACACTCTGACCCTATTTTCAAGACCTGCGACAATGACCCCATACCTACCAACGCTGTTCTCCCTTTACACCAGTGAGCTATTTGATGTGATTAGCCGGCACCTGCCAATAACGAACAGTTATGCGGATGATACCGGTATCTATCCAAGACCTACTGATACAATTTGGGCATGTTTTGAAAGCTAAAATCTTCAATCGATGCTGTATTTTGCTGGTAGGACTGAGTGGCCCGACACTTATAAAAAAGATCTATGAAATGGCAATCAGTGGTCTTCCCTTGTCATGGAATTGAAGAATTACCCAGAATTCTTTTGGGAATGTAGGAGGCAACTTGAGAAGCACGAGACTGGCCCTCAACAAATGGCTGAAGCGCGGCCGGAGGAAGAAATGAGAAGGAAATTTCTAGCCAGATGCTAAGCAGTAACTCTGGTGTGTGCTGTTAACGTAGACTTTTGATAAGAGAATACTAAGATTTACATTTGCAGATTACTATAGGCAAGCTCTATATGATCTCTATGCAATAAGTGCATTCAACATTGCTACTGCCTACGACAAACAACTGAGTTTTCTATCCGGTATTCTTCTCATGATCTTTGCAGAAATTACATTTGGTCCCCCAATAAACCTAGAACAACCAGTTATTGTCTTATTTCTTTTTCTCTAATCAGCTAAGTTGTGGAATACGCCACCTGTGATTTTATCCGTACCAATGATTAACAGGTTTTAAAATGAGAATCCAGGGCGGCATTTTGCATAGCCGCTTTTCTTTTGAGTTAATTTTTCTTTAAACATTGTATAGTATCCATATATTCTATGTATTTTAGCTGAAAATGTAATGTCTCGAGATAGTAGCTTTTGCAGTTAATATGAAATTCAAGATGGAAGTCAGTTTATGCATGTGTGTATGTCAACTTTAGCAGGGCGTGTGCGCCCACTTTGTATTTCGCGAACACAGTGCTTACCATATGAGAGATAATAAAAATGACTTTGCCATGAATATTTAACCGATCAAAACCTTACGCTAAATTGACAAGGACAGTCTGGAGCTGTCTGTAGGAGTGGGATTTGTCTCGTATGGGTTAGGAGTCGACATTTCTCTTCCTCGATGCCCTACCGGGAGGAAGGTCGCCAACGCGATCGCACGGGCTGTGGTCCTGGGATGGCTCGTTTGGTACGACGCTCCAGCGCCATGTCTAGAGGTACTGCATTTTTCTCTCTCATATAAAAGAAAGGATGGTCTATACTTTGCCTTTCTTTTCTTGCATTTCTTCTTGTGGTAAGCACACTACCAATCACTCGATAGTACCCACAGAACGCATGCGTAATTGTAACATATGAAAAAATAAAACAAAACAAAAAACTCTGTTTGGGTTCCCCCGTGCTACTTTCGATCCAGAGAGGGACAGATTAATCGGCCCCTGAACCATTCGTGACCAAGCCCTTGACTACTCGTAGTTCCTCTTTTGGAAACGAAAAAGAAAGGAATGTCTATACTTTGCATTTTTTTTCGTGCATTTCTCATGTGGTAAGCACACTGCCAATCACACGATATTACGTACAGAACGCATGCGTAATTGTAACATATGTAAAAAAAAAAAAACACACACACACACACACAACAAAACAAAACGAAAAGAACAAAAAAAAGACAATTTTTGGGTTCCCCCGTGCTACTTTCGATCCAGAGAGGGACAGATTAATCGGCCCCTGAGCCCTTGACTACCCGCCGCTCCTCTGTAAGACTATATATAATGTGGTAAGCACACTACCAATCAAACGATAGTACGTACAGAACGCATGCGTATTTTTAAGATATGTAAAAAAAGAAAAAAAAAACAAGAAAATGTTTAACTTTTAAATTAATTTTAAAATAAGTAATAGTGAGCAGCACACAGCAACAGATCTTGTCAACTTTCTTTTATTTCTCCGACCGATTTCGTCAGATTACGCAGACTTCATCAGGGAGTTTAAACAAGATGGTAATTAAAAGGAACTTATTTTGTACTTTATTCACAAAGTACAAATTACGTTCCAGCAAGGGTGTGAACAGTGAAAAACACGCACACAACAGTATGTGCAGGATATGTCTAAAATCCTTCGTGACGCTGAGATTTGTAATTTTAGGGCTCACGGATTTAACGTCAATCCTAACCCTATACTCAACGAAATCACTCCATTGCTTTGTTTCCAACTTTTTATTGCACTCGTTCCTATATTTCCTATTTGTTCCTATTTTTTTGGAGTCATTCCTATACCTCCTCTTTGTTTAAGAAAACCTCCTATTTTTCCTATTTTTTGGTTCATGCTGTAATATATAGCTTTAGCCAAGCCTAAAAGCGGAGCTCCCGGGTTATTTATTCTTCCTGTCTGTAGGGTTAGCGGAAATAAAAAGTTTCCCAAACCCTCATTCACAGATGAAAAGATTGCAAAACAGCTGAACTTTTCTCGGATTTTCTTGTTCTTCACAACTCTTACGAGCGCTAAAAAATGTATGCGAAGTGAATATCATTGGGCTATATGGAAATGTCAATTTTATCGGGATTGAAGCCTTTTGCTTGTGAAGGGAGATCAAATTGTGGAGTGATATTGGGTTCTCGGGGGTGACGATTGTGCAGCCTTCGCTTGGCTTAAGACGGTATAAACGAGTACTGATTTCACTATATCGACAAAAAGGCCTGAAAATGGCTTATGGATCGACACAAAACAGAAGTGAACAACATATTTGAGGTAGGGAAAGTTTATGACAAGGAAAAAATACAATTTTTCAACTTAAGTCCATTTTAAACTCTTTTCACTATTAACTCCCCTGTAACGTAATTGTATCGCATTGTGAGCATGGGACACTTGTGCTGTGACTTGTCAGTAAGAACTTGTGGCTGAGAGCCAGATGGTTCTTGTCATTCTTTTTTTATGGTCCTCATGATGTCTGTCATGGATGAGCGCCTCACCAAAGGTCTTAACCAACTTGATTCCATTCAGCAGAAAGCTCTCCGATCATTGGAGTAAATCAAGCGACTGCCTGTACAGAACTGGCCATCCCTAGCCTCCAACACAGAAGGGAGGTAGCCACTGTCACAGTGCTTTACAAAAATGCACACCTCTCATTGTCCTAGAGATCTCCAGGAATTGTTACCAAGTCCATATACATCCGACAAAACAATCTGTGCCAGCTCATCCATGCCCATTCATGCCTTGGCCATGCCTCATGCTAAAACGTCAACATTGAACAGAACCTTCCTTCATTCTGCGTTTAGGATATGGAACGCCCTCCCAGACACCATGGTGGGAAAAATTAAGAGTGACAGTGTCCAACTTTTAAACAGCGAATTAACAAACATATGATGTCACTTCTTGGGTAACATTATACCTGTCTCCAAAGGTCTGGCAAGCTCTCATATATTAAGAGTTAATATTTGTTTTTTTTTTTTTTTCGGGATACTCTTTTCATATGTTACATTTTCTGAGCAGCGGTGAACCGTTTGATTAGTCTAATTTGGAACTCTCCTAGGCAGGGACACCTGAATTAGCTATTGTTTGCTTTTGCACAATATATACAAAAAAAAAGCAGGAAATTGTGCAAGGCACAAAGTATCTATGATTGGGAATGATGTTGGTCTAAGCATATAGCGTTCAATGGTATTTGACTTAAAAATAAATCTTTACTTTCACCATTCGGTTCGTCACGTTTTCTTGCAACCTTGTTCCCAGGGTCTCTCTTCTTCTCTTCTCCATTGGAACGAGATTGGTTCTCTGGACTTTTTCAACACACTATTTTGTCTAGTATATGTGTACTGACAAACACTGATATTGGAACACTTTTCTCAGCCAAAGTTCAGGCATGCACCTTTATACACATTTTGTGAGCTAACTCGATCCTCTTGTAGACTGAAAATATTTTCTAAGTACATCTCTTACATTCATGTTATTTTCAGCTTTAGCTTCCTTTCCAGCATTCAGCCTCACCTTTTGTAAAATACAAGCATACACAATGGTAATAAACTTGTAGTGATTTACGATGGCTGCAAGTCCACGTTTGCTTTAAAGAGGCTTAAAAGGGTTTCAACACTTAGAAGACACTAGCTCATTGGATCGCATGACGCTACAACAATGTATCACGTAACAGCAATGTTATGGTACCATATGAAACACCAATTATTTCCAAACAAGATGTGATCATTATTGTGATGTAATAAGTTACCTTGGCAACAGCAAAGACCAGCAAAAACACCCTATATTTTGGATTTAGTTGCTCATATCTCAAAAGAGAACTTGGCAACCCCCCTTTTTTATCGCTGAAAGGTGATTAGAAGGCCACGATAAACCGTTCTGCAAAGTTTTGAAACATTCTGTATGGCGGATTCAGAGCCGCCTTAAAAAAATTACAAAATTAAGGTGGCTCTGAATCCGCTAGACATAATTTTTTTAAACTTTGCAGAGAGTTTCATCTTGCCCTTTTGATTAAGATATAAGCAACTAAAGATAAAGAAGGTGTTTTTACGGGGTTTGCTCGTTGCCACAGTGACATATTACGTCACAAGAATGACTGTATCTTGTTCAGAAATAATTCGTGTTTCATTTGGTACCACAATCTTGCTAATACATGATACAACGTTGTGGTGCCGATCCTTTTGATAAGAGCATCACTTGTAAGCGTTGAAACTGGTTTGAGCCACCTTAAACAATTTTTCATCGAGCTGTAATTATCATTGTTAATGAAACAACTGTTTATTGGTCATTGTGAAAGTCATAATCAATATAATCAATATCTTGGGAAATAGATAAATCTGAATACCATCGGGCAACATTCCTACATAAACAAATTATCAGTTTCTGATAAACTGTCATCATACATTTTACTATAATGACAATTTCACCAGCCCACGTTCAACAATCACCCATCAACGACACCCCCCCCCCCCCTGTCCCACCCCCCTTCCTTCATTAAACTTATTCCACCCTCATCAGGTATCCGTGAACTTAAGGCACCATAAACGTTCCCTTGACTTAAACAGACTCTACTTTGATATATTACTAATCATAATGATGTTCTTGGTTTTAGTACATCCTATCCTTTTTCTTAATGTTCTTAACCAAAGCAAGTGTTTCTTCTTCTTTCCTTCCCGTGTGATAAAGAAGGAAAGAGAGAACCTTGGTTATAGCTCGATCACATCCCCTAACCCAGAGCTGCTCGACCACAATAGCTGCTGAGAAGTTTGGACACATAGGCCAACCGGCTTATTCCGTCTTGGCAGCTCAGAAGGGTTCGAGGTGGTAAGAACAAAGAAAAATGGCACAATGGCCAAGAGAGACGAAGCATCTAACGCTGTTTGGAAAAGTTAAACGCCTTCTGTCTCCTTCATCTATGATGGTTGGGCAAGCACTGATAGCAACAACTGTGCTTTTTCAGGGGCACCCAACGACCAATTTGTTGTAAAATGTATTATTATACCCCAGTTAATGAAAATAAATGTTATTAAGGCATTTTCAGGTGTTTTTCAGTGTTGCTGGGAAAAAATTATCTGTTCCTTTTTCCCAGCAAGACACACAAGAAATTTCCCAGCCAGCTAGATAAAATTGGTTGGTTTCCCAGCCAGCTGATCAAATTTATTTTATTTCCCAGCCAGGAATTAAATTAATTAATTAATTAATTACTTAATTAACATATTAATATATATATATATATATATATATATATATAAATGAAAGGAATAATACTACTACTACTACTACTACTACTAATAATGATGATGATGATAACAATAACAATACCTATATTGATAATGATAATGGAACGATAATGTGAAACACACAGCTGTAGTTCTTGTGTTAGTATGATACTCTACATGTACTGCTGTCTCGAGCAGTTTGAATTTTAGGAGCCTTTTGTCACCCTGGAAAGCGAGCACAGAATTCATAATACCTAGCACCATTGTACACAAAAGCAATAAAATACTTGCTAGGATAAACCTGTATAATTTTGTCTACAATAAGGTAGAACAACTGGAACCTTGAAATAGCTCTTCATTTTACATTTTTATTCATCTCTTCAGTTACACAATTGCTAATGTCCTATTCCTTGCTATTTCCATGGTAGCCTGAAAAATAATTAAAAAGGAAATAAATTAGAGACCAATATTAATTGAGTAGAGCCAGCAGTAATGCTGATTGAGTTTTCAGATCTAGCTATGGACTCACTAATCATTGTTATCACAGGGGACCCACACAAAGGGTGAATTTAGAAGCAATGTCTGAGAATAGCAAAAAGTTCCATAATTATTATTGTACTATTCTGCAATAAATATTTACACAAGAAGAGGATAAACTATCTGAAATGATCTTGTGCTGTTGTTATTATGGCTGAAAATGGCAAATTGTAGCAATTTTTACCAGAGCAACACACGTCCTTGAAATCGCTAAATTTCCCACAAGCAGCCACAATAACGACACAGCAGAACATTTCGGATGAAGGCTTGTTTATTCTCATCTTATATGCAAATATTTATCCCAGAATTGTACAATAATATGGAACTTTTTGCTATTCTCATACATTGCTTCTAAATTCAATAATACCAAGGGTCAAACACATTATGTAGGCAACCTGTGATTGTTAGTATTTGTAAAAAGTAGACTCAACCCCCTGTAATTCTTAGATGCAGAAACCTTACGCTTAAGTTGAAACATGTTTATTTATCATGAATGTCTTTGCGGATTGGCAAAAAAAAACAGCTTGAGGTAATAAGATCTATTTGTCATCATGGTGCAGAGCAGTCAACATATTTAGCTATATATCTTTCCAGATCAACTGAAAAATTGAAAAAAAATTCCCTTGACTCGCCAAATATGACAGTCACATCTTGAGCTGGATGGATAACAAGATCAGTAAAATTTCTGCAGGCCATATAGGTCTAGCACTTAAACTGGCCAAATTGAATGGACTTTCTCCATGCCATAAATTATTTTAATAAAATTTAAAATGTTACCATGACTGAACAACTGTTGAGCATCTTCCTCCCAATGATACGGATTTGCAGCCATTCACATTAAAGGAGAATTGAAACTTAATAGACAACTGAATAGAGGGCCAAAAAGGAAACAAAGTTCTCAGTGCAAACCATGAATGCCCTAACTCAACCTGACGGAAGAGAGAGAGTCATAAGAATGAACAAACAAAGAATGCCCATCGTCACAAGCCTAACTCAACCTGACGGAAGAGAGATGGTCGTAAGAATGAACAAACAATGAATGGCCATCGTCACAAGCCTAACTCAACCTGAGGGAAGAGAGAGAGTCGTAAGAATGAACAAACAAAGAATGTCCATCGTCACAAGCCTAACTCAACCTGACGGAAGAGAGATGGTCGTAAGAATGAACAAACAATGAATGGCCATCGTCACAAGCCTAACTCAACCTGACGGAAGAGAGATGGTCGTAAGAATGAACAAACAATGACTGGCCATCGTCACAAGCCTAACTCAACCTGATGGAAGAGAGATGGTCGTAAGAATGAACAAACAATGAATGCCCATCGTCACAAGCCTAACTTAACCTGATGGAAGAGAGATGGTCGTAAGAATGAACAAACAATGAATGCCCATCGTCACAAGCCTAACTCAACCTGATGGAAGAGAGATGGTCGTAAGAATGAACAAACAATGAATGCCCATCGTCACAAGCCTAACTCCACCTGATGGAAGATAGAGGGTCGTAAGAATGAACAAACAAAGAATGGCCATCGTCACAAGCCTAACTCAACCTGATGGAAGAGAGAGGGTCGTAAGAATGAACAAACAAAGAATGCCCATCTTCACAAGCCTAACTCAGTTTGGCTTTGTACAGAGACAAAGTATGACTAAAGATAATTTGTGATTGTTGAAAAGGAAAAGTAAACAATCTGCCAAGTAAAAAAGAATTAGTGCTGTTGGTCACAATAACAAATAATTGTTTTGTCAATGTATGTGTTGATGACAACAGTTATTGCTGACACAATCAAACATTGTAAGAACAATAGACTAACTATGTCCTAATTAAGCACTCTACCCAATACAAACAGCTGATCATCAGAAGCATTCTCACAATTAAAACCACAGTCTGACCAAAACCAACAAAGTTTTCTTAGTCAGAGAAAAAAAAAACAATAATAAAAGCCTGCATATACGAACATATATATATTTTTTGTCTGGCAAAATAGGGATGCTTGGATGCAGGCTTAAAGTGGATTGTTGACAAGGTCCTAATTTGTATGTAGGAGATATAGGTACTGATTGCCAGAAAAATAAATATTTGCGATCTCAGAGTCAAACTCCTTGGATAAAGTGTTTACTGCAATTTAACTGTTACTCACATAATTATAGAACCTGCTTGATTTTAGTTAACTAAACAGGGTTTTGTATAATTATGCCAAATATCTGCCAACAGGTTCTTACAAAAGGATCTCTTCGCAGGAGTTCTCGAGAGTAATAAATCGTCTTTCTAGCGAAATAAACTAAATTAAAATAAGTGCGAATTTTTCTTGATTTTTACCTTGTGTTTGAGGAAAGCACCTGGTTGATCCCGTGGCTGCCTACACGAATAAGAAAAATACGTACTGCTGTCAATTTTTTACAATTCGATCGTTGGCTCAATTCGCTTCAACTGTAAAAGATCATCACGCACTTGACTAATACAGATAACCGAAAAAAAGCATTAAAACAACTACATTAGGAAGTCTTATACCTCCGAAAACGCTAACACCAAACACATTGTACACCGCGTCGAAACTCTGGTCGACTGTGAATGAAAATACAAGTTAATACTGTTAAATTCACTCTGTTCATTTCAATTCAGTGTAGAAGAACATCACGAGAATCTCAGCATACAGATAAAATAACAATGGAAATTAATCTTCAGGGGTTTCAATAAGCACCGACGGCCGACGAAAAGCGTCGGCTGCATCGCTCAGAGAAGTCGGCTACTTTTTACCCTACATTGAATTAATTGAAAGATTCCTTCAAACCTGAAATAAAATTCATTTTTGATCGACTTGAATGTACCTTTTTTAACCTCAATTTCAAAATAATTATCAGATTAGATATTGCCATCTTTGAGCTACAGTGCACGGCTATAACTTTTTTCCGCATTTTTGCCTAGACCAACCGTCACATTTTTTTACGTAATTCAATTACGTTTAGTTACTTCCCCAAACATATCAAGACGTTTCATGTAAAACAGGTCGTTATTGAGTAATCGTTGCATCAAGACTTGTTTTCCAAAAACAGTAAATTTTTCGTTAGTTTCATCCGTTAAGCCTTTTCGTTTGTTCAGATTAAAATGACATATTCTTATCGTTCGACAGAACCGATTTCTCATGTTGAGAAATGTTGAAATTCGCGCTTGAAAAAACGCGCAAAAAAGGTTTGCCGTTCCCGGCAGCTTGAAATTGGTAGTAATGATGACATGAAGTTGTCGAACATCATATAACGTTAAAAATCGTTAATTTTCCTTTTGAAATGGTTTTCCAAATCTTCCTTCACTGGAAATTATCAAAAGAATGCGCTTAATTGCACACTCAGTGTCTCTGTTGATTAGAAATCTTCCTTCATCTTCAGTGCTGGAAATCACATTTCAGAGCTTCCAGATTTTACAATCGTCTGGGGGAGCATGCCCCCAGACCCCCCTAGACGAAGGGGCCTAACGGCCCCTTCTTGATACAGTCGCCTACCAGACTAAAACCAGCTGCCTACTTCAAATTTTATTGAAACCCCTGAATCTTACATGTAAATGAGGAAAACAGCACAATCCGTGTTCGTCGATCTGTGAAACCTTAACAAACGACCGTAGAAAATCGACACAGGTTTTTTCCGCAAGCGCAATCACTCTGACCAGCCGTCGTTTGTCGTTCTCAGTCTTCAGAGTTTCTACAGCCAGCTCGGGTTGACATGCTAGAAAAAGTCAGTAATTCCCAGGCAAAACCTCTATCAATGATAAATTTCCCAGCCAGCTCATCGGAACACCTGTATTTTTGCCAGCCAGCAAGATTCCTCTGGGGAACAGATAAAGTGAGGAACAGATCCGTTGGGTGCCCCTGCTTTTTGCGGTCAACTGCTCAAGCTGCTTGCATCAAAGTGTGAGAATGTATAAATCCAGTAATTCCAACCAAACCAAAGTGGAACAGATTCCAACCTAAACCGGAGTTGGTTAATTGAAACTCGTGATCCCATCGGAACGCTGTCTTAATAGGCCATTTTGGAAATACCATAATGCTTTTTATTTTTTTGTTCCTCCAAATTTTGCGCAAGCTGTTACGAAAAATAGCATTGCGTGACTAGCGTTACTGTCTAGAAGCTTCGCGAGAGTTACGAGTTTGTTTATTTTTAGATTCGTGCGTAAGCGTTTCTAAATCGGTGTATTTTGTAATCTTTCTATAATTAGAGTGATTACTATTTTAGAAAGTTCTAGAAGTTTATTATCAGAGTATATAAGTAGACGAGTCTAAGCGGAGTGTTTTTTTAACTAGTTTTTCACAAGCGAAGAGAGTTGGCGTTAGCCGTGTTTAGTCAAGTGTGACAGAAGCTGTGTTTATTCAAGTTGGCGGAGGCCGTGTAAGTTTGTCGAATACGTGTTGTTCAGAGTTTTACTTCGTGGAAACTACGTTCATTTTGGAATAAATCTTCTTGTTGTTGTTCCGACAACCCTGTGTTCAGTTTAGTTTGCAAACTACCTTTCCTCAAAACATTCGAACTCGTAACACAAGCATTGTTTTCGTTTTCTCTTTGGACCATTGTAAGTTCCAAGAGAAACCGTGAGTGCTTATTCAAAATTTGAAGGGACAAACAAGGAGTACTATGGTATTTTCGAAAATGGTCTATGGGCACTCAGTCGACTAGGTTAAGCTCCTTAAATCATTCTTATACTTATTTCGGGCGCCCAGCCATCGACTATTCTGTCTAAAGCATACTTAATGAAAAATCTGTCTTTATTGCCTTAAGTTTAAGATAAATTGTTGCTGCCGTTTCCTCTTCAACTTGTAACAGCTATCAAACAGGACTTTGTCAGCACTATCCAACATTTTCTGTCGGCGGGTCTTAAGCACAAGTCAAATTCCACAGGTCACTCATTGCAGGTCATTGTTTCACCTTTTGGAAAGTAAGCCCAACCCTCAGTACAGCCTCAGTACAGCCTTGGCTCGCTTCGTTTCTTCGCGTTTCCCTTTCTGTGTTAATAGTATGTTCTGTGCCCTGCGTAGCAAGGTACTGACTACAGATCTCTTATGGCACATGGGGTGGTGAGAATTGAAATCGAGATAGCGGTCTGTGTGGGTTGGCTTTCTGTGGACATTCACTTCAAGCAGCGTACCGCTCCTTGTGGTTATAGTGTCTAGAAAAGGCAATCCCTGTCCCTTGGTGTCCTCAAGTTCTAGAGTAAACTGTATGTTGGCGTTCATTGAATTGAGATGTTGGTGAAACTCATCCACTTGGTCCTTTCTAAGACACGTGTGACTGTTGTCATTAATGTGCCAACCAAGGCTCATTGGCTGTGGAAACAAAGGCTCTTTTGTTCCTGTCGTTGGCACATTTGAATAACAAAAGCAATGTTTGTAAACATAAACCTTCTCTACTCACTGTTTATAAACAATTATTTTCATGTTTAAATTTCGTCAACCACAGAACAAAAGAACACCTTTACCGTTGTTTATCATCAGGTTGTGACGCATGAGGCTGACATTTGAAGTATGAGTTGCTAAACACAGATTTTAGCGGACATGTTAACATTGGAGGGAAGCCAACTATCATTTTGTTAACCCTTCCTGTCCTGTAAACGTGATTAAGCGAATTCGGAAGAATCGCCGTAAAAGGATTACTGAAGAGCCGGTCAAGTTCAATGTTGACTACACAGGAAGTGCTTTCAGACTTAAACGTGCATCTTTATCTCAGGCATCTTTTGAAAACAATCAAAGATATAATTTCTTTATTTGCTTTGCGAGTACAAAAAAGTTCCTTCTCCTGAAAGAGTATAAGACGGCCTTCTCCGTTGTAAATAGAATTAAGGTCGCTGGGACTTGCCTCTGAATACTCAGACCCAGGAGAAGTTAGTCGGGACGGGACCAGAAAATCACGTGCAAAATCCGGGACTGGCTTAAGCGTGCAGTCCCTGATTTTGCCCCTGATCTTCTCTTCCTTCCTGTCCCGCGACTGACTGCACCTTGATCTTTGAGAATGTTTCATTGTTACTTTAAGTGAAATTAAAGGGAGGCAGCCAGAGTCATATCACATTTTATTTTTTTTTCTCAATGCGCGAGCTAGCGGGCGGAATTCTGCGAATCCTGCAATCTGTTTAGCTCTGGATGCGGGCGGAAATGGCGAAATTAGATAGAACATTGTTTTCTGACTTTATGATTACTCACCTGAATCCCATTATTTCATGATCATTCATGCCATAGGAAGTACAAAATCATTCTAAAACTCGGGAAATGTTATCCCATTTTGTGCAATTCATGATGTTGAAAGTTCGACTTGTTGAACAATGCCAAGTGCTTAGACACTTTTCACCCAATTTAACAGATAGGCCACTAAATGAAGGTCTTTGAGTATTGTAGCTGAAGTAAAGTACTTTACAAAATGTATTTTTAGCATTTTTAGCATGTTTAAGCATAGCAAAGTAAATTTTGCACATTTGGCTTGTTGCTATAGCAAAGGTGGCAGGTTGAAAGTTGAAACTCTCTGGGTTCACCTAACGTTAGATGAATGCTTATTTCTATGTATATCCAAGGCCTCTAAACTCTTGTAGGGTCTTACAATCTTCCCTTGTTAAATATTGCGTGATGACCCAAAATAAGTCAGTACAAGCAGGAGTGAAGGAGGCTGCTGAGATCGAGCTTAACAATCATATGCATATCCCGTTATCTGTTCTTGGACAAAAACCTCAACAATCAACGAATTAAAACTTATGCTATATTGGGCTTATAACTACGTGTCCATAGTCACCGGCCACAATGACTTCGAACAGCGCAAAAATGGTTTACAAGGGGATGTTGAGACACTTTGTGTTCTTACAACTCTGAAAAAATTTTGAAAAAATGTGAATTTGGCTTTTGTATGATAAGGAATAATTTTATAGATCCGAGAAGATGTTATCTGCCTTGGTCTTTGGGATCTTCAGATAACAGCTTCTCCAATCTGCACTTTTTTTTTGCTGCGTTTAAACAACCTGCCCTGTTGTCTTCTCAGTTTAATAAATCGATAGTGAGACTGACAAGAACCTGAACATGAAGAAGTGTACCTATCACTTTTTTCTCGGTGGAAAGGATGTTTTTGCCGTTCATCCCACTGGGTCTGGGAAAAGTCTTTCTTGTCTAAGAATTGTGTTTTGAAAAGAAGAACTTCTCAGTCTATACTGGTGATAATTTCGTAGCGAATCACCACGCAAGAACAGTCCACAACAAACATT
>NC_090878.1:15656204-15678704 GCF_036669935.1 Montipora foliosa | reverse complement strand
AATAAAATAGAGTATACATAGTGAAGACATGAACAAGTTAAAGGGCATTGAAAGTTAAACGAAGAGTTTGGCCCTGATGGGGTCGCTTTGAGTGTTTAAATAAGATGGGCCAAACTCTTTGTTTAACTTTCAAACTTTCAATGCCTTTTAATTTATTCATCTCTTCACTGTAAATACTCTATTTTATTATTTTACTTTAACTTGATAATGACGATCTGGAAACGTCGAAACGTCGTGCTATGTTTTATAACATTTTATCGCAGATTTTTATTGTCAAATAATAATAATAATAATAATAATAATAATAATAATAATAATAATGATGATAATGATAATAAAAATAGTAGTAGTAGTAGTAGTAGTAGTAGTAGTAGAAGTATTAGAAGTAGTAGTAGTAGTTGTAGTAATAACAAGGAATATATAACAATATAGGAATATATGATAATAATAATAATAATAATAATAATAATAATAATAATGAAATGGTTCATATCACAAAACGTTGAAATAGTTAAGAACTTTTACACCTACAAGAGATAGAAAGAACTGAGCAGAACGTTGAAAGGAATAATCTAACTGAACATTCATGTTTGTAAATTGTATAGCATAGCCTAGGACTAGTCTCGTTATGCTATTGATCATGTAAAACCGCGTTATCAAAAAGTGTCAATAATGTCAAACCGTCTAGCGCTGGGACAATGTGCATAGCAATAAAATCAGTTTAAACATTGGTAGTTTTGAGGTGAGGGGAAACCGGAGTACTCGGAAAAAAACCTCTCGAAGCAGAGTAGAGAAGCAACAAATTCAACCCACGTGTGACACCAAATCTGGAAATCAGACCCGGGACACATGTACATTGGTGGGAGGCGAGTGCTCTCACCACTGCGCCATCCCTGCTTGTTTGAGCCAAGATTAATTTTGTCGGTCGCGAAAAATCTTTATATCAGCACTGATTAGTCTCGACAGAGGACAGCCTCCGCGATCAAAAACTGCCCCATTCCCAAGATTTTGTGATTGTAAATGTATGTAAACGTTAACTCGAATTAAATATGCAAAACAAATTGTGTTTCATTGGTTTTCCAAGAAACTTTTAAGTGTTCACTTTTAAGAAAAATGAACCTAATTATTTTAAATTAATGCACGGCTACCTCCAATTTTTGTTCCATATTTCAATAACCCTAACCAAGAGTGAATTCGATAAGAGTGTTGTTATGGCAAGGGTGGGCTCCCCAACACAGTCACAAGTTAGTCTATTTTTAGAATACCCTTTCCCCGAGAAAATTAGTTGTCATGTCCTTAAAAAACATAGCAGAAGTAGTCACGCATGACATGGATTCTCCTAAGAGATTGCTTAAAGTGGCAGCGCTTTGTTTGTGTTCGCGCGTTACGTGTATCTACAAATTAGTGCATTTTTGATTGTGCTGGGGCAAGACCCCAAATTGATAGAGAAACACTGTTATCTAATTCACTCTTGCCGTAACTAAGATCTACTTTTCTCCAAAGCCCTCGTTCTGGAAAGAATACCTTCGTCAAAATATTCAAATTAGAAGGCAAACAAAACAAAACAAAGATGCCATTTTTTTTTGTACAAAATGTTTCCGATGATTCGCGGACTTCCTTGTTGACAAGGGTGATGAGCTCCTGTTGCTGACAAAAGACAGATTAAGCATCGCTTTTATGTGAAACGGCAAACGCGAAATGGTGAACTGCTACTCATCAAAAATTCCTTGATACCTGCTTCTAACACGCAAGAAGTGAGCTCATATCAAGTGAATTTCTTCCATTTTTGGCAAAACGCAAATTTTAGTCCGACGTTTGCCGTTTGCCTTAAACGTGATGCTTAATCTTTCCCTCGGCGGACGAATATGGTCTTTCTGGCGGATGGTTCACGGTCATAAAGAGAAAAAAAAAACCTTTAAGGTCTCGGTAAAGGTAAATTTGGGCCTTTCGCTCAATTTTTTTGTTTTTGCAAATCTTGAATTGGTTGGCTATGAAGTATATTTTCCCGAAAAAATAAAAAAATGCTGAAAAATCACAACTTCTCGGACCTCCTTATCCGACGGGTTTTAAGATATCGCTTTCAAATTTTCAGTTCTAATAGATGATTGTACTACCCCAAATACGCTGGGAGGAATTTTTCGTTTGTCGTCGGAGACTGATTTTATGGCACTTTTTGTGCCTAAATTAAGTATGAGATGAGAGTTTCGACTTTGGTGCGTGATATTTCCCTCAATTCATAACATATCAAAAAATTCCTCAGTCACACGGTATTGGAGTACATTCATCTGTGACTAAGATGCAACAAAGTGCGGTTATTTTCGCAATAAAGTGAAGGGGCAGGAGCTTCTGCAGTAAACTCGGTCGTTCTGAGTTTGAGGCATCAAGACTAAAAGGCAATATTAAATACCAAAAAACTAAAATTTTATTCAAAAAATATATAGCGGCGCGACAATTTCATTTTTCCGTGGACACCTCATTTTCCTTTACCGAGACCTTAAGTTTCTATTTTCTTTCTTTTTGATTTTATATTTTGATGTACGTTTTTCAGATATCATCGACCACAGAGGAACAGAATTTATAATCAGTTTTGCCCCTCTGCATCCTTTCTTTGGTGGTTTCCAGGGAACGAATGTTTTGTACATTTCGTCTTTTGAAAACTCAATAGTTCGACTCGAGGTCCCTTTTCTGAACCAAAGTGGCTCCAGTCAACAACAATATGACGTATTCCCCGGGAAAATTCGAGAAATAGTACTTCCTGGTGACCTGCGCATGGGGGACTCGACCGGAAGCGACAACAAAGGTATTCGCCTCACCTCGGACAAACCAATAACTGTGCATGGACTTGAAAAAGCCGATGGTAGAGGCGAGGCATTTCTAGTTTTGCCTGTGGATAGTCTCGGTAGGTACTATATCGTGGCTACGTATTTCCCGATGTTAAATGCCATTGTACAGGTAACAGCCAAAGAAGATAACACGGTGGTCTTGTTCTCGCTTAAAACTAAGAGCAACGACGATGGAAGCGTTAGCTATGGGGGAAAACTTTATGGTGATGGAGATGTAATAAACGTCACCCTAAATGCTCTGGATGTGTTTCAGGTCCTGGGTACATCAAATCTTACCGGCACTGTAGTGCGTTCATCTAAACCCATAGCTGTATTCTCAGGGAATGATTGTACATGGGTACCATATCAATATCAATTACCGTGCAATCAGCTTATAGAGCAAATACCTCCTGTTGGGGGTTGGGGAAAACACTTTATAACTAGTCCAACGCCGAATAGCCCCGATGGTGACATATTCCATATCATTGCCTCACAAAATAACACAGACCTTCGTATTAACGGGAAATTCATTACGAAAATTCAAAAAGGACTAAGTCATGATGTTGAGGCGCTTTGGAATCAGTCTTTGGAGATATCCACCAGTCAACCAAGTCTCGTGGTGCAGTATACCAAATTTAGCGAAGGGAAGAGCACAACAATGAGTATTGTTCCCTCGACAATTTGGTCTTCTAATGACTTCTCGGTTTACGTCGAAGGCGGTGGATCGGGGGTGGACGGTAATGAAAACTTTGTGAATGTCGTTACGCAAACATACTCACGAAACAATCTACGCGTTCGAGGTCCTCTTAAAGAAGTCCCCATGAAATGGACTATACTTCCAGGCGGCAACTTTTCACAAGTTTCTCTAAATTTAAGCCGCAGTGGATTGTACCACATTTTTCATAATAATCCCCTGGAGAATTTTACGGCAGTTGTGTACGGAAAGAAGTCGGATTTTCGGTTTTCCTTCCCGGCTGGTTTCAAGTACGACTTGGGCTTAAAAGCGGAATGTGTAAGAACAAAAATGATTGGGGGTGACAAAGTAGACAATGATTGTGATGGAAAAACGGACGAGGAACTTTCAAACGGGCGAGATGATGATGGTGACGGCGACGTAGATGAAGACTTGTTCACACCTCCAATAGATGTTACAATGCCAAGGGATTTAGTTTTGCTCACGTGCAGCGCGGCATCTAATGTGGCTGATTCGTGGAATCCTGGATTCTTTCCAAAGATTGGAGTAAGCGAATCACAAGGTATATGCGCAGCAAGGGGTAATGTATCAATTTGGCACAATGACAATGAGAGGAAGCGAGGGGGATGTTCGCTTTATTTCACACGTAATTGGACAGTCGAAGATAGTTGCCAGAATGAAAGAGTGCACACTCAGTGGATTAACATCACTACTCTGGGCGATCCCGTTCTTACTTTTCCAAGTAATTATGCTCTGACTTGCAGAGACACGAAATACCTGGACCCAACCTTTACCGGCGAGATTAGCCAGCAATTTGATGTATGCAAGCGAAGAGTCAATATAAAATTTATCGATAAACTCGTGGGAGATTGCTCCAGGGGCGAAGCAAAGTTGGAGCGTGCGTGGATGGTAGAAGACAAGTGTCGTAAAAATATGGCAGTAACTCAAGTGCTTAAACTAATTCCGAGAGGTAAGTTATAGTAAGAAAAAAGCTCCATGTTTTTATGTATCTTGTTTGACAACTTTAAATGCAAAACAGGTTACATCAAGCATTGTGCAGCTCCATGGATGCCGGATTTCTACATACCCGGGAACTTTTATGCTTGCCCGTGTGTTCACCACTGAGTTTTCTTTCGGGAATCTAAATTTTTTAACTTGATACCACCGGATAATGACATACCAGAACGACTCATTCGTGCGCTTCGTAGCGTTATGATGTAAACAACGAACGGCCCCCGTTTTGGTATGAAATCAAAGCATGTGGGAACGGGTACCAAAATAGTATAAGAAATAGTGTACTTTAGCCTCAGGGGGAAAGTATCGAGGCATTTTATAACCACTATTTTTGGGAGTAAGAGTTATATAAATGAAGGATTTGACTGAGTGCGCAAGAGCCTCCATACGACCTATTCTCATCTCCCTTATGGAAAGCAGTGTTCGCGCGCGTTCGTGTGTATTATCATTTTGATTATCTCGTGGAAAAGTATGAAATGCCATTACGTTTGCCTTGCAGTAGTAATAAAATTCGAGACTGAACTCGAAAGTACCTCCCGCGTGGGGCGTTGCCTCGCGGAGTTCAATGTTTGCGCTCCCTCTTTTTTAAACTCTCTCTTCCATCATTGGAATGAACTTTGGAGCAAAATGTCTTACTCTCTGCCATAGACAGTCAAACCAATCAATTTTTAGAGCTAGTGTTTATTCGTCGCTTTCATTTCGTTTACCGATTACTAATTACCGATTACCCTGTACCGATTTGTGTACTGTGTACTGTACTTTGTCCGGAAAAATTTCTTTGCACATATAGATAGTGGCTCCAGTTACTTCAATTATTTACTTTTTTTCTTACATACGTCAGGCAATCAAATTCATTCTATTTTGTCATTGGTACGCCGTGATTATAGAGCGTAATTAAAGACTGCGACGGGGACGAGGCGTTAATAAAAGAAAGGTGTGGATATTAATATTGAGAGTCGTTCCAAGCCTAAAATTTATTTACTTGTTTGGACTTAAAACGTCATTAGGGAGTTAACGGAACGACCCATCTACGCATAAGAGGACGTCATTCCAGAATTCAAGTTTCCATTGGACTTAGCTCTAAGCGTTTATAGGTGGTTTAATTGCCGCCATGCTTTATCTCTTATTGGCTCCCTTTGTTCGTCCACCAATATTTATAGCTTTTATCATTTTTATCCGTGTCTCACTTGAAAAGGAATTGGTTGCAGACTGGCTATTCCAAGACCTTCCGCTTTTAAAATGTCGCAGCGCATGGACAAATTTAAAAATTCTTCGTCCCATGATCACGTCCTACAGAGAGACTTTAAATGAAGGAGTTTTAAAAAACTGGTAGTTTAAGAAACCACGCCAACTACAGCGACAGAAACGTCACTTCAAACTACCGGTTTTGAGCTGTCCTGTTGTACAATATGGGCGAAGTATGCTATAGCCAGGTTGATAGGTACGGATTTAAAGCAAAGAGAGAGAAGGAAAGATTCACTGTTGTTTGTCCATGTTGTCGTCAAAACCTTAAAATTGGTCATTTTACGTTGTTAGGGAGCTTTAGCAACGACGGCGGGAACGGCAACGAGAACGTTATCAAAAAAAATAAATTCGCGTTATTGCAATCACTTCGAGACTATTCCAAGCTTTTGAATATGACAAAGGTGTAGCAGTACGTCAGGAATGAAACCGTTATGAGCGGCGCTTAATTTAGGGGCGAAAATGAAAATTTATCCTCAAGTGCTGCCGTCCTCCATAAAACCTCAAATTTGGCTATTTCACGTTGTTGTTTTGCTGACGACGGCAAAGAAATTGACAAAAGTAAAAAACGCACGTGCAGAGCGTGAAAAGCTATTGTTTTTGCCCACTAAATATGCAAATTTGTGACGTTCTTGTTGCCGTCGTCGTTGTCGTTGCTAAAACTCCCTGTTGTTTTGACGAGTACGGGAAAGAATTGTACAAAAATACGTGTCGCAAGTGCAGTACGATCATTTTTTCCTCTTTTAACCAATAATATTACTGCTTTTTGGCGTTGTCGTTGCCGTAGCCGTAGCCGTAGCCGTAGCCGTAGCCGTAGCCGTAGCCGTAGCCGTAGCCGTAGCCGTAGCCGTAGCCGTAGCCGTAGCCGTAGCCGTAGCCGTAGCCGTAGCCGTAGCCGTAGCCGTAGCTGTAGCCGTAGCCGTCGTGGTTTCTCAAACTCCCTGTTAACGACGGCGGCTACGGCATCGATAGCGCCACAAAACAGTAATATCATTGGATAAAAGAAAAAAAATAATCGTGCCGCACGTGCGGCACGCGTTTTAGCACGTATTCGTGTGGTACTCTGCACATTAAGCTAACGTCATGAAATCACCTAAATTAGGGACCTTAAGATTTACAACGGCGACGTCGACGAAAACGCCACAAAACAATGATATCATTAGTTATAAAAGCATAAATCGTGCTGCACGTGCAACACGGATTTTAGCAAGTATGTTTGCGGTCCTCTGCATAACGACGACGCAAAATCACCAAATTTGAGGTTTTGACGACAACGTGAGCACGTAACAGAGAATCTTTCATTCTCTATTCTCAATCTGAAACCGCTTATACCAATTTATTTTTCGGATACTTCGCCCACATTGTACGACGTGAACGAGATGGGATAATCGCGAACGAATTATACTAGAGGAAAGTCATATTTTGAGGTGACGTTTTCGTCGAGGTCGCCGTCGTAGATCTTAAGGTCCCTAAAAACAATATTATGAACACCGAATACTCGTTTTTGTCTTTTTTTTTTCAGGCCCAAGGACCACTAACTACAAGGTGTCCTTTAGCGTAACGAGCGAGGATTTTTCCCCTGAACTTACAGACAGAACATCAAAGCTGTTTAAAACGCTGTCTGCGGATTTGGAACAGGAGGTATTGACACAAAAAATCACTAAATAATTCTTTTGTTACGAATAACTAACAAAGCTGTCTGTGACCGACCAGGGTGAGTACCGTATATGACGTTTTTCCGGCGATTCACGTCAGGACGTTTGTACGGCATCCAATACGATGACTCATATGATCTGAGACGCTGCCAACCCTCGTGTATGATGCAACATATCAAAGAGTTTAAGGGGATTGGAATCTTTGAGGACGTCGTTGGAGCGAACTCCATTACCGCGGCTCAAAGTCGGATAAGATGTCAAGGATACATTACCAGTCGACTCAGTTAATCATGCCGGTCTCCGGCCCCAATTAAGATTGCGTTATTGATCAAAGAGCTCTATCAGTAATATTATGTCCAGTGCAAATAAAACCAATGTTTCGGGGGTTTTTTTGTGTGTGTATGTGTGACTACATTTGCAATCGTATTAATTTTCTCTGTTGATTCTGTTTTAGATGGAGAACCAATACAGAACTTCACAACTAGGGAATTATTTCTTAGCAGCCAAGGTCCTTGATTTCAGGTAGGTTGATTTGACTTCTTCTAACCTGAAAATTATTTCACGAATCGCCAGAAAAAAAGACAAACCGGCAAACAAAAAAACAAGGTCAAGTTAATGGGAATGGGGTCGTCTAAACCAGAATGAACATCATGTTACAAAGTGTTCACTTCTGTCCAGAAATGCAAGGAAATTAGATGCACGTCCAATTTCAATGTCCAACTCGAAGTGTCTGTTTAAATTTAAGCATTTGCTGCCTATTTCTAGCAATCAAGGTAAGTGTAAGGTCTAAAGTTATTTTTGGTGAGGGTGAATGCAGCTATTTAACAATTATTGGATTCGGTTTTCGCATGATAGCGATAATTATTAAGGCTAAAGTTTGTGTTATCTGCCGAAGCCGAAGGCTGAGGCGGAGAACACAAATTGAGGCCTTGATAATTATCGCTATCATGCGAAAACCGAATCCAATAATTGTTAAATAGCTGCATTCACCCTCACCAAAAATAACTTTAGACCTTACACTTACCTTGATTCCGAATCCAATAATTGTTTTATTATGCATATTCCTGAGCTGAGCTCCGCCATGACAAAACTGATTAAACTATTGGTTAGTGTGTTAAGTGACGTCACTTCTGCATGCATAAAACTATTGTCTGTAGGTACGACGCGTCAATTCTACATATAAAAAATCTATTGTCCGTAGTTATGACGTAAGAGAAACAGAGAAAGCAAGAATTAGCTGCGAGCTTATAGCGAATCAAAATAGAGCTGGTGACACCAATGTTTAATAATTAGCAATTAGTATGACCCAACTAGTGGACTAATGCAAATCCTGCATTTTGATTGGCTACTCTACTAGATGACTATTCGCCCTCAAGGGCCACGGGTCTAATTGTTAATTATTGGGCGAGGTTGAGTAAAATATCGTAATTTGTCAGCGGCTTCGGCAAATAATTGATCTGCGAGACACTGAGAAATCACGATATTTTGCGATAACCGAGTGCAACATTTGTTTTTTCATTCGATGACTGAGTTGATTTGTTTCCTCACAATTCCCAACAAATAAATCACTTTCTGAAAGCTGAGGAAAGCGAACTGCCATTTTCACCCAAGAGCGTGGTTTCAATTACGCATAAACAGTACATTATTTGCTGCAAAACACATATTTGTGGGCAGTTATTTGCAGGTCACGTGGTATGCTCTCGGCCAATGAAAGGAAAGGAAAAATACGTCGAATGATAATTATCTTTACTTGAGTACTGGAGTTGACGTTAATTTTTTGAAATTCCCAGAAGGGAGTGTTGTCGAAATTTGTGAGAAAAGCAAGGGGATACTTCGTGACGCTTATCCTTGGTTTTCATCCACGTGATGAGACAACCATGTTGGTGTACAGAACAATAGAAAATGACCCAACAAGTTTTTTTTAGTCAAATTCCCAAAAGACATTTTACTGCATTGTTCTCCACACCAACATGGCCACCGTGACGTCAGATGAAAACCACCAATTGAAATGGCGTGCATCTAATTATCTGTATTTCTGGTCATGTCTGAAAGTGTTGGTTTCCTTGATAAACACTCTTTCTGTTTGTTAATATTTGAGGGTTGTTTTGAAAGTAGCGATAATCTTTCCGTGAGACTTTGCATAAAAGAAGGACATATGCTTTTTTTTTTGTTTTTGTTTTTTTGTTTGTTTGTTTCTTTGTTTTGTTTTGTTTTTTTTTTTTTTGGGGGGGGGGGGGGGGTTTAAATGCCTATGTGGTATGCTGTTAAAGCAGTTGTTCTATGAATGGCAGGACAAGTAGCCTATTCCGGCCCCATAGGGTTGTAAAAGTGTCCCTGTCAACGTCGCTTAGCTCTTTGACCGTATCTTTATCTTTTTTTGGTTGAACTGAATCCTGATTATTATTATTATTATTATTATTATTATTATTATTATTATTATTATTATTATTATTATTATTATTATTGTTGTTGTTATTATTATTATTATTATTGTTTTTTTTCTCGTTACTAGTAATGGTAGCGTGAATGTGGTCATGTTAGTGGAGATGCACTTGCAAGCCAATATTGACGCAAACCAATTGCTCTACGTTACCAATGATATCCTTGGCGAAGGGATGTTAGGGAAGTTCCTTGTGGACAACGAATCAGTTACACTGCAAGGTACATTTAAATGGAAAAATCTTTTACTAAGAACAATTGCATAAGACTTTTCTGTTGAGTGTCAAAATTGCCATTGCTGCTCTCAGACAGTGGCTAAAAGGTCTCCGCATCATTTGTTTATTAAAGCAATGGAAAGGAAAACCAATGCCGATAAGAACTTGGAGTAAATGTTAAATGTTAACCTAAATGTGGACCTTTTGGGACTCTCTAGGGGAGGTTTTTGCAGCCCATCATCATCGTTATCATTTCTATTTTCCTCACAGACATTATGAGTTCCTCTCTTGTCAAGTAGAGTATATTTAAGTGCTCTGAACCTCGTGCAAGTGTCTAAGAATGGCGTTTTCCATGTTAATCAATAATTTTTAAATTAATACGGGGCAAGGAGGCAAATTAGAACATAACGACTTAAATAACGAATTCAAATTTTGTCCAGCTGTACAAGGAGATCGAAAAGAAATCGAACCGTGTAGTTACCAATACGATTTGTTTGAGTATTGTACTGCATTGTGTGTATTTTACCGCTTTGTACGCAAGATATATAACGAAGAAAGTTTAATGTGAAAAAATTCTGCTGCACATGTTGCAGGCATGTTAGTACATTTCTTTGCTGTCCTCTGCAAAACAATACCGTGTACTCGCCAAAGTTATGGATTAGATGACAGCGCGAGCATCTAATACTCTTGCATCGCTGTATATGGAAATCTTTGCCATGTTTGCTGATGTCATTGTTAATATGCAGAAGGTATCACGCTTTTTACAAATTGACTTCGAAAGGTTAAAAAACTTATTTAAATCTCCAATTTTAAGCTCTTTAGATCCGATAACGGGCCAGTTATTAGTCGTAAAAGGATGGGAAATTCTTGGGTGGAAAAGGCGCTAATGTAATTTCGAATTTTCAAAGCATCATTCCTCAGAGATTATCTGGTATATCGCGTTCAAATTTACAGAGATAGCTCAAGATTACCCTATAAGCTCTCTTATCAAACCGGTTACAGGTTACTCAACCAGAAAACAAGATGGAGTTATTTTGCTCGACAATTAACGAAAAATAAACTAAGGATGTGCTTTTTACAACAGCGTGAGCACTCAACTTTCATTCTGTCTTTCTATATCTTCAATTAAATACCTTTTCTAAAGATCAAGTTTTATGCTTCTTCATCGTGACCAAGATGGAATAATTAAGTGAAAAATGTTCATAAATCTTTACCTCATTTATGTCCTAATGCCCTTATATTCTACTAATTCAGTATGAGGTTTGTACCGGTTCTGTACTATTTTCAGTGTACTACCATCCTTAAATAAGGACTTTTACACACTCACTCACTCACTCACTTAACAATTGCGAAGTGCAGTCGTTAGTGCAAATGAGTTTTAATAGCCGTTGTCGCTTTCGTTACCAAACCCCTCTCTTGCAGTTTTTTTTTTTTTCTCATATCTACGGCTATTTGTATTTCATATCAAATTTAAGCATTCTAGCTCCTTTTTTTTTTTTTTTTTTCAACAGACTTTGATGAATGCCAATCGCCGGATTTTTACGAATGTCACGAAAAAGCTACTTGTATCAATACTCTCGGATCATACAACTGTACCTGCCTGAAGGGTTATTTCGGTGACGGATTCCGAATTTGTCAAGGTATGGCCGTTGCTTTAAATTACCTGTTCATATTGTGTAGAGTAGTAGATTTCTCTTTCAGTCAACTATTGTACATCAACGTCAAAAACTCAAAATTCAGTTTGTCGTCCTCTCCAAATAAGACAAGGCTGCCAAATCTTTGCAAATCTTAGTACAAATTAAATGTAGCTCTATCGTCCGTGTTACGAACTACAATACAAAAGGCTTTCAAGACGTTGATGCATGAGGACCTGTGACGTCAGGGGAGACCCATGCCTCTCATAAGCTCAGCCGCCGGAAAAACCATTACCAGTTTTGTCAAATTTACGCACCTTGTGCGGCCTGCTAGAAGTGAAATCGCACCTATTTAACGTACAATATGAGTTTTATGGTTCTAAAACTATTTGTTATCTTTTTTCGCAATTTAAAAGAAATGAAGCTACAATCTTGAACAAAACCTGCTGAGACAAAGCAACGTTTTTGGTACTCCAACAATTTATCGAAGCGTTCCGCTCAAAAGCCGCTCTTTCCCCTCCCCCCAAACTCAACGCTGCCTTATCTTGGTTGGAAATATACTGTAGAACATATGACAATACTCAGCAACATTGACTGAGGGGGGAGGGGAGTGGGAAAGGGGAGTAAGTAGGGGTGTGTAAAAATGGAGGTGAATTTGTGTCACTGTCTCAGCAGTTTTGTCCGAAATTGTAGGGGCATCTCATCACGGACTCAAGACGCTGAATTTGACGACGTTTTCTTTTGGGAAATTCTGTTTTAAATTTCGCAAAACCTTAACATTATGGCAGTTTTTTTTTTTGATTTACTCAATCGAAAGATCATGTTTTTTTGAGATAAAAATAATTAGAAAAACTTCAACCAAATTTCCTTTCCGTGTCTTATAAAACTCGGAATTTTCACTTCCGGTGGGTTACAAAACCGCGCTGATTAGGAGATTGGGGATAGCAGAACTGTGACGTCAAAACAGGAACGCAGGAAATTTTAGGGATAGACATACACTTCGTTCTTTTGCCAAATTTCATTATTGCAACTAAATATAACGCATCTCAGAAGCAGTCTCAGTAACGGGGAGGAATTGTTCTATTTGTTTTTTATCGCAGAAAACCATGATGTTTCCATTGAATAAATAAAATAAACCTGTCATACGCACTTTAATTTTTTTTAAGGAATGAGGCATGATAAAATGAGCTCTTTTGTTTTTTGATAAGGAGTTGTACAGGTAAATGAGACGCAACAAGGTTTTCTACAATCCCGCATGCTGTCATTGACTTTTCACTATTGATTTCAGCTCCACCCTATATTTGGAAGAGTGATCCGCCGATTTCATCAGGCACGGAGGAAAACGTGACACTTCGCTGTCACGCAAGGGGCTACCCAGATCCGACTTTTCTCTGGATTATGCCCGATGACGAGTTTGTCAATGCTTCGAGTCACGTTGTTGAATTCGAACTTCTTGATGATGATACTAAAAAAACAAGAGGGAAAATTCTTCAGAAGGATGGCTCTTTACTGGTGTTTAACACTCGAGTTCACGACAGTGGAATGTATAAGTGTCTTGCGGTCAATGTGGCTGGAAGGGATGAAAAAAGTGTGAACCTTACGGTAAACAAAGGTGAGAGCAAAATCACAGAAACGTTTGTCTTTAATTCATCAAGGGGCTATGATAACCCTGTCCGCTTCCGAAAATTAATGAGTACTTTCAGGAACCCAAGACTAGGCGAATGCAACTTCATTGTATTTGTGGAACGACGTTTTTACAGACATTAATTTTCCTGCGAAACCATACTTTTCCATGGTATCACAAGTCTTTCATGAGAACTTTTTACCCATGGAATTAAGAAAGGTCAATCGTGCAAGCCAAATCTTATTTAAGAACTCGTTTAAAAAATAGCTTGATGTGTGAAAATGCGGTTACATAGACCTGGTATATTGGAGTTGTAGGCTCCTAGTTACGGGATCCTGGTGGTCCTGGTTGCCAACGGAGGTGGCAGGATTTTGTGTGGAGGATTTCTATAAAGGCAAATTATCTACGGGATTGATTTTGAGTCCACTATCCAATCAGACACAAGACGACTAACTCAATCACAACACAACTGTGTAGATACATGGGCATGTGGGACAGCAAGCGCCACAAGCCGGTTTATTTTGCTTACCATATGAATACAAACTCCGCTCTAGCATAACAATACGTAAGCATACTTAATGGTACTGACCTCCAAAACCTTGTTAAAGGAAAAGTACACTGGGCACCTGCCGGATACGAAAACCCAAAACCCTTCGCGAATGAGGGAACGTATTCTCCAAACCCTATGCAAGTGCCACTAGCCTATGGAGGCTAAGGGGAAAATTTAACAAAAACGTAGGCGAAGAAAGCTGAACCTAGACTGATTCAAATCCCTAACGGACCACTATTTAATGATGAAATGGTATATGAAATGAATCATATATGAACTGCGGATATGAAATCAAGTGAAGCTATGATCTTCGCAGTTATGAGAGCAATTTTTGCAATTGCGTAGAGAAGCCTTTTTCAGGCTTCTCAAAGCAATTGCAAAAATTGCTCTCATAACTGCGAAGATCATAGCTTCACTTGGGACCACTATTTGTACGACAAATTACCCATAATCCCCATCAGACAACCGGACCCAGTCCTCTGGTCCGTGCTGGCAAAATATCCATTTCTGCCAATTTCGCAGTCTACAACTGTCAGAAATAGCATTTTTGGGGGTGCAAGCCTTGCACGTTTTTAGGCACAACCGCTTGCAGGATTCTTTTTTTTTTTTTTTTTTGGTATTCTTCCCTGCAGGAATGTTTTTCTCCTTGGGAACTGTCACCCCCACCCCTCCGGTTATTTTTAATGGTCCGCCTTTTAATCACCTTTGTTCGTCATCCAACATTCGAACATTTTGTCCTTGTCATCTGCGTCACTAGAGATTGGATGTAAATCACATATTCTGGAATTTGAATTTAGATATCGTGGAAGTTGATGTCGCCATAACTCTTGAGGATGAAGTCTTCGACGAAAGCTTGGAAAACAAGTCGTCAGTAAGGTATCAAGAAATGGAAAAAAAGGTCGAAAAAGAGGTAGGAATATAACATTGATTAGTGTGACTGCTCGGACGATTGTAGAAATTAAAACGTGCCTCGTTGATTGGTCAAGGAATATGTAGCTAGGAGTCGTCCAGCATGAGGTGATTATACCACTGAAAGACTTCGTGTCAGAATAACAATAATAACAACTTTATTCATTTAATTCAATGAAAGGGAAGGATGACAGAGGTTATGCCTATCGAGGGTATCCGCCCGCGGCGGGATGTAATTGACTGAGAGTCGATTTTGATGAGGGAGGAAAACCGGAGTACCCGGAGAAAAACCCTCGGAGTCAGATTGAGATCAACTGAGACTTAGCCCACATACGACCCGAGCCCAGGGTTGAACCCTGGTCACAGAGTTGGGAGGCGCGGTTGATAACCGCTAAATCACCCGAACTCAAATGATGATTAGAATTTAAAAACTCAGAGAGCACAACATAATTATTTCTACATGTTGGTAATTGTCACTGATATCATCATCATCATCATCATCGACTGTTTCCTGGTGTCACAATGTTAGCAGCTGAAGCTAAACGTACTGCTAATACAGTGTGCGTGTTAGGGTTAGGGTTCTAGTTTCTTCTTCCTCATGATGAGCGTAAACTGATCCCTCACAGGCTCATACATTTCATTATCAGCATTTCGGCTAGTCCTTTCCGGGACTCCGTCTTACTCCGCCCTGAAAATGGTCCTGGAACCCAGGGGGGAAAAGAGAGAGTCCTGTATTACTTGAAGGCGCATGCTCGGAATGAGCCAATTATATTGCATTCGATACCACGGTCGATATATAAATAAAGGAAACATAGAAACTCCGACGAAAAATCGTACATGAAAATTCCTGTGTGATTTACGGTGTCAGGAAAATAACATCGAAATCATGCCTTGTTGTGACCAAACGATGAGGAAAAATCCCGATCGCAGTGATGTTGGAAACGTGTTGCCGAATAAATGTAAGGACTGAGACAAGATAGCAATGCGTCTGTGCAAACGCTAAACTAGTAAGTATAGCATAGGATTTTGCTAAGCAACAAAAAAGCTCGGTGCCAGAATTTCATATTATCTACAGTAATTTATTTCTAACAATGGGTTTCAAAAGGAAAATGCTTTTAAGTAGCACGGATTTAGTGGAAGGAAAATCAACTTCATCCTTATTAATTAATATTCACGAACAAATTTTGACCAAAAAAAATGCTGATAATTAACGTCTTGCGAATTATCGATGTTTGGCTGTGCGCACGTATATGTATAAATTAGGAACATTTGGGTTATCAACACAAACTGATATGTAAAAAAAAGAAACAAAACAAATAGTCCAGGTTGTGATTCAATTTCGTTTAATTTTTTAGAGCGGTTTTCAATTGAGTGTCGAAAGTAACTAGCATATTGCTTTGGTTTATGATTACTTCATTCAGTGATTGGTTCAAAGTTCTCGCGCCACTTTTTCAACCAATTGTGGCTCGCGCTTGCACATTTTCCCGCGCTTTTTGTCGGCTACGTGTAATTACTTCGAATTTTGATTGGTTTATCGGATTGTCTCCGTCCTTTTTGATTGGCCAAAGTAATTACTTTGGTTTTGGTTTTACGACACTCGATTGAAACTCGCTCTATCTAACTTTATCAGGAATAAGACAATCACAGTTTCAATAGTTACTGTGCAACTCAAATATAAGTTGACTGGATCACTGCAATTTTCATGCTACTAGATCGACAGAACTAATGAACAATAAACAAGAGTTCAAGCAGGAGATTTATTAGTCATTGTCAGTTTCATGCTTCCACTGTAACACCCACATCCTGCGAGCAGAGCCTCTCTAAAACTTACCAGAAGGCGAAAAAAAGGGCTCTGCAGAAAACGTGTCAAGTCTTTTAAGTCGCCGCAGCCAAAGTTTTTGGGCTAGTCATTCTGGACAAACCGGTTTAGGCAACTCCCGCATCATATTTTTGACAAGGCAAAGGTCAAAATCGAGCCTTCAGTACGAAAATCAACATGGCGTCTTGGAGTGCGATCGAGACTTGGCCTGGGTTTGAAGCTGTCTCCAAGCAACGGCTTGCGCATACTCAATAAAGACTTTTCTGCAGAGTCCTTTTTTTCTCTTCGAGTTAAGAACGGAAAGGCTCTGCCAGCAGGATGTAACACACAGTGAGCCTCGTCAACAGCGTACGATATTTTTCTGTAATTTCAGCCACTGCTCTCGCCCGGATTCTTAATAAAGACTTTCAGGAGAGCAATTAAATCCAAATTTGATATTTTTCTGCGCTAACATCATGCAGCTGTTCAGTTGGGATTCAGGCACGAAACTTCATGCTTTCGCATATCACCCATCTGATCTTCCTCGATAGCAACTCACGATAAAAAGGGCTGATTTACGATTAAGATCGGACTCGGATAGAAGAAAATCACAAACATATTGAAGGAACATAAATGTAGCAAACAGACTTGCCAAATCCTGTTGACGGTTTAACAGAAACATCATTACCGGTAGCGACTGCATGAATAGCTTGCAATTGTTCCGCCTTACTGAGGCACAAAGTTAAAGTGGCGTTTCTTAAACGCGAAATCAATTGCCTCCAGAAACTTCCTTTCACATTATCCGCCATGTTTTCAGTATAAAAGGACTCCGAATAAACTATGCCCAAATAAGGAATATTTTTCCAAACATGTTTTCCCCCCAGATTTGGGGGGAGAAAATGGCGTCATTCCGAGCATACGCCTGCAAGTAATACAGGACTCTTTCTTTTCCCTTCTGGGTTCCAGGCCCATTATATTTTCTGAATCGGCTAAACATTTAAATCGATGCAGCTCTCTTACAGTAATTCAGCATCACTTTCTTCATTGTGGAGTTTGTAACGAAAACGTGTACTGTTACGATTTAAAATGATTCTCTCATTCTTTACCTTTCTCGACAGCTAACGGAGTTATTCAAGGATATCGAAGGATTTGAAAGAATTGAAATTCTCGGATTTGTGTGAGTGAATGAGACATTTATTTCTAAAATCTACCATTTATTTACAAAACTGCATGTAATGTATGCTCATCATTTGGCGCGCTTGATAATTATGCGAGCCTCGTTTCGAGAGCAGGATAGCCGCCATTTTGGAGAGTTGTAATTCAGAGCAATCAGGCTTAAAGTTGTGTTTTTCTCAATGGAATTAAATTGAAGAAATACTTTACACTGCAAACCGATGAAAAGATACGTTCGTAGACCCTTTGCATAAATGGCAATGTACATCCTAAGCCTCGCATTCATGTGAAAAATCCTTTGTCTAGAAACATAAGTACGAGACTAAGGATGTGCAAAGTATTGTTATTCAAATTTAGGTGCCATTTATGCAAAGGGTCTATATGGAAATACAATAGACCTTATTCATAAATGGCGGTCACATTTATAATTCTTTTGTCCAAGTGCAAATTAGCCTACCAAGCAGCCTCATTTTAGAGCAAGAATTCTTTTCAATTCATTGTATGGTATCGAGGCTTGGTAGGCTAATTTGCACTTGAACAAAAGAATCATAAATTGACCTCCATTTATGAATAAGGTCTATTATGCGTTAGAAAAATTCTGATAATTAAATATGCTATATGTGGACTGTGCTGATTGACTGGGTAAATATTTAATTCCCGCACGATCTACAAATAACCTTTCGACGACAACGACAACAACAACAGACAAACAGTAGACTGACCAACTCATTTTAGTAACAATAATTTATATAAACGTATTTTACGAACACCATTTACTCGTAGACACATCACACTAAAATTGATCGAAACGCACCAATCACTGTTTGTGGTCTTTACAGCCAATGACATCAAGGTTTAAATGATAGTTGACCAATAACATCACGACTTCGTTCCGTTGACCAATCCTCTTCAACCACCAGAGTATTTATTCCATCTACTGACGTTAGACAAATCACCTGATTCTGACTCTGACCGATGATGGCGTCCCCTCTGGTTGTCGAAACGTAAATCTGTGTCATCCTAAACAGTAGTCAGTACTACACTCACCCGGACGATCGTACTTCACTTATGGCTTCTTTCTCTTCTGATGTCATACGTGAAGCATTAAAGTGAATAATTTTAAGACAGCGACATACTGAACAAAAATGATCGAAGATATCGAGGCCTATCTCATCCTTGTCACTACTGCAACAACGAGAGCAAAACAAATAATGAAAGCTTAAATCAGGTTAACTTTGATTCTGCACTCTTTCAGTAAGGTTTGATCGTTTTACACATTTATTACAATGTTGAACGACCCGATCAAACGTTCTCCAAGTTTAGTCCTAAAAAGCGTTGAATGCATGTTTAAGCAAATGTCAAACCGCTTATGCGAGCCTTAAAGTACTATCAACCTATTGACACTTCAAACGCCCTAGTACAGTGTCACTCCAGTTGACGAGTAAAATCGTCTGGCGTTAGACAGAGTAAAATCTGTCAATCGTACCCCCAGTGGTCAATGGATTAATGGAAACTTGATTTGTTTTCGTTTTCTTTTTTTTTTTTTTTTTTTTTTTTTTTTACAGAAATGGCAGTGTCAAAGTACGTTTTCGGGTCATTGTTAAAGTGGACAAAACCGACGAAAAGGAGCCGACGGTGGTTGCAGACAAAGTTGGCAAAACTCTTAGAGTGAGCGTGAAGAGTGGTAAAATAGGCAGCCTCAAAGTGAAACCAGTTTTTCAATTAAGAGGTTTGTGAAGGCCTGTTGTGACAAGACGAAATCCCCAAGTAATATTTTACATGACAGTTGAGGCCGCCATGTTGGTTTCTCACGCTAATCTCCCGGGAAGTATGCTCAATTCTCGTGCAAATCCCTTCCTTTTTCTGCTTAAAAAGACAACTGTTGATCACGTGTGTCAAAAAAAAAATTTCCATCTTCAGTTAAATTGAGTTCTGTTTGGTTTGAAAGAACGTTTTTGAGTGCTCCAAGAAGGCAAACTCCAACCTCGTTTCCAGAGTCTCCATAGAAGACTCTGGTAACGAGGTTGGGCGCATCCCAAAACGTACGGCAAGAACTGACCTTCAGTTTCGAAGCCGAAGCACTTATTCGACAACGATAAGCTGTGATTGCTACATTATAATGTTAACACAACACACAAGGAATCTTAACCTCAAGAGATTTTAATAGGGTACAATATTTGGTTTATTGTTAATTTCTCGCAAAACAGACACTTTTATGACGTTGGTGGAGACGAACCTGATACTAGATGCTTACTCTTGGGTAATGGACTCTTGGAGACGCTTGATAAATATTCGATAACCCCAGGATTAAAATTACCACAATAGGACAATCACATGACTTTTGGAGGGCATATAGTTTATTTGTGGCCCGAGTAGCATCATAATGATTTGCGCCAGAGCGGAGCGAGGGTGCAAATGATGCTACGAGCCGATGCTACGTACCAATTCATTTAATAAGAAAACCTTCTTTAACAAAGATGTGGCATGAAACTATGGTATGAAAATGTCTCTCAGTCTATACAAACAAAGGTTATGAGAATGAAAGGAATGCATGTATTTGAAGTGCGGGTTCGTTAAAAAGTCTCTAACCTAACTATTTCTTTGCGGATCTGTTGTAATGGTAACCATTTGAGAATATTTTCCTTTAAACCAAGGCTAAGAGCAAATTTTATTTTAAATGATTTTTAATCCAGCAGTCTTGGTGAATTTGTCATCCCCTGCTTTCCCTGCCTGTCTTTCTTTCAGGCTTTTTTCCCTGCTATAAAAGAAAGTTTGACCCTGAATCTTTTTTTTTTTTTTCAATTTAGAGGTCCCCCCTCCACCGGCTAATCTAGCGTTTAGTGATCTCACATCATCTGACGCTATGGTCACGTGGTCTCACCCCGAATTACATGACATGTACGAAATTAATGGTTACTCGCTGCAGTTTAAAAAGTTTGGGCTGAAAAAATGGACCCAATTCGTCTTCACTAAGGGAGAAGACCACAGGCTTTACAACCTAGAGCAGGATACACCGTATTTCGTGCGGCTGAAATCGGAAAATGAGTTTGGAAAAGGAGAACCTAGTGAGGAATTGCAACTGCGTACCAAAAAAGGTAAGTTTGTTGACTGTGCATGACAGTAAATTGCGAACTTCGCATTGCCGACTCCTGAGGAGGGACGATTGGAAATGACGGCTTGTCCTGTCGGGATTATTATTTGTTGTATGTTTGACAGTTTCCAAGAAAATGCAACTTATTAGAGAACGAAAAATTTTCCCTTGACGTTATTGTCATGCTTCAAAAAGAATCTATTGTTCCTGCCATGCAACATGGCTGCCATGCAAAACCTCTATAATTGTTCACTTTATCGCACCTCACATTTCAGATTACACTTGAAATCGTTTGATTGACAGTAGGCAAATTCTGCAACGGGACCAAGGCATTCCCACAGCTAAATCTTTTGGCCAATAACAGATGACTTGTTTTGGAAATGCAAATTAATATGCCACCTTTCACATAATTTGGCACCGCAAGTACATGTCGCAGAAAACAATAACATTTGGTGTTGTGGTCTGTCCTCCTTTCACATTCATGGCATGAATGTGAAAGGAAGAGAGACCACAACACCGAACAGTGTGTGGGTTCTTTGACGTCCCAACAATGTTCATCGTGTTCATCACTATCGTCTTCGTCATCTTGACTATTCAACATCAGGGTTAATATGATCGTCATCATGACGTTGATCTTACTAAGTGCCATTTCCATGTTTTTTGCCTCAGCCTCTACAGGGATGAGTCCTTCAGCATTGGCACTAGCTATCGTTCTTCCCATCCTCTTACTGCTCATCTTTGGAGTGGGAGCTCTCTTAGTATATAGAAGATGGAGGAAGAGAAAACTGAAGGGTGATGCAACAGATGAAACAGTGCCCATGAACCCGGTCACGCCGGAACAAGTAAGTCACTAATATTAATGAAACCACTTTATATACCTGTAAACTTCAAGCTTATGTAGCCTATTAATTGCTGAATGAAGGGGTAGTTTCTAAGGAAACTGTGGTGCTGCGTCGGTGGGGAAGTAGTATACAAAAATTTGGTTTTATCAACGGAGTTGATAATGTAAATTGGCCACCGTACAGAGATTCTAAAAGCTGACGTTTCGAGCGTTAGCCCTTCGTCAGAGCGAATGGAGGGATTATGGGTTACGCGTAGTTTTTATAGTAGAGTAGGAGCTACGCTATTGGTAGTAACATGGCAACGTGAAAAATAGGAATATATTAGTTAAATGAAAAGCGTTCGTTAATACCGTGAGGATTAAGGGTGTCGATTTGAAAGATGAATTTTTGTTCCAGATTCTTGCGGCTTTCCGTCGTACCTAGATGTAGGGAAAGGCCGCAGATAGCCATGTGTTTTTTGGAGTGGTTAGGTAGATTAAAATGGCGAGCGACTGGCTTAGATGCATCCTTGTCATTTTTCTCAACGGGCTAACGCTCGAAACGTCAGCTAACGCTCGAAACGTCAGCTTTTAGAATCTCTGTACGGTGGCCAATTTACATTATCAACTCCGTTGATAAAACCAAATTTTTGTATATTAATTGCTGAGATTGTAAATAAAGTAAATTAAAATGAATTTTTTGCTTTTGGCGAGAGGAGAGAACTGAGCACCCCGGAGGAAAAAAAACTCTCGGAAAAAAAAAAGAACTAACAAATTAAAATCTCATTTGACAATGGTTCTGGAAACCAAACCCGGGACG
>NC_090878.1:15641204-15643704 GCF_036669935.1 Montipora foliosa | reverse complement strand
TGTTTTCTTTTTCTTTTTTTTTTTTTTTTTTTTCCGTGTCGGTAAAAGTCTTGCCTGTCACTCCCCTGGTAAGTGGTGTCTTTGTGTATAGAGCCTTCTGCGCGTATTTTCTTAGGATCGAGAGGGTAGTGGAACTGCGTAGATTTCTCTGGTGGACGCAGTAGAATCATTAACTTAGCCTGCAATGGCGTCGAAAGTCATGCAACGCGAATGGCGTTTTAGTGGATCCTTAAACAAAATATACCCTTATGGAGCTCAATAATGGAAAGTCAGTTGGATAAACTAGGCATGAATCTCAAAAGCGACGAGTACTGGACTTCGACAACAAGCTATCGCCCGTCGAGACGAAATCAAAGTGAGCAGTATTTACCTGAAGTACATGGTAATTTGACACAATTGAGTTTCTTGTCTTCACGCACGCAATGAAATAGGAAGAGGTTTTCGCCTCTAAGAGCGAATATGTAGTTTGTTTCAATAAAATTTTCGCTGGAAAAGGATTCTGTGGTATTTTCTGCCTTTGTGAATTATAATATCATGTTGTGTATTGAATTTTCGAGCTTAAGGTTCAAATGTGATGTGGGAGAAGTTTTTTAGTATTGCTCTGTAAGCAGGAAGGGTTCACAGGCCTGTTGGAAGCGTGCTTGAGTTTCAACAAAATGAGCCCCAAAATCAGTGAAAACTTGTGACGCAGATGAATAATAAAGTAGCTGCTATTATATTTCGAAAATGATGGAATTACCTGGTGATAAATAACGTCGTACGCGTCTTGGAGAGTAAATTTTGACTTTGCATAAACAAGAGTTGGGCGATTGTGATCTTTGTTTTGACTTCGCTCATTTCACTGTCAAACTTTATAACACTTGACAGAAAACGAAACTTACAAAAACCCGGTATCTTGCCATTATTTGACACAGATGCTTTACTGTTTGGCGAGTAAACATGCCGCGGTAACTTTATCACGGCGCCCGCTGAATTCCGGCCATGTCACTTTCGATTTTGCAATTTACTTGAACGTAGCAAAAATCTCCCAAAATGTTTGTCGCTGATCGTAACTTTTTATATTCTATATTCACGGCTCAAAATTAATGTTGTTTTCATGTCGTAAATATTTTATTCTCGATCGACCGTCCGGGAAACTTCCTTCTGCTCTTTCTGAAAACTGTGTATCAATATTTATTTGCTTTTTCATCAATATTTGTTTTGCATAAAGCAAGCTAACAGAATCTGTGCCTTGCTGAGTTTGCATTTGTTAGCGTTAATAGTATTTTCGGTCAGATGTTTCTGTTTTTTTATGAGGGGTTTATTGTTTTAGTCTCCCATCCCAACACTAACCCCGCGAAACAGGGCTTGACTTCAGTGAAGTTTAGTATTACAAATTTTTCGGATGCTCATAGGGCACACTTATGGTGAAAAGAAGTTGTGAGGGAACTTGAAAATTATCAACATGTCAGCCCAGAAGCCAATGTTTCTCGCTTCTCTTTTATTTGTTATTCTTCAGAGACTGGAATGCTGTATTTCAATACCACACAATTCAGTGCCTTCTGATTTTCTGTAGCACGTACCACAGGCAAGCCAGTGTATGCTTCACAGAACCATCTAGTTTTTTTCCGTGTCGGTAAAAGTCTTGCCTGTCACTCCCCTGGTAAGTGGTTTCCTTGTGTATAGAGCCTTCTGCGCGTATTTTCTTAGGATCGAGAGGGTAGTGGAAATGCGTAGATTTCTCTGGTGGACACAGGAGAATCATTAACTTAGCCTGCAATGGCGTCGAAAGTCATGCAACGCGAATGGCGTTTTAGTGGATCCTTAAACAAAATATACCCTTATGGAGCTCAATAATGGAAAGTCAGTTGGATAAACTAGGCATGAATCTCAAAAGCGACGAGTACTGGACTTCGACAACAAGCTATCGCCCGTCGAGACGAAATCAAAGTGAGCAGTATTTACCTGAAGTACATGGTAATTTGACACAATTGAGTTTCTTGTCTTCACGCACGCAATGAAATAGGAAGAGGTTTTCGCCTCTAAGAGCGAATATGTAGTTTGTTTCAATAAAATTTTCGCTGGAAAAGGATTCTGTGGTATTTTCTGCCTTTGTGAATTATAATATCATGTTGTGTATTGAATTTTCGAGCTTAAGGTTCAAATGTGATATGGGAGAAGTTTTTTAGTATTGCTCTGTAAGCAGGAAGGGTTCACAGGCCTGTTGGAAGCGTGCTTGAGTTTCAACAAAATGAGCCCCAAAATCAGTGAAAACTTGTGACGCAGATGAATAATAAAGTAGCTGCTATTTCCAAAATGATGGAATTACCTGGCGATAAATAACGTCGTACGCGTCTTGGAGAGTAAATTTTGAATTTGCATAAACAAGAGTTGGGCGATTGTGATCTTTGTTTTGACTTCGCTCATTTCATTGTCAAACTTTATAACACTTGACAGAAAAAGAAACTTACAAAAACCCGGTATCTTGCCATCATTTGACACAGATGCTTCACTGTTAATT
>NC_090878.1:15633704-15636204 GCF_036669935.1 Montipora foliosa | reverse complement strand
ACGTGCAGCGCGTCGTCCAATGAGGCTGATCCGCGAAATCCTGGATTCTTTCCAAAGATTGGAGTAAGCGAATCACAAGGTATATGCGCAGCACGGGGTAATGTATCAATTTGGCACAATGACAATGAGAGGAAGCGAGGAGAATGTTCGCTTTATTTCACACGTAATTGGACGGTCGAAGATAGTTGCCAGAATGAAAGAGTGCACACTCAGTGGATTAACATCAATACTCTGCGCGATCCCGTTCTTACTTTTCCAAGTAATATGACTCTGACTTGCAGAGACAAGAAATATCTGGACCCAACTTTTACCGGCGAGATTAACCAGGAATTTGATGCTTGCAAGCGACGAGTCAATATAACATTTATCGACCGTAAATTCGTAGGGGATTGCTCCAGGGGCGAAGCAAAGTTGGAGCGTGCGTGGACGGTAAAAGACAAGTGTCGTAAAAATATGGTGGTAACTCAAATGATTACACTCATTCCGAGAGGTAAGTTAAAGTAAGAAGTTAACAATTCCATTGCAGAACAGGTTACATGAAGAATTGTGCAGCTTTAGGGGTGGATTTCTACATACCTGGGCACTTTTATACCGACGCGAGTGCGCGCCAGTTTTCTTTCGTGAATCCAAATTTGTTAACCTGGTACCACCGGAAAATAATATACCAGAACGACTCATTCCTGCGGTAGAAGCTGCACAGAATCGAGAACGTCATTGTGGTAGGAAAGCTCGTCGCGTTACCATGTAAGCAACGAACGACCCTTGTTTTGGTATGAAATCAATATCTTAGCATGCTAGAGTGGTTGTTTAGCCGCAGGGGAAGGGATGGAGGGGTGGAGGAGGAGGAGGAGGGTGGGGGGGGGGGGGTGATGGAGGCAATTTCAAACTAGTATTTTTGCTAGTGAGAGTTATATAACTGAAGGACTCGAGTACGCGGGAGCCTCCATACGACCTCTCCCTATCTCCTTTATGAAAAGAAGTGTTCGCGTGCGTTTGTGCGTATTATCCTTTGATTAACTCTATGGAAGCAGTATGTTTGGCTTGCAGTAAAAGGGCGTTGTTCACTGTTTGCGCTCCCATTTGTGTCGACTCTCTTTTCCACCTTTGGAATGAATTATAGAACAACTTGTCTTACTTCCTGCCATAGAAATTCAAGCCAATCAATCTTTAGAGTTGGTATTTATTCGTCGCTTTCATTTCGCGTAATATTGTTAGGGTTGAGCAGATTGTAAATAATTATTAGCATAATTAGAGCAAAACGGGCATAATTTTTTAAAACAGCACACTGATCAAGCATAATTAGAAGAGTTTTGCACGTGCTAAAGCATTTGAACTAAGACAAATTTATTGCATTCTTGTTTTTAAGTGCTTTTTAGAGAAAGTGACAATTACCCTATTTAGTGGACTTGGGACAGTCCTTTTTCGCTTCCTCTATTCGTCCACCAATATTTGTAGCTTTCACAAGTGATGGTTTGCCTCTGACGTCACGGCGGCCATGTTGGTTTACAGAACAATGCAGTAAAATGACTTTTGGGAATTTGACTCGATTCTTATGCAGAACTTGTGGGGCCACTTTCTATTGTTTTGTACACCAGCATGGCTGCCTCATCACGTGGATGCAAACCAAGAATAGGCCCCATTTCCAAGTTCATGTCTGCTTCCTCTTCAAACCGATTCTAAGTGCGAAGTCGTCGTTGTGAAAATTAGTTTCCATTCATTTGTAAAGTAGAACTAATTACCATCACAAAAACTTCGCAACTGGAGCATACAAATGTGAACTTTTACTCTGAAACCGCTCGTTCCTAATTTATTTTTAGGATACGTCTCTCACACTGTTCAACCTAAACGAGATAGAATAATCGCGAGGGATTTCTATAGTAGAAAGTTATATTGTGAGGTCAAGTTTTTGTCGACGTCGCCGTCGTAGATAAAACGTATTATGAATACCGAATACCTGTTTTTGTCTTTTCCTTTTTTTTCAGGCTCAAGAACCACTAACTTCAAGATGTCCTTTAGCGTAACGAGCGAGGAATTTTCCCCTGAACTTACAGACAGAACATCAGCCATGTTTAAAACTCTGTCTGCAGATTTGGAACAGGAGGTATTGGCACAAATGATCACTAGATAATAGTTATTACAAAGAACTAACAAGGCCGTCTAGAGGGTGAATTTGAAAAAGAGTTACAATGGTTTGATACCACATATGATTTTTTACCGCTATGCAAGGACATTTGTACAGCATCCGATACGACACCTCATACAATACGACGTTTTACAACCAACCTCTAGAGACACCAGTAAAAATAGAGAACGATTTCTGGTGGACGGACAAAGCTAATGAGAGGACATGGCGGCGATGACGTCATGTGAAAACCTCCTATTCTTGGACCAGACGCTGCCAACTCTCGCGTTTATTGCCGGAATGCATGGTGTCAAAGACTTAAACGGGATTGGAACCTATGAAGACCTCGTCGAAGCGGAGTCCATTACCGCGGCTGAA
>NC_090878.1:15618704-15631204 GCF_036669935.1 Montipora foliosa | reverse complement strand
TACTCACTCACTCACTCACTCACTCACGCAATCGCTCACTCACTCATTCGCTCGCTGAATCGCTCACTCATTCACTCAATCACTCATCACTCACTCGTGCGCTCACTCACTCTATCAACAATTGCGAGGTGCACTCACTTACTCACTCACTCAATCATTCAATATTTGCTAAGTGCACTCCTTAGTGAAATAAGTTTTTAAAGCGGTTTTTTCCTTGACGGCTGTCTCTTTCAATCACGAACGCCTCTATGGCGGTATTTTCTTATTTCTACCTCCATTGTCGTATAATCATTTTTTTAAATATCCCGTATCAATTTGAAACATCTTTGTTTTTTGTTTTCAACAGATTTTGATGAATGCCAATCGCCGGATTTTTACGAATGTCACGAAAAAGCTACTTGTGTCAATACTATCGGCTCCTACAACTGTACCTGCCCGAAGGGTTATTTCGGGGATGGATTTCGAATTTGTCACGGTATGCCAGTTGGTTTAAAATACCTGTTCATATCGTGTAGTGTAATAGAGTAGAGGGTAATCAAGCAACCTCTTTCAGTCAATTATGGTATATCAACATCAAAAAGAGCAAGCGTTTTGTTATGTTAATAAAGTTAACGAAAGATTGAAGTGATTCTCGCACTCATCTGGAGAATAGACCTTTTTGTCTTGTACGTTTTGTTTTCCCATTCTTTTGTGTTTTTCATAGATTATGCGTACAAGTTTTTGGGGTTATAGGCCGTGTTTTCACGACAGCCGTTGTCTCGTTTAACATCCCTGAAAGTGGTTTGTTTGCAGACTTCGTTGAGCCACTTAAAAATGATATGGGTTTTCACCGGTAAGATTAAATGAGGAGAGAGCAGCCAATGCAATAATAACAATAATAACAATAGCGCAGCACGCCTGTGGTATTTCCGATTTGAAATTGCCCACTCGCTTAAGTTACCTGGGTTGGTGGCTTAAAATTAATTAGCATTCAATCGCAATTTGCCGAGTCGCTTAACTTTAAGCGAGTTGGGAAAGGAACTGTTTTCACGGAATTTTCGGTTGTCAGTCGCTAAGTGACCTGAAAGACCGCTCGTGAAAACACGGCCATTGGCACCTATAAATTTCCCAGATAAATTCGCGGATCGATCACTTCACCTTTTTGTCTATAACTTGCAGTTCAAACACACATTTCTTTAATTCAGTTTGTCGTCCAAGGTGGCCCACTTGTCGCCTTTTTCCTTTCTTGATTTTCTTAATGAAAAGAGAATGAAAACTGTTTGAGTACGTTATTTTTAAACAGTTAGTACCAATTAAATGTAGCTCTATCGTCCCGGTTACAAAGTAAAATGCAAAAAATCTGTCACGGCGTTAATGCATGGGAGTCTGTGTCGTCATCTCAGGGAAGACCAATGTCTTTCATTAACTCAGCCTTTGGACAAAGGTTTAGCAGTTTAGTTAAATTTAGGCACCTTGTGCGGCCAGTTAGAAGAGAAATTTGCGTGTAATATGTGTTTTAATATATTTTTTTTTTTGCGGAATTTAAAAGAAATGAAGCAAGGGGCAGCTAAACACGAACTCAAAACGTTTTATTTGACGATGTTTCCTTCTGGGGGCTTCCATTTCAAATTTCGCAGAACCTCAAAAATTATAGGGAGTATTCAAAGAGATTCTAAATTGAAATAGAGAAAATGTGCGTTCTGTAAAGTAAAAAATTTATAATTATGAAAAATATTTTGAATGCATTTTCAAGACACACATGATGTCACGGCCGCCATGTTGCTGCTCCCAAAACAAAGAAACGGCTTGTTCCTTTGTTTGTTAATGGGCCTTTTTGTTTTTTGATATAGTGCAAATGAAATGCAAGCTGGTTTTCTGCAATCATCCAGCATACCATCATTGACTTTTCACTATTGATTTCAGCTCGACCCTATATTTGGAAGAGCGATCTGCCGATTTCGTCAGGTACGAAGGAAAACGTGACACTTCGCTGTCACGCAAGGGGCTACCCAGAGCCGACTTTTCTCTGGATAATGCCCGATGACGAGTTTGTCAATGCGTCGAGTCACGTTCTTGAATTCGAATTTCTTGATGATGATACTAAAATAACAAGAGGGAAAATTCTTCAGAAGGATGGCTCTTTACTGGTGTTTAACACTCGAGTTCACGACAGTGGAATTTACAAGTGTCGTGCTGTCAATGTGGCTGGAAGGGCTGAAAGAAGTGTTAACCTTACGGTAAACAAAGGTGATAGAAACGTTTCTCTTTTTCTGATCAAGAGGCTATGATAACACTAACCGCTTCTGCTTTTCCAGTTTTATATTAAGAGAAAATTCTGGAGTATTTAGGAGAGCATGAATTGGTATGAGCGTGCAACTTCATTGTATTTGTGGAACGGCGTTTTTACAGATCGAGTTATTTTTAGATGATTTTCCGCAAAACCAGGCCTTTCCAGCGTAGTCTTGCATGAGAAATTACTACCCATGGGATTAAGAATGGTCACTCGAGAGAGTTGACTGCCATCAGTTGCATTGAAAGAGCGGACCAGGTCTGGAGGAAGGTTTTTACATTTCTTTTATTTTTTAACATTCTATTAGTTTACACTTTAATTTTAGACTATACATTCGAGCTATATATCGAAACTACGCTACCTATCTATGCTAAACACAGAACATCGAAACTACACTACACATTCAAGTTATACGCACCACATACTTCAAATTCTCCTCAAATCACAGAAGTTTTCTCTAAAAGCTACCGTATTAAAGATATTTTATTAGGGCTTTTTTCTGCGGATAATGATGAATACAATATTCTAGTTAACTACATTATACTTGAGAGCAAATTCCTTATTTTTCGGTCAAAGTTAAGAAAAACTTTTCCTCTTATTTCCCTATTAGTATCAAAGTGCAAAACAACGCACCAAATCGAGCGAGAGAAAACTCCACTTTCATAATAAAAAATGGCGTTACTTCTTACCCATAATGGAGCATGAGCCATCATTAAACTAATATTGTAGTGGGAGAAACAAGGTTGGACCAGTGTTGATAGCACCCGCCTTCCACCAATGTGTCCCGGGTTCGATTCCCAGATTCGGTGTCGTCGTAACTGGGTTGAGTTTGCTTTTTCTCGTCTATGTTCCTCTAGGTTTTTCTCAGGGTACTCCCGTTTTCCCCTCTCATTAAAAGAAAACATCATTTCATTCGATTTGACTTTACTTACAATTCTTCCAATCATCATCATCAGTGTCGGTATCGGTATCGGTATCGGTATCGGTATCGGTATCGGTATTATCATCATCATCATCATCACACTCTTCTTGAAACACTCCACCTCGTTAAAAAATAAAAACACTCATACTGCCTTGGCCTAATTGTTGAAGTCTCCTCCTATTCTAAGTAAACATGAACACCACTCTATCAATTCCGTTCACTGTGCTGTCGAGAGCAGAATAAACCGAGTGTCTTCCGTGTATTCCTATTGTTGATTCGCGCGTGACGTTAACTAATTTTTTTCGTCTCTAGAGATTGCATGCAAGCTACCTCTTCCGGAAAATTCCTAAGTAAATGCATCCTAAAATTTAACATTTGATTTTTAGATATCGTGGAAGTTGATGTCGCTATAACTCTTGAGGATGAAGTCTTCGACGAAGACTTGGAAAACAAGTCGTCAGAAAGGTATCAAGATATGGAAGAAAAGGTCAAAAAAGAGGTAGGAATATAACATTGATTATGAGCGTAAACTGATCTCTCACAGGCTCGTACGTGCCGTTATAAGCAAAGAAGTAACCCGAAGGGTCCTTTTTCAATAGCTTTTACCGATCTTTTTTTTCTTTAATGTTTTTTTTTACGGCAGAGGTGGGAGCCACCCTTAAATTTCATCCTCAAATGAAAGGAAAGCTGAGTGAACTTTGGAGCGCACTTATTGCTGGGATTCGAACCCGGATTGCTGGAATGAGGTTCACGACACTATGCGTCCCCAAATAAGCATTTTGACTAAACTAAATATCCCAATTCGAGCCGGTACTGTTCACTTGTGTTGCCAATAATTCGGTGTGATTCTCCTCTTTGTGGATTTTGTGAGGAAACGTGTACTGTTACCATTTTAAATGCTTATTTCTTTCTTTACCTTTCTCAACAGCTAACTTTGTTATTCGAGGATATCGAAGGATTCGAAAGAATTGAAATTCTCGAATTTGTGTGAGTGAATGAGATATTTCCAAAACTTACCATTTAACGGGTGTTCTTTTTAATGTAAGTATTAACTTTAAAGGAAATCAGCAATTAATTCTTGGGTAACCCAGGTAAGAAAACTCCAATGGCTGGTTATTTAAGTAGAGTTGATCCGGGAAATACAATTATATGTCGAAAAAATTCTGATGATATATGCTGTGTGGGGTCTGTGCTAAATGGTTGGGTTAATATTTAACTTCCTATAACCTACGAGTGACGTGTCGATGGTATCACCAACAGACAAACAATAGACTGAGCAACTTATTTTAATAACAATAACTCACCGACCTATGTACATGTTACCAACAATACACATGCAGACATTAGACTACGACGGATCGAAACGCACCAATCACTGTTTACAGTCTTCACAGCCAGTGACATCTTGGCTTAACTGACAGTCGACCAATGACATCATGACTTCGTTGACGTACAAACAATAGACTGGCCAAGTTATTTTATAAAAGAAATGCATACATTTGAAGTGGGGATTATAGACAAGTGCGAGAGAGATCCACGTAATCCCAGTGCAAGGACCACTTCTATCTTTCGTTTCTAACCCGCACTTCAAATGTACATTTATTTTATTCATCAATTCTTTCACTGGAACACATGAGCCCAACAAACTGAGCTGCTCCCAACTGCATGAGTAGCTTCATTCGCCCTTGTCACACGGCGGCCATATTGTCCCGGGAGATCAAAAAAGCTTTGTTTTACCACGCCAAGCCTCGTAGTGGAAACCATGGGGTGAGGCTTGGCGTGGTAAATCAAAGCTTTTTTGGTCTCGCGAGACAATATGGCCGCCGTGTGACAAGGGCGAATGGCTCAGTTGGTTGAGCAATGCACCGTTATCGCAGAAGTCATGGTTTCTGGCGAATCCCGTTGAAGGGGTCTTGATTTTTTTGGTTTCTATAAGCGACAATCGCCCATTTACGTTCGAGGATAACTTCTATCTTTCAACTTATTTTGATGATTACTGACCTACCTCTTTTAAAAACTAGTAATAGTTTTCACTAAATCTGCCCCAACCTAAGATAATATGGATGGTAGGTGAGGTGTTTTGCCAGTTAATATGTGTTGCACATTGTGATGTCTTCATATTATGCTACGTGTAATTCATTAGGTAGGTAAATGAAAGTGAAAGATGCAGGGAAGGGATGGGCAACAAACGGCCATTTATTTTCAGTTTCCATCAACGTTTATTTAACACGCTATCACTTGAAAAGCAATTTACATAATTGTGGAAATGCCTTGAAAATGTGATAGTAAAACAGAAACAGGAACATTAACTAGAAGGCAACTTTCATCGTCATATTTTTGAGCCACGTTGGTTCTTTCCACGGTACCTTGAAATACTATAAAATGGGAACAAAACTCGCTTATTATATTGGGATCGCTGATCATTGTTATTATCTGTGAACAACTGTTCTGAATATGATCGAAGATTGTTTGAAAATGTTGATACTGAGACTATGCCTTTTGCTTTCTGAGGTTGCGTCTAGCAATTTGTGGACCGAGTCTTTCGCCTCAGTTTCCGATTTGTGTCTAACAAATCGTCGCCTTTGTTTTTGATTAGCATCGGAAAAATCGATTTCTGACCCAGGCAATATGATTTTCTATCAGATACTATAATCTTTTATTTTCAAAGTAAAAGGAATCGCTGTAAATATTCGAAAATTACTCACCTTCAATGGAACCACACTTTTGATGTCGATGTTCGTTGTGACTTTTTGCCACGTGACTCAAGTTACCCAGAACACCTCGCAAACTCGGTGAACTACACCGATATCACCTTGCGCGCTTGGTTGAGCAATACCCATATCACCTTGCGCGCTTGGTTGAGCAATACCCATATCACCTTGCGAGTTCGGTTGAGCAAACGAGATTGCTTTCCCCTATACAATCTCTACCAATTTTCGTATTTTCCCTTTTTACGCGGGGGCTTCTAGGTTGCCTCCTCGGGGTTTGGCCTCTGGACCAAATACCTGCGGGGGAAACAATACACGTGGAGACGTGAGACCAAAACGGATCGAAAAGCAACAAATCACTGTCCTAAAGTCCTTGCAGTCAATATCATCAAGGCTTAACTGACAGTTGACCAGTAACATCACGACTTCGTTTCATTGACCAATCTCATCAACGACCAGAGTATCTATGCCATATACTGACATCACGTGACTCTGAAATGACTTCCGCTCAGGTTGTCGAAACGTCAGTCAATAGGCTGATTTAGCAACAGAACGGGAACGTCACTGGCGACGGCGCGCGCAGAAAAAAACACCAATGAGAATTCAGAATAGAGTGGACTCTTTTCTTCTCTATTTTAAATTCTCATTGGTAGTTTTGCTGCGCGCGACGTCGCCACTGACGTTCCCGTTCTGTTGCTAAATCAGCCTAATGTCACCAAAAACAGTCCTTCTCAGGGCTAGCCTACATTTACGTGCAGCATATTATTGCATGTAAATATGGCTTCTTTCTGTTCTGATATAATGCGTGAAGCATCAAAGTGAATCCATTTAACACAGTGACATGCTAATAAAAAAAAAACAAAAGAAAGATAAAAAAGGTTGAGACATATTACATCCTTGTACTGCAACAACGAGAGCAAAACAATTTTGAATGGTTCGATGAAAGTTTAAATCATTTTTAAATTTGAGTCCGCATTTTTTGAATGAGATTTGATCATTTTTAACATTTTTAACAAGGTTGAACGACCTCATCAAACGCTCTCGACGTTTAGTCCAAGAAAGCAGTGTTGAATGAGTGTTTAAACAAATGCGAAACCGCTTATGCCGTCCAGAAAGGACTATCACAAGAGACTTGTATTTTTGTCACAGGAATGGCAGTGTCAAAGTGCGTTTTCGTGTCATTGTTAAAGTGGACAAAACCGACGAAAAGGAGCCGACGGTGGTTGCAGAGAAAGTTGGCAAAACTCTTAGAGTGAGCGTGAAGAGTGGTAAAATAGGCAGCCTCAAAGTGAAACCAGTTTTTCAATTAAGAGGTTTGTGTGAAGGCCTGTAACGAACACTTTTTGATAAATACATGACAAAGAACCGACCTAAAGTTTTCACATGGCGGCTGAGGCCTCCATATTGGTTTCGGGTGCTCCAGGAAGGTGCACTCGACACGGGTAGGGCAAGTACTGACCTTTACTTTGAAGCCATTTTACAGTTGTAGCTACGTTACCTGGCCTAAGAATAGGAGCGAGGCTGCCGGTGACCCTGTTTTGATACAAATCTTCATGCTTTTGTAATGTTAATATGGACTGATTAGAATTACAGCAAACACAATTTACATGATAAAAGCAGTGAGGTCTGTATCAATACAAGGTCACCGGCAGCCTCGCAGCCATTCATAGGCTAGGTCGCTGAGCAAACAACTGAAAAATGGCCTAGAGATGGTTTTCACCTGACGTCACAGCGGCCAAGTTGGTGCACAGAACAATAGAGAGAAAAGTCTTTTGGGAATTTGACTCTCTTATAATGCAAAACATGGGACATAATTTGCTATTATTTTGTGCACCAATTTAACATGGCCGTCTCATCACGTGATTGAAAACCATCTGTTATAGCTGTAACCTTAGAGACCGTAGAACAATTCAACAACAGTTAAAACGAGGTTCGTTAAAAAGTCTTTAAACTGATTTTTGGGATCTGCTCCAATGACAAACATTTGTGAATATTTACCTTTAGACCAAGGCTAAGAGCAGATTTTATTTTAAAATATTTTTAATCCATGGCCAGCGGTCTTAATGAATTTGAAACTGAATTATTTTGCTCCGTTCTTTTTTATTCCCCTGCTTGTTTGAACGAAAGGATATATAAAATGAATCATATAAAGAAAATTTGACCTCTAATCTCTTTTTCGATTTAGAGGTCCCCCCTCCACCGGTTAATCTAGCATTTAGTGACGTCACATCAACTAACGCTATGGTCACGTGGTCTCACCCCGAATTGCATGACATGTACGCCATTAATGGTTACTCGCTGCAGTTTAAAAAGTTTGGGCTGAAAAAATGGACCCAATTCGTCTTCACTGGGGGAGAAGACCACAGGCTTTACAACCTAGAGCAGGATACACCGTATTTCGTGCGGCTGAAATCGGAAAATGAGTTTGGAAAAGGAGAACCCAGTGAGGAATTGGAGCTGCGTACCAAAAAAGGTAAGTTTGTTAATTGTGTATGACAGTAAATCGTGAACTGTCAATTGGGACGTTTAGAAATGACGGCTTGTCCTGTCGTGATTATTATCTGTTGATTTTTTTGGCAGTTTTTCCAAGAAAATATCGCTGATGGGAGAATGAAAAATATCGCCATTTTCATCATCATTATCACAATCATTTTTATAATTGTTTATCATCGTTATCGTCAACATAATCATCATCAATATCGTTATCATCTTCATCATTATCGACGGCATCATCATCATCATCATCGGCGTCGTCATGGTGATGGGTTTAGATGCTTCTCGTATCACATACAGTCTCATGGCGCCTCTAGCAGCAGCTATCAGTCCATATTTGATCTCATTTATCCACCCAACCCTATGTGAAAGGAGGACAGACCACAACACCGGGAAACCCCCCCCCCCCCCCTCTCTTTCGCTTCACGAAAAATTTGTGGATTCTTTAACGCCTCACAGTGTTCATCTTGTTGATCAACATTGTCCTCTTCATCTTCCCCATTTATCATCATCATCATCATCATCACCATCGTTAATCTGATGGTCGTCATGCGGTCGATCTTAACTAGCGCCATTTCGATGTGTATTTTACCTATATGTAATAATTTTAAAGAAAACCTATTTATGGAGCTGTAGGCGCAAGGAGATTAAACCATCCGGTAGCCACTTCAGGAAATTATTGAAAAGAAATGCGAAACAGAAAAACAAATCGCAATAAATCCAATAGAATGGTCATTTTTCGTAGTAAATAAAAAACTATGAAGAGTTACTTTAAGTGACTACTCGAGGAGTCAGTTTAAGAGGAAATTATCTTGTAAGTACGTTTAACAGGTACACACAAACAAAAGGAAAAAAAAATGTAAAATTGAATTTGTATGTGAAGTAAAGGATATTAGAAAAAAAAATTTGCCTCAGCCTCTACAGGGATGAGTCCTTCAGCATTGGCACTAGCTATCGTTCTTCCCATCCTCTTACTGCTCATCGTTGGATTGGGAGCTCTCTTAGTTTATAGAAGATGGAGGAAGAGAAAACTGAAGGGTGATGCTACAGATGAGACAGTGCCCATGAACCCAATCACGCCGGAACAGGTAAGTCAGTAATATTAATGCCGGAGAAGCACCCTGTGCAAGTCTAAAGGATTTTTAGCCTATTAATTGTTCGGAGTGAAAATCAGTTCAAATAGAATTATTGCTTCTGGTGAGAGGAGAAAACTAAAGACCCTGGAGAAAAACCTCTGGAAGAAAAGAAGAACCAACATATGCAACCCTATAAGAGACAATTGACCATTTTACAGTTGTGTGCTTAGTTTCCTGGCCTTTGAATGAAAGTGAGGCTGGAGTTGATCTTGCTTGGTTAGAAACTTCACAGCTTTTCTTATTTAAATTCCTACTTATTAGCATGACAACAACATCATTAACATAAGAAAAGCAGTGAGGTTTCTATCAAAGGAAGGTTAACTCCAGCCTCACTTTCATTCACAGGCCAGGTAACTAAGCACACAACTGTAAAATGGTCTGTTGCTTGACTTCTTCAGATAGGTGGGAGGATCACTTCCCTCCTTCGTCTATAAACCGCACTTCAAATGACTATTACGTTTATTTCATTCATCGAGTCCTTCACGGGAACACCTGAGCGCAAAAAAAAACATTGACCTGCTCCCAACTCAGTGGCTTCATAGCCTAGTTGGTTGAGCATTGCACCCTCATCACAGACATGATGGATTCGAATCATCCCGTTGTAGCCAACTGAATTATTGAGGTTTCTATAAGAGACAGGTACTTAAATTGTCCAGATAATTGCGAGGATCGCTGCTCTCCTTCGTCACGAGCCCGGAAAACAAACCCGGGGCATATTAACGGAGAGCGATTGCTCTAACCTCTGTGCCAAACGTCTTTCTAGGAAAAGGTTGGATTTAATGAGTTTGTAACCAAGCTTTTGAAAAGATATAACAATTTTCCAGTAAGACTGATTTTATTAGGAACTCAAGCATAAGCGCAAATATTGCGTGACCGCGTGGTATCATATCAGCACGAAATTAACATGAAATTAACATCACAAAGCATTATAACGAAAATGCAAAGATAAAGTAAGTTTCTCAATAAAATGTTATTTTCTTTTAAAAAGTCAAATTATACTTCAAGCGCGAATAGGATGCACTAATATGATATTATTGGCTAACTTGTCCGTAACTATGACGACATCAATATGTGCACATAGTCACCTTTGAGAAGAAACATCACAGTATTTCGTCGATATCTATCTGATAAATTAGATTAGACCACCATATATTAATTCACCACAACTTAATGGCTCTGTAAGAATTGCTTTATCGCTCGTGAAATCTAGTCTTAGCTTTGCGCTACTTTGCTTAGAGTCTTTACCGATTCATATACCTTATTCCAAAATGGCCAACATTTAAATATTCTTTTGTTTTTATTCAAATAAGCCCTGGATGCCTCGTTCTTAAGCTTAAAATTCTAAAGAATATTTTATCTTGAACGAGGCAACAAGGGCCAATTTGTATCCGCATAAATCAGCGGCCATTTTGGAATAAGGTGTATTGTCTTAGAGGTTGTCCTGAAGAGAGTGCTGTGAACTAGCAATTAAGCTTGATTTTCAGGGTCATATCTAAGCCTAAACCCAAAGCACTAATTTTTTTGATATTTCTCAATTTTAATGTCAGCAGCAACATTTGGCTCACGAACGCTATGCCCCAATCCCTGGCGCGTCAGCACCGAACGAAGCAAGCGCGTCCATAGCTGCGGCCTCGTTTTCATGGCGTGAAATTCCACGTCACCTGTTAACATTGGGCAAAGTTCTTGGGGAGGGGCAATTTGGAATGGTGGTTAAAGGAGAGTTGACCGAAGAAGATGGCCACATCGTCCCTTGTGCGGTAAAAAAGCTAAAACGTGAGTAAAGAGCTACAGGACATTTTTCAAGATATTTCCACAGTGGTCCACATTCCATCGAAATTCCACAGTCTACATTTATTTATTTATTTATTTATTTATTTATAATTACACAGATGATCAAAATGAAATTAAAAATAAAAAATATTTACAAATATAAAAAGGTGAAATCTGAGTAATTAGGCTAGTTTATACAGAATTCTAGATTTCTTATTTTAAATAAACAGCCTGAAATAAGATACAATCTACATAGAATACTGATTTAAAGAGATCACATCAACAGCAAATCATCAGAAAACTATTAAAGTTTTTCCTTATAGATTTCTGATGATTTGCCGTCGATGTGATCTGTTTAAATCAGTATTCTATGTGTATTATACATATCGAAAATCGTAACGTCAAAGAGTCTACTGGAACGAAGTGTACGTCCTCCTTAGAAATCAAATGAAATCAAAGAAAACCAAATGGAATTTTGGCTTTTGAGTGGAGGGGATGGGAAACCCGAAATATCTTCCCGATGAAAACCCTCTCGGCGCAGAGTCGGGGATAAAAAAACTTAAACCACGCATGTCGTTGGACATGCTCTCTGCCATTGAAGTTGCACTGAAAAGGTGGCAATATTGTTGGACTTACAGAGGCCTTAATGATCCCCGGTCGACTTAGAAAGAGTTTAAGCCCTTAAGATATAGAACAAAAACAATTGTGTTCCTTGCAAGAGCACTTTAAATAAAGTGTCGTAGAAAGTCCAAGCCTTTTTTTTATCTATATCCAATTGGACGCACATAATGAAACGAGCCAATCATAACACAGAGAAAATGCTGGCATGCAGCCGGTAATAAACGCGGGAAAGCGTGCGAGAGCCAGTCACAAAATTGGTTCTATTTTTTCCCTCCAATTGACTGGGCTGGGAATATGGCGCGAGCTCTAAGAGCCAGCCATCAAGCGGGACAATTAATGCGAAGGCAAATAAATCGAAAGATTACTTTCAAGTTTCTATTCAAATAAGTTCGTTTAGCTTAACTGTCTTTTGTTTTCGTCAACCAACCAGGTTCAGCGACGGAAAGCGACTTCAAGGACTTGCTGAACGAGCTGGAGATAATGTCATCAGTAGGGAATCATCCCAATTTAGTGAACTTGATTGGCGCATGCTCAGTTGACGGTAAGGCTGGCTTCAACGGCATTTCTTTCGGGTCCCTTCA
>NC_090878.1:15611204-15613704 GCF_036669935.1 Montipora foliosa | reverse complement strand
TTAACGAAATTCGAATTCCAATGCAAAACCTTGATTGCGGCCATCTTTAAATCTTTTCTTCTTCAAAACCAATAGTTTTAACGAATGTTAGGGTACGTTACAAAACTACTTCTATTTTTCCGTTTGGTAGGACTACTTGATTCCTGAAGATTTCAAAATTGAACCAGATTATGTTAACGCCTCCGTTGAAGATGTGTCAACAGCTTAGAAGACGTAAATGGCGGGCAAACAGAAAGAAGTTATTGTATGACCCGGTTTTTCTGTTGGTGATCATGATGACCTTGGGTTGGAGGGGTGGGGATGGTGGTGGCAGCCAATTTGGTTGGACATTTGATTAAGCGCCACTGGTCAAGTATCTTATATAACCAACATAAGATGTACAGCGCAAGTCCGGCGGGTCTAATTTGCAGGTCGCAGGTCGAGGGTTGCAGGTCATTGTTTCACCAATACAGAAAGTATCCTAAACATTCTTAAAAGCTAACCTTAGGCCTTAAAACTTTTGTTTAGGCCTAATTAGGCCTAAGGTTAGCTTTTAAGAATGTTTAGGATACTTTCTGTATTGGTGAAACAATGACCTGCAACCCGCGACCTGCGACCTGCAAATTAGACCCGCCGGCGTTCTAGAGGAACAAATTCGTAGTTTTAGTTAAATTTGCTTGATCATTGCTTCCTCAGATAAGGGAAGAATTATGGCAATACTTTACTACTTTTTAAACTGAGGAAATATTAATAATTTTAAGATAGCTTCTTTTTGAATGGATTTTTTAGACTTAAAGGAAAAATAAGGATTTTTTAAAAAATATCTACCAAGCTTTCAAAACGAGGAAAAATAACCATGGAATTAGCTTGTCAGGAAAGAGCCTGCAGTAGGAAGATATTGCCAATACAAAGCACTAGGCTACAGGCCACCATGATAGTGGATTATGGTACACCTAAGACACGAGGAGTTCAAAAAGATTACGGAGAAATTGATCAAGTATTACCGTATTCCAGTATTGTCACGAATAGTTAGTGTTTCTCAAGTAAGGTTAGTATTTTTTTTTTTTAGTATTTGTAAGCATTCTTTTATTGTCCAAAGGATGATTCAAAAGCATTCGATTGACCGTATTCCGGAATAGGAATACATGGAATGTAAGTTAAGAATCCTCGTTTTTCTGAGATTTACACTAAAATTGTCAAACATTTGCTAAAATGCTATTTTAAAGATATTTTTACTATCCTTGCTGCTTCGAAACGCGCCAAACATACCGTTTTAATCATCACTCCACGTATTCGTATTCCGGAATAGGGTCAATCGAACGCGCCCTAAATTTTTTCAGAATATAAATGTACGCTTGTATTTTATATAATCACAGCTTGAAATCGTGGTTTTTTTCCACCTCACCAAGATAGACACAAAATGTAACAAGACCATTAATTTTTTCGTCTTAACACCTTTTGGATATTTTTATAACCTTCGAGTCCTTTTCAACGTTCCACGTTAAGGCTGTATTACATAGACCACTTTTATAAATTCGACGGCTTTTCCCTTTTTTTTTTTTTTGTGTGTGTGTGTGTTTCTGTTAATTTGGCCTCATGCTGCCTCAGTTTGGAACAAATATTCCTTTGAATGTTACTCGTTGTAGCGAGGAAAGGAAGGCTTATTACCATTAGAACAAAAAAAATATATTCTATTTGGACGCCATTATAAAAGAGGTCTATTGACATGGACATCATATTGCTGGTTTTCACTCACGTGATCAACAGCCATGTTTTTCAACGAAAACAAAAGGAAGCATTTGCATAATAATAGAGTTAAATTCCCGGAGGATTTGGTCGGGGCACCAACATGGCCGCCTTTTCTTTGTTTAGGGCACCAACATGGCGGTCGTGACGTCATGTGAAAACCGAGAATAGAAACATTACTCATTACCTCGTTAATAATTATTGAAGGGACTGTTTTATTAATTCATGGTTGTACAGAGTGCTTTTGCTCATGTGACCAGCAGGAATATTTGCATACTAAAATAAAGAGAAGAATTTGCATAAAAATGAAGTTCAATTCCCAAAAGAATATTTCACTCATCCAACATGACCACTGTGACGTCATGTGGAAACACTATATCAGATACAACAATCTCCTTTTCGTTCGATTCCTTTTGCTTGGATCCCTCGTACTTCAAATGAAAATGGTTGGATATGAACATGGTACTAGCGTCGAATAAGTAGTTTACAATATTTGTGTCAATGTTGCGTCACATCTACAAACTTTCGGTCACACGATCCAAACACGACTTGGAAATCACGAGGGCGAAGAAAAAAAATCCCGCCAAAGCTGAAATTCATCCAATCAGATCGCTACGATAAGCAATGCGAATTCCCATAACAAAAACAAACGGTACGTAGCATGTCGGTTGAAGGAAGGCCTTTAAATTCACATGAATACGCCTTTAAATAATGTTCACTCTCTTGTGACAATGTTATCACATTTAAAAATTCGACGCGAAGTCGAGAGTTTGTG
>NC_090878.1:15603704-15606204 GCF_036669935.1 Montipora foliosa | reverse complement strand
GTGAACCAATCAAGAGTGCAGGGAAAACATGTAACCGACGCAAAGCGCGGGAAAAATGAAGACAAGGTTACCTTTTGCTTCGCTCTGATCGAACGACTACGTGGCGGGAAATGGTTTGGCCAATGAATAAGCGTGGTGCAAAAACCCATTTCGTTCCCTCACCTTCAGGCAAACTTCACACCATTCCTCTTTATCGGCGTCATACGAGTAAGAAGCCACGTGAAAATCACTTTCTACAACACACTAGAAGGAAAAAAAAACAAGCAAAAGTGAGCTAACACAGACAAGCTTTGCTTCAAAGATCGGGGTTTTGTTAAGTTGATGTGAGTTTAGCCACCTACAAGCAGTTGCAAAAAGGTTGAGACACTGAATCGAAAATTCACCTCTTCTTCCTAAAACTCAATCATCTTCCAGTTCATAAGAAAAGTCTTAACGCCCCTCCCTCCCCTCCCCCCTTTTCCAATGTTGATACCCTTTAGTTTGAATGGCAAATGCAGATGGGAACAACATTGCTTGGGGAGGGGGGGGGGGGGGCTTGGGGATGCGCTGACTTAAATGACACGCATTGTACGATTATTAACAGTGACTATCTCAACTCTTTTTGCAATTGCTTGTAGATGGTGGCAGGTGACAAACCGAGCAGACCAGTTTGAAGTTCCACTGAATGGCATACCTACACCGTATTCCAAAACAGCCACCGTTTTAGCATTCTTCTGTTTGCTTGCAAATTAGCCCTTGCTGCCTTGCTCAAGGTTAAATATTCTTATGTATATTAAGTGTAAGAACAAGGCGAAAAGGGATAATTTGCAATGACACAAAGGAAAACTAAAATGGTGATCACTTTGGAGTAATGTGAATGGTAGACACATGGGCCTCGAAGTCAAAAAAGGATAGAAGGGGACTTGTAGCTCAGAAAGTACCACTCATTTACCTTACGCCTACACTATCTTACCTGAACTCGCGAGCTATCACCAAGCGTCTGATGATTAGAGCTGCCGTGCAAACTCTCAGTTTCTTCATCTATATGAAAAAGATAAATAAAAAAATCAAAACGTTGACACGCAGTTAGAGTTAAGCATGTTGCAGTGATTTTTGTGACAGGGTCAAGGCGTTTCATACCTCCATAAGTTGACTCTGTTCTTGTGCTTGCGCCATCCTCGTTGGCATCATCATCTTTTAAAAATCAAGAAAATGCTGTTAGAAATCTACACATGTCAGTAGACACGGAACTGATAAAAGGCAAAACTGTTTTTGTAGTGATAGGTAGTCAAATGAATCCAGCGACCGCCTTTGCGTTTGAAGCAAAAAGAAAAAAAGCTAGTAACATCTTGTGACAAAATCGAGCTAAACACTGGCTCCTTTAAAGTTTGATAGAATGTGGCCATGGTTTAGGAGCCTTAAATTTTTAACTCGCTCACGCTTTACTATTTTGAGATTTTGCAAAGCAAATTACTTAATCCGATGCAGCAGCTGAGCCGTGTGTTTACATTCGACCACGCTCTTTTAGCTTTGTGGCAAAGAACGATGCATGCTATATATGGTGGGCTGTGACGTCAAAATCTACATTTGGCATGGTATAGAGAAAAAAGAGTACCTCTAAGTTAACTGAGACTCTAAGTAGAAGTAGAATTATTTAGGATGTCAGAATCCAAAAGAATCTTTATCGAAGATAACGAGCGAAACAGTTCAAGTTCAGAGAGGATTGTCACTATACAGTAACTGGTTCCGCGACCAATTCAGCACAAGCGCTAGAGTTTTCAAACACACCTTCGTCGCTCTGGTATGCCGTCAGTTCATTTTGTTCGTCTTCATCAGGCGCCTCGTAACTAGCGTGCTGTCAGAGGCAAACAACAACAACAAACCAAAACAGAATGTTTCTCATTTTGCATAGTTTTAATTAACCTAGTAAGTAAGATGCAAGTACGACCTCGCCTTAGACCGCGTTCTTCCTGTATCGCTTTCAACAAGGGCAAAAATCGAAATGGGAAAACGTCCAGTGGAGCATAAAGAACGAACATCGGGAGACAAAGCCGCTATAGTTCGGCTCCACCGCCTAAACTGGGCCTAAAGAGCACATAATTCGGCGAGTACTGCGCGTGACATCACTCAATCGCCACAAAAGGTACAGTGACCGCGTGTAAAAAAATGGCCGCCGATTAACTCTTATATTCTAGTGTTAATTGGCCTTACTAACCTCGTTAGCAAGTGGAATATTGAAACAACTTTAGCTGTAAGACAGCTAGTAGGTCGAGAAAAAAAACACTTTCTTTGCCGGCCATTTTTGCAGCAGCTCGGTCTATTCTCGAAAGGATAACAAGGTAGCGAAAGCCAATGGGATTTTTGTTTTGTTTTGTTTTTACCTGTTGCCTTCTTTTGTCTTTGTTTGGCTTCGTTAGCATCGCCCATTGCCTGCCACGCCGGCTTCTTCTTTCATCATAACTCAGCATTCGTCCATCGGTCATCGTCGTCCTGGAAAAAAAAAAAAAAAAAAAAAAAAAAA
>NC_090878.1:15592686-15599204 GCF_036669935.1 Montipora foliosa | reverse complement strand
TGAAGTAGAAAATGCAAACAAAAGAAATACCGATTTAGCCGAGCTAAATATTTGTAAATAACATTTGTATAAACCTATACGCTCAGTGTCTTCAACCAGCCGTGGCTTCCATTGTCGCAAAAGTCCCCGGCCACTATATATTGATTAACTTACTAGCATGATGTGGGTTCATATTGTTTTCTCATGTCAGAGCGCGTTACCCACTGTAACGTAGAAATCGGTTTTTCGACCGAAACCGGACCTCTAAATGATTCTGGGTTGGAATTCGCCGAACATGGCAATCTGCTTTCATTATCTCCGTGACGAAGAAAGCAGAGAATGTATGAAGACATGAATGAATACACGTTGGAAATCGGCCTCATCGTGAAAGATTGAGGATAGCATGTGGACGTGAGTGATGGTATGAATCATCTTGCGACAATGAAGGTAATCCGGCATGCTTTATATTGTAAAAAATAGTTGAAGCGGTAAAGAGGGACTGCCTACGGGAATAAGTCAAAACAATGGGAAAATAAAACAACGGTTTGTTTACCATTATACTAATACATCCGGAAATATCGGTTGGAATGTAAATGATAAGCCTAGGAACAAAATTCACCAAACTGAATTTCCAAACGGAAAAATGGTGGTGGTTTACCACTTTGCATTCCCCCATGATTTTGCCTCCCTCCAGACTCTCTCGTAACCTTTGAATGCAATTTTGTAAGTACACGCCGATCCCAACCAAATTTCCCACTTTCGGGAGTTTTTTTGCTTACCATTTAGCAAAACCGTAGTACAACCGGTTTCTGCCTGCTTAAATGGTAAAGTAACCACAAGCTCTGCACACCCTGCAGGTGCGTTCTGCATTTCAAATACATTTCTTCGCCGTTCTCCGCTCCTGAACAAAATGAGGTTATTCTGGAGGACGCAAGGATGTTTCAACTTGTATCCTCCAATCGTAATCCGCACTGTTTCACATCAGTTTTATTCCGTGGGGGGGGGGGGGGGGGGGAAATTTTGATACTCACTTTCAGTGTCGAACGACTTTGAGAAACCGCGAACATTATCACAACAACAGCAAAATAACATTTTTAGGATGACGGTCTCGTAACCGTTCCCCGATCGTCCCTTCTTTTGAGCTACCTGTTGTCTCCAGTGGGTCGATGTTTTTTCGGTCTACAACCAAGACAAAACGACCGCACTGGCTGTTGATTATTTCCCCCTTTCCCTTAAGTTTGTTTTTCAAGTGCTGATGCAAATTATGATTTTCTTTGGCAATAGTGTAGGAACTCTCCTACATTGCAGAGATGGACATTTTCACTTAAGGTAATGTTTTTGAAAATCTTTTGTCCTCCCGTCAGTGCTGCTCATCTGGAGGAATCCTGGCCGCCGAAGGAACATTCTTCTCGCCGAAGAGATGAGTGGCTTAAAGTGTTCCGATTTTGCGACTTTGCTCGGGACATCTATACCGACGATGTATACGAGAGAAGACAGCGGTAAGATGACTCTTTTTTTGCTTATATTTTGCTGCTTTTCCAATTGGAGCTCGTTTTCAGGGCTTGACCGTTTATTCTAAATAGGAGGTGTAATTCTTCGCCGGCACTGTGGAGTGCAACGTATTAACGCGCGCTATCGTCGGTCTTAAGGACGGTGCCTACTAATTTAAAGTATATTTTTGCCCCGATGTGTGATTAAATGCAGGAAATGTAGATCTTAACAAGTGTTTATTGAAATCCAAAAAGAACATTTGAGGGTAACCACGCATTTTTTCAAGATAAATTTCATGAATAATATTTTGTAAAAAGCTTTAAAAATACAAAGCAATGTATGGCGTTCTTTCTCAAAATTGAAGCTTAATTATCTCTCAAAAATGCATGGCTACACCTCAAGTTTATTTTTGGATAACCCAGAGTACTGACTAGGGATCTTTTTTCTCCCGGGAATAGTTTTAAACCGCGCACATCTAACTATCTCTGTATTAGTAAGCATCGGCGATAGAACATCCGACTATCTGGGATGCGCAGAAACGCTAATGCGCAAAATAACTAATAGTAGGCACCGTCCTTAATCTTCAGAAGAATAAGCGTTTCTTTGTTATCTTACTTAAAGGGAAAGCTTCCAGCCTACAATGGGATGGACGGTGGACATCTCATCGAACAAGGCATTTACACCAGCCAAAGTGACGTGTAAGTTTCTCTTCTCTCAAACTTTACCGACTAGTTCGACTGGTTTTGAATGACTGGAAGACTACTGACTGAATTAGGGTGTTCTGGTCGCGTCTTCATTTCGCAAGCTCCCTACCGTTGTCAAACATGCTTGAGTCCGCATGCCTTTAGATCAAAGGCCTCGTCACCGAGCATAAAGTCGTAAAATGAGCCTTTCTTTTACACAGTTGAAAGTAACAGGTATTGAGAATGAAGATTGTTATCAGCTTAAAAGGTGTGATCTTGATATATCACCAAATTCGCATGACTACCAGACTAAGAAAGCTATGGTACTAGTTCGGAGAATGAACTTTTTGATCTGAGAATGAAAGGGTCATATATTATGGTTACGCTTGTTATCTTGTTAGATGGTCTTTTGGTGTACTTCTTTGGGAAATTGAAACTGGAGGTGAGTCCCTTGTCCTGGCCTGCAATTTAGTCTTCGTTACACTTATTTTTGTCTCTTAGCGCTTTCCACGATCGATAAATCGTAACTTGCTTTTTATTATTCAGGTTGTGCCCCGTATGCCGGAATGGTGGTTAGCGAACTTGTAGAGAAACTGAAAGCGGGGAGTCGTTTGGAGAAACCCCGATACTGCAGCGATTGGCTGTAAGTATCCATAGAGATAGTGCCTTTTTCAAGTTATGTTAAAATGTAACATGCATTGTGCAGGCAATGCGTGCCTATGCGAAAGTATTTGTGGCATTACGCGACCATTATGCCATATTCGTATTTCCACGCTTGCAAGGAAATTTCTTTCGATGCAAAAGGATTTTCTCACATGAATACCAACTGCATGCTGAATGCAGGCCTAACTTGACTGCTGCCAGTAGATCCAAGAACGCACCCTATGAAATCTCATTTTCCCGAGGATGACAGTTTGAGAAAATAAATTCGATTTGTGCCTTTTTTGGCTTGTGATTATTAGCGTTACTCGAGCGATATCCTCTTCGTTGTCAGGTATGGTGTTATGCTTCGTTGCTGGAATGCAAACCCCAAGACGCGACCAACTTTCGAAGAGTTAAGTGAGGAACTCCATCGAATGCACAGACAACAAACGGTAAGTTGAATAGGCCATTTTAGAAATATCAAATATTCAGCTTGATAGTGAGGCAGTGGGACAAAAAACTAAAGATCCGAAGCGGGCGCCAGGTAGAAACTTAAAGTACTGCTATGACCACAAAGTATTTTTTTCCTTTGGATTTGAAGACTATGATGTTAACTAAACACTACGTGACCCAACTTTTAAGCCTTGCAGACACCTGTTTATTTTAACTGATGATCCCCCATTACTAACTTTAAAATTCTGAGAGAGGTGGGTCGAGGAGAAAATGGCGACACATTCACAAGTTTAAGAATGCAATGCGTGTGCACGCGGCTGAATTAATATGCAGCACGGTTTCGGGCTTCAGATTTTTTTTAAACTGGTGTTTTGCTTACATCATAGGCTGCATTCACACGCGGCTGAAATTTTAGGCTAGTAAATGACGTCAGTTTTCCCTAGATCCAACCCTCAGGTTCAATCGGCCAGTTTTTGAACGAAAAACCTTAAATAACAATGATCACAACCAGGTTTTCTGAGCCTGCGAGACTGAGCACCCCCAGCAAACCATTGTTTTAACGAACACCGCCGGTCAGCAACCTGGTCCTGGTCATTGCTGTTTAAGGTCTTCCGTTTTGAACATGAGTAATGGCGGACCGTGAGATCCAAAACTTACACTCAAGTAAACAGCCTTTGGATAAAAATCAAAGCTCAAAATTATTGCTAGTGAGGTGTTCAGCAAACACACTTTCAAAACCTGAAGAAAACAAACACATTAATTTTTTCATCATAGTAGCCGACTTTAAAGGGGAAGCTTCAAATAATTATGAAAGGTATTCGAAACCTAAAACAAAAAACCCCAAAAAAAAAACAAAAAAAAAACTTTGCACTGTTTGTTTTTGATTTGAATTAACTCCATGAACTTATAGTTGGAATACTGATTTGCTTTTCTCTGTTCTTTTTGGGCCAATATATTCAATACAATGACACCCTCCGCGATGGCGTAATAGTACCACAGGAAGCCCAAGCCCAATGTAAAAAAAAAAACAAAAAAAAAAACAAACAAACATGGCCGTAAATCAAGGATTTGCATAGAGTTTCTGTTAATGGTTGGTACTAGTTTTCATATGCGAAGGTTCTTAATAAATCCTTATCATATGCCCATCTAGGAAGTAGGTCACACACTGTCACTTTTCTTGCGGATACGAAACTTTGAATCCTTTAACGAAATTCGAATTCCAATGCAAAACCTTGATTGCGGCCATCTTTAAATCTTTTCTTCTTCAAAACCAATAGTTTTAACGAATGTTAGGGTACGTTACAAAACTACTTCTATTTTTCCGTTTGGTAGGACTACTTGATTCCTGAAGATTTCAAAATTGAACCAGATTATGTTAACGCCTCCGTTGAAGATGTGTCAACAGCTTAGAAGACGTAAATGGCGGGCAAACAGAAAGAAGTTATTGTATGACCCGGTTTTTCTGTTGGTGATCATGATGACCTTGGGTTGGAGGGGTGGGGATGGTGGTGGCAGCCAATTTGGTTGGACATTTGATTAAGCGCCACTGGTCAAGTATCTTATATAACCAACATAAGATGTACAGCGCAAGTCCGGCGGGTCTAATTTGCAGGTCGCAGGTCGAGGGTTGCAGGTTATTGTTTCACCAATACAGAAAGTATCCTAAACATTCTTAAAAGCTAACCTTAGGCCTTAAAACTTTTGTTTAGGCCTAATTAGGCCTAAGGTTAGCTTTTAAGAATGTTTAGGATACTTTCTGTATTGGTGAAACAATGACCTGCAACCCGCGACCTGCGACCTGCAAATTAGACCCGCCGGCGTTCTAGAGGAACAAATTCGTAGTTTTAGTTAAATTTGCTTGATCATTGCTTCCTCAGATAAGGGAAGAATTATGGCAATACTTTACTACTTTTTAAACTGAGGAAATATTAATAATTTTAAGATAGCTTCTTTTTGAATGGATTTTTTAGACTTAAAGGAAAAATAAGGATTTTTTAAAAAATATCTACCAAGCTTTCAAAACGAGGAAAAATAACCATGGAATTAGCTTGTCAGGAAAGAGCCTGCAGTAGGAAGATATTGCCAATACAAAGCACTAGGCTACAGGCCACCATGATAGTGGATTATGGTACACCTAAGACACGAGGAGTTCAAAAAGATTACGGAGAAATTGATCAAGTATTACCGTATTCCAGTATTGTCACGAATAGTTAGTGTTTCTCAAGTAAGGTTAGTATTTTTTTTTTTTTAGTATTTGTAAGCATTCTTTTATTGTCCAAAGGATGATTCAAAAGCATTCGATTGACCGTATTCCGGAATAGGAATACATGGAATGTAAGTTAAGAATCCTCGTTTTTACTGAGATTTACACTAAAATTGTCAAACATTTGCTAAAATGCTATTTTAAAGATATTTTTACTATCCTTGCTGCTTCGAAACGCGCCAAACATACCGTTTTAATCATCACTCCACGTATTCGTATTCCGGAATAGGGTCAATCGAACGCGCCCTAAATTTTTTCAGAATATAAATGTACGCTTGTATTTTATATAATCACAGCTTGAAATCGTGGTTTTTTTCCACCTCACCAAGATAGACACAAAATGTAACAAGACCATTAATTTTTTCGTCTTAACACCTTTTGGATATTTTTATAACCTTCGAGTCCTTTTCAACGTTCCACGTTAAGGCTGTATTACATAGACCACTTTTATAAATTCGACGGCTTTTCCCTTTTTTTTTTTGTGTGTGTGTGTTTCTGTTAATTTGGCCTCATGCTGCCTCAGTTTGGAACAAATATTCCTTTGAATGTTACTCGTTGTAGCGAGGAAAGGAAGGCTTATTACCATTAGAACAAAAAAAAATATTCTATTGGACGCCATTATAAAAGAGGTCTATTGACATGGACATCATATTGCTGGTTTTCACTCACGTGATCAACAGCCATGTTTTTCAACGAAAACAAAAGGAAGCATTTGCATAATAATAGAGTTAAATTCCGGAGGATTTGGTCGGGGCACCAACATGGCCGCCTTTTCTTTGTTTAGGGCACCAACATGGCGGTCGTGACGTCATGTGAAAACCGAGAATAGAAACATTACTCATTACCTCGTTAATAATTATTGAAGGGACTGTTTTATTAATTCATGGTTGTACAGAGTGCTTTTGCTCATGTGACCAGCAGGAATATTTGCATACTAAAATAAAGAGAAGAATTTGCATAAAAATGAAGTTCAATTCCCAAAAGAATATTTCACTCATCCAACATGA
>NC_090878.1:15527686-15587686 GCF_036669935.1 Montipora foliosa | reverse complement strand
CAAAAATTGCCTTCAGGCAACGTAAATATTTATGTAATGTAAGCGCCTATTCAGCATCCATTTCACATGAGATGTGGCGGATGATCGTTGAGGCGTTCTTTTATCTAGCACGGCTTTGTGGGCTTCGAGAAAAATGTATTTTTCACAAGCGATCCTGCGCCGTGCAATGAAGCTAAACTATATTTTCGCAGACTGTTACAAAAGGAAGCTTTAAGCTGGTGATGGAAGTGAACCTTTTTCATGCCAGAACAATAGTCTCTCCAAATTTTTAAACCAATCAACTTTAACAGTGAAAAAATACTTATTATCAATCGAACGTAAATATAGTGGTTTCTAGACAAGTTAAAAAGGAAAACAGCGCACTTCCGGTTGTCGTCGGCGACTAAAGAAAAGTCGCGTGCTTAAACTGCCTATTAACCAATGAGGAGTGAACCAATCAAGAGTGCAGGGAAAACATGTAACCGACGCAAAGCGCGCGAAAAATAAGGACGAGGTTACCTTTTGCTTCGCTCTGATTGAACAACTACGTGGCGCGAAATCGTTTGGCAAATGAATAAGCGTGGTGCAAAAACCATTTCGCTCCCTCACCTTCAGGCAAACTTCGCACCATTCCTCTTTATCGGCGTCATACGAGTAAGAAGCCACGTGAAAATCACTTTCTACAACACGCTAGAAGAAAAAAACAAGCAAAAGTGGGCTAACACAGACAAGCTTTGCTTCAAAGATGGGGGTTTTGTCAAGTTGATGTGAGTTTAGCCACCTACAAGCAGTTGCAAAAAGGTTGAGACACTGAATCGAAAATTCACCTGTACTTCCGAAAACTCATCTTTCAGTTCATAAGAAAAGTCTTAACGCCCCTCCCTCCCCTCGCCCCTTTTCCAATGTTGATACCCTTTACTTTGAATGGCAAATGCAGATGGAAACAACTTTGCTTGGGGGGGGGGGGGGGGGGGCTTGGGGATGCGCTGACTTGAATGACACGCATTGTACGGTTATCAACAGTGACTATCTCAACTCTTTTTGCAATTGCTTGAAGATGGCAGGTGACAAACCGAGCAGACCAGTTTGAAGTTCCATTGAATGGCATACCTACACCGTATTCCAAAATAGCCACCGTTTTAGCATTCTTTTGTTTGCTTGCAAATTAGCCCTTGCTGCCTTGCTCAAGGTTAAATATTCTTATGTATATTAAGTGTAAGAACAAGGCGAAAAGGGATAATTTGCAATGACACAAAGGAAAACTAAAATGGTGATCACTTTGGAGTAATGTGAATGGTAGACACATGGGCCTCGAAGTCAAAAAAGGATAGAAGGGGACTTGTAGCTCAGAAAGTACCACTCATTTACCTTACGCCTACACTATCTTACCTGAACTCGCGAGCTATCACCAAGCGTCTGATGATTAGAGCTGCCGTGCAAACTCTCAGTTTCTTCATCTATATGAAAAAGATAAATAAAAAAATCAAAACGTTGACACGCAGTTAGAGTTAAGCATGTTGCAGTGATTTTTGTGACAGGGTCAAGGCGTTTCATACCTCCATAAGTTGACTCTGTTCTTGTGCTTGCGCCATCCTCGTTGGCATCATCATCTTTTAAAAATCAAGAAAATGCTGTTAGAAATCTACACATGTCAGTAGACACGGAACTGATAAAAGGCAAAACTGTTTTTGTAGTGATAGGTAGTCAAATGAATCCAGCGACCGCCTTTGCGTTTGAAGCAAAAAGAAAAAAAGCTAGTAACATCTTGTGACAAAATCGAGCTAAACACTGGCTCCTTTAAAGTTTGATAGAATGTGGCCATGGTTTAGGAGCCTTAAAATTTTTAACTCGCTCACGCTTTACTATTTTGAGATTTTGCAAAGCAAATTACTTAATCCGATGCAGCAGCTGAGCCATGTGTTTACATTCGACCACGCTCTTTTAGCTTTGTGGCAAAGAACGATGCATGCTATATATGGTGGGCTGTGACGTCAAAATCTACATTTGGCATGGTATAGAGAAAAAGAGAGTACCTCTAAGTTAACTGAGACTCTAAGTAGAAGTAGAATTATTTAGGATGTCAGAATCCAAAAGAATCTTTATCGAAGATAACGAGCGAAACAGTTCAAGTTCAGAGAGGATTGTCACTATACAGTAATTGGTTCCTCGACCAATTTAGTACAAGCGCTAGAGTTTTCAAACAGACCTTCGTCGCTCTGGTATGCCGTCAGTTCATTTTGTTCGTCTTCATCAGGCGCCTCGTAACTAGCGTGCTGTCAGAGGCAAACAAACAATAACAACAAACCAAAACAGAATGTTTCTCATTTTGCATAGTTTTAATTAACCTAGTAAGTAAGATGCAAGTACGACCTCGCCTTAGACCGCGTTCTTCCTGTATCGCTTTCAACAAGGGCAAAAACCGAAGTGGGAAAACGTCCCGTGGAGCATAAAAAACGAACATCGGGAGACAAAGCCGCTATAGCTCGGCTCCACCACCGCCTAAACTGGGCCTAAAGAGCACACAATTCGGCGAGTACCTGTGTGTGACATCACTCAATCGCACAAAAGGTACAGTGACCGCATGTAAAAAAATGGCCGCCGATTAATTCTTATATTCTAGTGCTAATTGGCCTTACTAACCTCGTTAGCAAGTGGAATATTGAAACAACTTTAGCTGTAAGACGAGGCTAGTAAGGTCGAGAAAAAACACTTTCTTGCCGGCCATTTTTGCAGCAGCTCGGTCTATTCTCGAAGGATAACAAGGTAGCGAAAGCCAATGGGATTTTTGTTTTGTTTTGTTTTTACCTGTTGCCTTCTTTGTCTTTGTTTGGCTTCGTTAGCATCGCCGTCCGCGCCTTCTTCATCAGATAACTCAGCATTGTCATCGTCATCGTCGTCTGAAAAAAAAAAAAAACAAACAAAAAAAAAAACAGCACAGTTAAGAACAACAATCATATGACTGGAATGGAATTCTAATTGAAAGTAATCATGGCAGTTATAAAACAACTTGATGAGGTGCGAGAGAAGCCTGAAAAAATCCAGACTCTAACAGAACAAAAACCTAGGACCGCGCCATTGCGCCTCAATTGCTCTACTATCTGACCCATCAAGCCAGCTGGGAGCTGGGGTCTAAAGACCGTTTCTCGAAAGTCCCGAAAACTTTTCGGGCCTAAAAAGCCATTTTTTAAATCGCCATCCGCTTGTTTTGATAGGCTGGTTTTTATGACATGTTTTCAAGACAATAGAAAGCAAAATGACTGTGAAGTTTGACAACTTAAAACCTCTCTGTTCTCAAGATACAGAGAGAGAGTTGTAACACCAGAAGAGGACCCGAAAAGTTTCGAGGCTTTCGAGAAACGGACCCCTGGTCACGTGCACGCTCGAAATAGGCGAATGTGTGAAAGGGAATATACGACATTTCATCAATAGTCCATTATCCACGAGGACGAGTCTTAATAATAATACTAATAATAATAATAACAATAATAATAATAATAATAATAATAATAATAATTTATTACTTATAAGGCGCAAATTATCATCTGAATATGATCAAATGCGCCTTACAACTAAAACTACTCCTAATAATTACAATAAAATATAATTAAGAATACTTGAAATTAATAACTTTAAAAGTAGTCAATCTAACAATAACAGGCAAAAGCCTTCCTAAATGAATAAGTCTTTATAGTTCGTTTAAAAACCAAAAAGTCATCGATGTCTCTAACACTCGCAGGCAGGCTGTTCCACAATACAGGGGCAGCTGTTTGGAATGATCTGTCTCCCAGAGTTTTCTTTGTTTTTCTTATGGGCAACTGTAATAGTAGTTCTTTAGAAGAACGAAGCTTGTATCAGGTTTGTCCTCATCAGCATCAGAAAGTGCGGGTTAATAAACTATAGAGTGTTTTCACATGACGTCACGGCGGCCATATTGGTGTACCCAGTTAATCCTCCGGGAATTGAAGTCTCCAAATTTTGCACAACAACTCTAATCTTTTCGATTAAAGCCCCACAGAGTTTATGAACAAGGGTGTTAATATTCAATACGGGGCCTACGGTTTATCCGAGAAGACTTAAGACTAACCATTTGCGGGTGTAATTACAAAGGCAGAACTTTCTCCTGAGTGTTGGTCCGGCCGGAATCGAACTCACGACCTCCACCATGGCAGCCCGGTGCTCAACCAACTGAGCCACCGACGCGCGGTGGGTGGACAAACACAAGAGTATTTTCTGCTTCGGCCAATAGACACTTATCTGATGCTAATACAGACTAGGCGAATTTGGGTAAATCTTTCTCGTCTGTCCTGTTATTGATCATGAATTTCGTCATAACATTGTCAAAGTAGCTGTGGATCCACGAGGCGATGGCCATCGTGTGACAAGGGCGAATTCCCACCCAGATCAGAGCTTTTCGCTATTCTTGTCTGGGCCCATTCCATTACTAGGGCAAATACTAAAATGAATTACATGGGAATACAGAAGGCACTTCCATAGATATCTTTTTTGAACAAACTGCCAAAGCTTTTCGCAAATTTGATTGTTTCTTTTTTTTTATATATATAAAAAGTGCAATAAAACACGGCACTTCACTGAGAGCTCAGGAACTTTAAAGCCTCTGTCTTAAAATTACGGAATCCAAACAAGAATGACGCTACCTTGAGCCGGGGTCGATTCATCGTCATTTCTTGGCTGCTCGTTATCCGCCGCAAAATTGATTACTCTGCAAGTAAATCAACAAAAGTAGGGAGGTGCTTTTCGTTGGATCTTCTTTCTTTTTCGACAATTAATATTGATTCTGCCCTTAAAACTAGCAAGTTCCTTTCGATGGCTCCTCCCTCTACTATACACACTCAGGGCGCGTTCGATTGACCGTATTCCGGAATTGGAATACATGGAATAGAAGTTACAAATCCTTCGTTTTTGCGGAGATTAGTATTATTATTGTCAAACATTTGCTATAATGCTATTTTAAACATAGCTTTATTATCCTTCTTGCTGCAAAACGCCACACAGTGTTTTAAATCATCACTCCACGTATTCTTATTCCGGAATTGATGGTTTCCTCTGACGTCACGGCGGCCATGCTAAGGTACAAAACAATTCTGTAAAATGTCATTTGGGAAATTGACTCTATTATTATGCAAAAACTTGTGGAACCATTTTCTATTGTTTTGTACACCAACATGGCCGTCTCGTCACGTCGATGAAAACCAAGGATAGGGTCAATCGAACGCATCCTAAATTTCAACTTCTCCCCTTTAAAATGTTCCATCATCAAAACACATCATCAAAATTTGATTCAAAAAAGCTCACGAGAGGGCTGGTATTCAGTCCCAGGCTGCAGCCGCGGATGTTATCAGAGATACGAAGTTGTTACTATGGATACGCCACCTTGTCCCGCGCTTAGAGTCAGCTGCAAGTTTGCTGCAATACGATTGGCACATTTCATTTTCTTCGTCTGACGTGATTGTTCTAAATAATAATAATAATAATAATAATAATAATAATAATAATAATAATAATAATAATAATAATAATAATAATAATAATAATAACTTTATTTATCCTGGTAAAATGACCGGTTTTGGTTTTCGACACTCCACTGCAAAGCGCTCTAAACCCCGACCACACTAACTTTTAACCCTCGTTTCAAAATCACCACATATCACTCACTTTTCGGTACTTTTAGCCTTGTTCGCTTTCAAAACGGCAACGATCAACTTCTTAATAAAAACTGACTCCACATAATGCAGAATCCCTTCAGCTCTCACGCAAAATTCGTCCTGAAAAGAAAGGTGAATAATAATAATAATAATAATAATAATAACAGTAGCAGCACTAGTACTAGTAATGATATTAACAATAGTCATCATCATCATCAGGATGAATAACAGACCAATGACGTCACATGACGCGACCTTATTGTACCCGTGAACTTTTGGAACACCTAGGTAAGCAACAGAGACAACTCTGTTTAGAATCAATACGGCCTTTGCGTGATTGGAAGAATTTTTGCACAATGAAGCAGACTTCAGTCGTCAAGGCCAAAACACCATCATCGATCTTCAAAATTCTCTAAATCATGGTCAATTGGACGCAATATTATATTTTTGAGTTGACGTTTTAGTAACTGCTCACGCTAATTTACTTCAGGAGTTGAGTTACAACCAACAAAACGTTTATCGCCTGTATTTGTAGACACAAGTGCATGGTGTTCAAAACAAGAAGAGTATAAGGGCCCTGAAGAAGAAGAGTAAATAATGGGCCCTGGTTGTTCGAAAGCCGATTAACTTAATCCAGGGTTTGCGTAAACTTTTGTTTCGTGTTTTCAACTTTTCGGTGAAAGTTTCTTTGCTTATTTTTGTTTTTCAAGATTGAGTTCTTCTAAAGACTAAGTAAAAGTTTGCCGAATATCTGCGTTGAACAGCATTTGGGAGTAGAGAAGTAAACTCCTTGGTTAATTTTTAATCTGGGATTGGCGTTAATCGGCTTTTGAGCAACCGTAGCCTGGATTATTACCTTGTAAGAAGTTTCACTGAGAAAGTTAAAGCGGACACGGTGAATTCGTTCTCTGTGCCAAACGGAGAAAAGAATAAAACATCAAATGTTAGTTCACTTCCGAGTTGAAACTTGAATGAAACAGTTCAAGAAAAAATGCAAATACGGAAAATAAGGACAAAGATTGACCCTTGTATCCAGAAATAAAAGCCACCAAATTTTGATATTCTGCACGATGTATTCCCTTGCAATAACGAAACAGTCAGGGTTACCGTTGTTTTTAGGTTAGGCTAAATGTAAATGTTCATCTTTACTTGAGAAGTAGAGTTTAGCGGATACTTGGTGACGTCCATTGTCTGTATTCTAAGACACGAGTGATGTTGAAGTTGCGAAGGAGAGCAAGGGGACACTTCGTGACGCTTATAAAACTCGATGTGCATCTAAATACTTGGATTTCTGGACAAAGAGCGGTTTTCAATAGAGTGTCGAAAGTAATTAGTGAATTGCTTTCGTTTTGCATTACTTCACTCAGTGAAAGAACTTTGGTAACGTAAAGTGGTTCTTGACGTCATTGAAGGAATAGACCCATACCTCTCGCAAGCTCGGCCATGGGACAAATGAACGCCGGCTTTGTCAATCTCTCGTACCTCTGATGATTAGGGTTGTTAAAAGTGAAACATAGAGATGCAAAGCTAAAATACGTGATAGACATTAAACTTTTGCAAAAGACAATTTACTTTGAGGTTAGGTCACTTAAACGGTCACCAACATGGCCATTGTGAAATCGTGCAGAAAAACAAGGATACACAATTCCGGTTGAGCGAGAGTTGGACCCCATTGCCATGGTAACAAAACTCGACATTGCCGTGACTTTTTCTCACCGGTTCGGGTGTTGCTTTGTTGAAAGGGATTCCCACACATCAACAGACTCCAGCACCTGTCGGCAAAGAGACAAAAAAATACTTCACGTTCTGCGATTGAATCAATCGAAACAATATCACAGATTCGAGAGATACAACTTTACCCTCAAACAAAAGAAACTGCCTCGAAGCTCTGCCGTGCTTGTGCACATCTCTACTCGATTCTTTGAGCCCCGAAACAATGTTAACAGTCTTTTAAGTTTAATTTAATAAAGCGAGCAATTTATGGTCTTTTATCGAATAGTTTCTACCATAAAATCGAACGCAATTTAAAGAGTTACTACCATGGAGGCTAACTTCCCACCATCTTTTCTTATTTCATTCAGTTGTTTCTTTGTCCTGGCGATATAAACGCAAACGTTTTCTATGTAAGTGAGTACAGGCGCAGTGACACCACGCAGGCACTTTTTCTTCTCGCAAAAGGGCTCGATGGAAATCAAGATGTCAGACAAGTTACTCGACAGGCGTTGCACTGAAGAACGTATGTAAGACAGGAGGGCACATCACGGTCACCAATTTTTCCTTCTAACTTGTGTCGCCACAATATTTACTTATGTCCAGTAATGAAACAAGAAGTGCCTCGTTAAAGTGGAAGTGTCACGCTATTTTAGTCAAACTTCAGAACACCAAAACACGTTTTTGCACCAATGAAGACCACAAAATAATGCTGTATTTGAAGCTATTCTTTGTTGTCTGCAGCCAAAGATGGAGAGGATATAAACGGACTGAAACTTGAAAAAATGTGCCAGCTTTTTCAAGTTTGGAAACGGTGTCTTCAATTCTTTTTACATATTTTGCCAGTGGGTTGTCAGGAACGCTGAACGTGCGAGATAAACCACTAAATTATATTTGTACCCACTTTTGACCTAAAAACAGCATTTTGGGACCCATTTCCAACAATAAGGTAAGTGTTTGGGTTAGAGACAGCAAAAAAAACTGATTTTTGTGAAAAACTAACCTGCAGATTTTGTTGAATTTTAAACATTTTAGAGATTATTTCCAACATTATCTGGTAACGCTGAATGGGAATTTCGTCTTGATATGATTACCCTAACTGTATCTAAGGCCAGAATATATTTATTTGTTTGAAAAAAGGAGAAACTATTTCGAGCCCCCTTAAACTGTAGATACCTAAACCCCTGTATCAAGTTAAAGCTTATAGAGACGGCTATCAAACTATAACAAGACAAGAAACCTCGCAAAGTATCGCTCAAACTGTGCTCCTCATATATTGTTTAAAAAAACGAGCAGCATTGTTTTATCGGGGCTTAAAAAACACGAGTCGTAGCCGAGTGTTTTTAGAGTGTTTTTAGACCCGATAAAAACACGTGCTGTGAGTTTTTTTGAACGGCTTCAAAAACATTCCACGAAAAGTGTCCCTCTGGACTCAGAACAATGTTTCCAATAGGCCTTTTTCCACATATTAAAATTCAGCTGCAAAGGGAGGTTTACAGCACAAAGACAAAGGAAAGTGGATGATGTGTTAATATCTGCCACGTTCATTGCAACTAGTTTCTATTGTCTTTGTCCTCTCTGCCTCACTATCAAGATGAATATTGATATTTCGAAAAAGGCCTATGGTGAGAGGAGAATATTAGCATACAAGAAAAACAAGCTATGCCTTATCAGTTTTCTTTACATAAAAAACACTAGCGAGGAGTGTTTTATGAGAATATAAAGCTCATACACGTGACGTTTTATCGGTGTTTTGATAGGCTGTTGCTTAGGAAATATAAAACGCTAGTGTCGCTCACCTTTCTTCTAATTCCTATATATATGGAATATAAATAGACATCTCCTATTCACGAAAACTACGAAAATTGTACATAAACGGTTTAAGGGTCACTTAAATCCGTTTGTGTTGGCCTGTAGTTCCACTCGTGCGCGCACTCGAATGAGCGGGTGACGCATGCGTAAATGCTGATCTTGCAACCCCCTCATTTTTCCTCATTTTGCAACTTTACTCGTTTATATCTCTGCTTCTGGGCGGTAATTTGTTTTCATTTTTTGCATGTTAACTTGGATTAATTTAAAACGTTTGTCTTTCAAATTAAAAAAAAAATGTAGGTGAAAAAAAAATTAGCGGTATAGACCCTATTCATAAATGGCGGTCACATTTATAATTCTTTTGTCCACGTGCAAATTAGCCTACAAAGCCTCATTTTAGAGCAAAAATTCTTTTCAATTCACTGTATGGTATCGAGGCTTGGTAGGCTAATTTGCACTTCGACAAAAGAATTATAAATTGGCCGCCATTTATGAATAAGGTCTATTCGTTTATTTCTGGTGACCCACTTTGAATTATGAGCTGACGCGAGCAGCTTTCAGAATTGCGTGTGTGGTATACGATAACCTTAACAAAATCGGCGTGAATCCAATTGCTTGCATTTCTGGACATATCTGGTGAAATTGAAAGACATTTTTCCGGAAAATCTGTCCAAAGACACAATGGCTTATACCTGCGCCAGAGTAACTTTCGTAAATATTCTTTGCAGTTGTTTTGCCCGCTTCTTTGCTTTTGATCTTGGCTTCAGAGGAAGGTCCATAGTCGGTGTCTTGATACTAGCACTAGCAGTCATCAAAATTTCCCTGAAAGGGAAACCAAACAGTATCAATGGTGATTAGTGATAGTAACTGGACTGAGTGGAAATACAATCCAAAGAGTAAGCGTGCGAGTGATTTTACTGGCTGATTTGAAATTACGAGCACGATTACTCCCTGAATTGTACGACAAGAGGTTCAATTATAACTAGTTAATCGTAACTATTACAAACTTCGCGGTTAAAGTCTATGAAAACCTTTTAGTGTGAAAACGTTTAAATTACATTCAATCTGTTTAGCAAACAGTAGGAAAACAGCAAGAACAGGTATCTAGTTTGGAGTTGTTCAAATTGGACACCCACGTGATCACGCGTCAATTACGCGATAAATAAGTGCGCAGAGAGCCAATAAAAATCGATAATTTTTTTACAATTAATATACTAATCCCATTTTCGCTGTAATTTGAAAGAGATGTTTCACGCAAACCGCGGGTGAGTGAAATGAAGAGATTTATTTTTCGTCGGATGTTGATTCGGGAAAACTTGGAAAGGAGCACTCAGGCGCCTTCCCGAGTATGAAAAATAAATCTATTCATTATAATTGAGTTTACTGTCGACGGATCGATACTCCTACATCTAGAATTTGTAAAAATATTCTAAATGCATCCAGTCAGCTGGGATCCCATGATCGAGGACTGTTTGTTTAACATTTCAAGTTTATGGCAAATCGCCCGGAGAAGCACGAATCGCCTGGAGAAGCAGTTTTTGCTTAGAATCACCTTGTTTCTGATGTAAGGATAATTTTATCAGAAAAGGAATTCCACATTGCCATTTCTGAGTTTTAAACTGGTGATAAACTAAAGATTTCCCATGAAAAACCCTAAAAAACGTGACATAGCCCATTTAAGTGAAGAACCATTTGTTTGTTCACGAAATGCTATTGCCCAGTGGCGTTTTACTGAATGCCGAATCATACTACTTAAGTAGCCATGAATGCTTGAAATAAGGATGAACACTTAATGTTGGCAAGGAGAGACATATGTGCAAACTCTAGCAACTCGCCACTCCCTCGAATAACCCAGGGGTCTGGATCCATCACCCCATTCCCCACTGGAAAAATGTGAAACAAAAAATGGGCGATTTTAAAACTCATTTGTATCGGATGCGGCCGCTTTCTTTGAAAAATGTTGAGACAGTTTTGATTGTAGAGGGTTTTTTTCCAGTGATTTAAATACACGAAGAGACACTGTAAAAGGGGTCGCCTCACGCTCTGTTTTTGTTCGAATTCATTCAAGCACAACTGATTAATTATGCAAGGTGGTGATCGACAAACAGCAACATAGAGACAGAAACCTTGAAAGATATTTCTAGCACGAGAAAAAGGGACGCGGGATTAAAAAAAAACCAACGCTAGATTACGGACACATTGCCATTTGTATCTGCTTTATTGCACAAATTATCACAGAGCTTTGTATGAGTCCACGGTTGATTATTAAATCATTCGCACGAGCCTTAGGCACCACGCCTTCTATAGATGGTTTTCAATCACGTGATGAGAAGGCCATGTTTGTGTACAAAACAATAGCAAATTATGGCACATGTTTTGCATTATAATAGAGTCAAATTCCCAAAAGACTTTTTCATCTATTGTTCTGTACATCAACATGGCTGCTGTGACCTCAGGTGAAAACCATCTATAGGGCGTATTCGCGTTTTAGTCCTCGCAATTTTTAGCTTTGACAAGTACTAAAACTATATACGGCTTAAAAACACAGTAACACGGTTTTTCATGTACCTTAGTCTCGGTATCCCAAGTGTGACGTTCATCTCCCCTCGACCAGCAAAGTGAAATGTGTTGAGTGTCATCTGAGTGGATGGTTCACCAATAGACTACAACAACAACAACATGAAACACTGCAGTTCATTGAATGGTCTAAGCGCCACTCACTATAGATGGTTTGCAACCAATCTCTCGAGGCACGGATGCCAATTATCTGATGTCGTGGACGAACAAAAAGAGTTAACGAGAGATATTTCGCTTTCGTCCACCAACTAGAAAACAACTGGGTTTCGTTAGTGTAACAGTCATTACACCATAGGCCACGTATTCGTGTTATTTGTGTGATACATCCACGTCTTGATTAGGTTCAAGTTTGTTTCTTGTTCATGGTAAAAGGATCAGTCGAGAGCAGCTCAGAATGATATCCCAAGTAATCACAGAAAGAATATTCTGACGAGAAACAGTTTCATCATCGCTGCACTGTCTCGACTTCTATAAGACCTAAAGGTCACTGCCACAATTGAATCCTTGTCATAGTATCCATGAAGCCTCATTAGCACATGTCGATTCAGTCCTATCAAACCAGTAACTGATATTAAAAGTACACTTGACACATAGCCATCTCTGAAAGTTTGAACCCGTTATATTAGGACTGTTACTTTAAAAACCAAACATTCACAAAAGATGTATTTGCTTATCAGGTCCAAGGCTGGATAACATTACCCACTGAATCACTCCCTTTCCAGAGTATAGATGGTTTGCACCAAATCTCTAGAGACACACATAACAATGCTGCAATGTACAATTGCTGGTGGACGAACAAAATGAGCTCATGAGACATCCTTTCTCTTCGTCAACCAACATGGCGGTGATGACGTCACGTGAAAACCATCTATTGAATATACCACACGTTAAAGATGTTGGCCAAGGTTTTCCATACACGCCTTTACTATAGATGTGTTTGTGTGTGCATTTTTACGGTCAAGTGAGCGAATACTGAAATATCGGTACAGATTCAAAGTTCAGCCTTCGACCAACTAATAATTTAACATTCCGATATCAAACATTTCGCAAATCACAACGGTTTAAAATTCGTGAGGTCACTAAACGTTTTTTTTAGTTTTTTATTTATTTACTTGTTTTTACTTTGCAGCGTCACCGGTAACACATCAGATCCTCGGCTTTCCAATCGAACAAAACATCTGGAAATAGATTTTGCCGCGGATTTTAATTTAATTTAATCCATTTCAGAGCTCGTGTGCTATTGAGCAATGGGGAAGCGGGATTTTAAGAGAGAACATGTCAACCAGTCAAACTTGTCCAAGTTAGTGATATACCACACAAAGGACAGCGACAATACTGACAATACCATCTTAACTGAACTTATTCCCCGACTTGAATGTCTATAAATAAAAACGAGCTTTCATTTTTTTTTTCTAGCTGCATTCAAGGACCCCAAGGGCCATTCCACTGATCCAAGGTCCTTGAATTCGTTGAGTGACATGACTCACCTGCGCAGCCAATAAACCCACAGCCTCCCCTGGTTCTGCGAGAGCGCGGAATGCTTTTAGATACATGAGGTTCTTGAACCTGTACGCCGGCAGCTTACCACTGTCAACAACGAAAACTCTATGGTTATGAACGCTAGCTTCAGGTTTAAGGCTGAACAAACATACTGACTCTCTGAGTGGGTGTGCTCCACTTTGGCGAATCCGAAAACGGATTTTTTGATCTGCCAGATTTTGCGGCCGCTTGAAACGTGAAATTGGATCTGTAACCGTGGTAACCCTTTGTGAATGTGTTCAATATGGCGGAGTCTCAAGAAATGATGTGTTTTCTAGTCTTTGACGAATTATGATACTACGGATAATTTTCTAATCAGTTATTCGCGTGACGACGACGAAGGACTGGCGCAAAATGGTCGTAGAGTCAAAGAGGGGGAGGATTGAGTTTTCTCCAGCTGGAAATACCGCTGCCTCAACTGATTAATTTCGGATCCACTGCGAATGGAACAGCGCAGATCGCGAATCCGTAAATCTGAATTTGAATTATTTGGATTTCAAATCCGGATTTTTAATCTGGATTTGGATTTATCGAAAGGAACACGAAATCCGCTTTACCATCGAAAGTCCGTTATTGGATTCGCCAAAAGGAACACACCCAGACAGACATATTATCTTGTTGTTAACTAAAGTCTTTCGTTCTCAAACAAAAAGGCTCTGATGATCAAGACGCTGCGGAGGTGCGCAAACATGCGTCACTAGTCAAGACCAACCATTGTGGGCCGTTAAAGATTAGTTTGGCCAATCACAACAGACCTTTAAAATCAAACGAACCAATCATAACTCAAAACAATTAGCTAAAGGGAGGCTAAGAGCGGTAAAAAAGCGTGCGGGCACGTCTTAACTTTTTTCCTCTGTAGCTACATTTAAGACGTTTCCTTACCACACTTTGGAAAAACAACAACGTGAAATTGTCAGATGAAGGTTTTGAAGACAAAGTGGGAACACAACGAGCAATGGGTTCATTCCCTATTTTTTGCTTAAAGCCGTTCGTAACTACCCGGTAAAAATATTACATTACCAATATTTCCCGTTGCGATCAAGTTGTACGGTACAAAGTGGGCGCGAAAAGAAAAAAAAGGGGGGGGGGATATACGGTATCAAAAAAGGTCTTAACTGACATTTTTAATGATGTTATCTTTGGTCGAACTCTCTAATTTTTCAGATACCGAGTGCAGAGCTCTTTAAAACCTCACTGGATCTATATTGGGCACTCCGCTATATTGTCTCTCTTGATTCACTTTATAGGTGCAGCTTGACCGCATTTTTTATTTGTTGTTTTCGCACTTGTCTACATCGTCTCTGGTTAAGTTCTCTTGTGTCAGGTTATTGAGAGAAAATAAATACTGTATGCCACAATCTATACATGAACATACTTCTCTTCAAACTCGTTATCGTCTGAATTGAGACATTTGTCTGGGTTGGCCTGTGTGTACGTCCTAACCAAGTCACTGAATTTCTCAGATACTGCACCAAAATGTCGGTCAGCTTGAAGCTTGGATAGCACAGGATCTGGGCAACCTGTGACTTTCTTGGTATACCTGCGTGTACAGAAAAAAAAAACATGTTTAGTAATGAAAATTCTGCCGAATTTTGCAGATCATTCCTCTGCAAAGGTGAAGGCATGCTCTGCTGAACTAGCAAAATTAAGACTAAGGTGTCTTAACACAAGAACATCAGATTGTTGACATTTTTTTTCACCGATATCCCGTTAGGAAACGTTCGCGTTCGTGTTATTTCTTAATTTGGACTTTTGTAAATAATTATGTTCACTGGATAGAGTCGGGGGTGGTTTGGTATTTTTAGACACAAAAGATGTTGAAGGTCTGAAGCCATATTCACGAAAAGATGAAGTAATGGCAAAGAAATATTCCAAGGGTACTCATTCAGTCAACACTGCTGTTACAAATCGAAGACAACAGATCTCTTGCGTGTGTTAGATAGATATTCGTTCCTGTGACAAGAAAACACAGCCACTGCACAAGTCATTCCGAAACACAAAGGAACAAACCATTCACGAATGTCAATTGGCGCTTTCCTCCACTTCTTGAAAAGCTTCAGGTCAGCCTGAAAGAGAAAGAAAGCGATTGAGTCGCGACACAAACTTCGATCAAGTCTTCTCTGTCACTAAATAGCCAATGCTCATTGGCTATACTGTAGCTAGGTAACTGACAAAATAAATTTGGCTTTATCCTTTGTCAGTAAGGAGAAAACTCTGAATCGTTTTTTTCCATTACTGTTTTCCTGCCCATGCGTATGATTTCGTTTCTCAATCGTCATTTCTTTCACTTCTTGTTTTATACTTTTTTCATTTTACTTTCACTTTTGCCAAGTGGCATATTATGCCAGGTTATCATACAGTGTAGTTCCAAACCGACTTTTTTTTCCCGGCGAAGGATTTTTCAGCTTAATTAAAGTGTGATCTGACAACATAAATCCGTGATAAATCCGTGATAAATTCATGACTTTGCGGAGTGATTCGGCTAAAAAACATCCCAAAAAGTGTGGGCTAAATGTAGCGTCTTGTTTACGAAGAGGTGACTTTCACCGTCTTACGAAAGTACATGTTCTTCACAAATTTACCATCATTACCTTCGTGCGTCCAAAAGTTTGTGCTTCCTCGCTCGTTTTTTGATCTCCTTTAGGTGCCATGTTGTCTTGAGCAAAGTAAAGGAACGGTGAAGTTCTCGTTTCTCGATCAGCTGCGTGTTTCTTCTTCCATTTGTTTATCTGTAACCGAGAAAGGACAAAATGTAGGACAAGACGAAAGCGACTGTACTTCAATTGTGTATACTTTCTCATCGAAGGGACGGTAGAGAAGAGCAGTCACCCCAATGCCTGTATTTCAAATAACAAAATCCAGTAAACTGCAAAAAAAAACTATTTGAAGGAAACGAATGAAGAACTCTAGCAATTGTACTGAAGGAGACAGTGAAAACGCGGCAACCCTGGAACAGTGTGTTTACTCCACATGTGGTAAGAGCCACTAGGGTGTGTTATAATATAAACATACCTTTTTTTCAAGCTCGGCGGCTTCGTCTGCCTCGAGATGAGGAAGAAGTTCGTGTGGGTTCACTTGCTTCAGAAAAATCTGTGAGTTCATTAAAATAAAGCAAACTTAGAGATCAATTTGGGAGGCTATTTGCAATAATGGTGAGAGTACTCGCCTTTCACATAGTGGCCCGGGTTCAAACCTACAATCTCCCACACATACGTATACTTTGCTCTTGACTGAGCCAGCCGGTTGGCGAGTTTCGTCCCTTTATAGTTAGCTCTAGATTGGTCGGAGGTGAGGAGTGCGATTTAGTAAGGCCAACTTCTAAGCACCACAATAACTATAACAGACAAACCGTGCAGCTGTTTGCAACCTCAAATTTGCGTTCACATTTGTGTCGTGTCATTTTGCGCCAATTCTAATTATTATAATTCATTTTAAATTTCCATTGTAGCAGCCCCCATCTGAGGGTGATTTAGATGAAAATTTCCGGGAAGTTCAGACACGAAATTTTAAGCCCTTCCCCTTTTTGATTTTCTTGCGCTTTCCTGTCGTCAGCAATGATTCTCTAGTCATGCTTTCGCCGTTGTAACACGGTCAAGCTATATTGTGAGGAGGCATTAAAGTTCACTCAAATGTCCAAACAAAGGATTTGGCACGTCTAACCTCTCTCATTCAGTGTGAGGCTAGACGTGCAAAGACAAAGCTATTATTCCCCACGGACTCCAAAACGGCCGCCCAGTGAAAAAGGTGTATAGGGACTTTAAGATCTACGACGCGGTCGTAAAAGAGAACGTCACAAAACAACAAAGTATCATTGGTTTAAAGAGGAAATACAATCGTGCTGCACGTGCAGCACGCACTTTGCTACATATTCGTGCGGTACTCTTCACAACAACGACGTGAAATCACCAAATTTAAGATTTTGACTACAACGCAAGCGTAAAAATGTGAATATTTCAGTCTGAAACTGCTGGTACCAATTTATTTATGGGATACTTCGCTCACATTGTACGACGCGAAGGAGATGTCCTAACCGCGAGAAACTTACGATAGGGCAAGGTTATATTTTGAGGTGACGTTTTCGTCGCCGTCCCGTCGTAGATCTTAAAAGTCCCTAATGAAAATTCAAGGCAACTGCGACATCTATGTCCACAGTCAAGTGACAAAGCTCTACCATATTCCACTGAATGCCTCTCCGACACTTACACCTAAACAAGCAAGACTCGAGATTCTGAACAGAAACTGTACCAACCTTGAAATTGTCCGCCATGAAAGAGAACTGCTTCTCAGACATGAAAGAGGTCTTCATGACATCAAGACCATCCTCGCCGTAGTAGAACTGCAACACTGAGCCATCGCTATCACGTACAGTCAAATCATAACCGATTTGCAGACCCTCCATATGTTTAATAAGACATCGCTGCAGGTAGCCACTGCGACTTGTTTTGACAGCCGTGTCTACAAGACCCTACGAAAAAGAGAAATTTATTTTGAAACTAACTTCATGTACATAATACAATAAACGCGAGGAGCCTTTGTGGAATACGGAGCGTCTATTAGAGAGAAGCGTTACCTTTTTGCGCCGGCAGTTTCACCCTTCTTAATCAACACTTTTAACATCTTGTGTAGGCATAGGTATACCAAAAAAAAAACTTAAAACACAAGCGAAAACAAGCCAAGTTTGACGTTTTTAAAATACCTTATCGGCCAAATTTTAAGTCCCGGAAAGCCAAAATTAATGGCCTTGAAACTGAAGAAGTTGATTGGAGATACCCTATTTATTTATAAGAGAGTGGGAGCAGGTTTTTATATTTTGAAACCAAAAAGATATAATTTATTATTTTTGTCTTGAAATCTGCTGGTTAAAGCTTAAGCATGCCAGCTTCTCGCCTTTTTACTTTCAATTGGAAAAACTAACACGATGGTCCCTATAAATGAGTTTGTACCACACAGACCGGTATACCATTCACGAATTAAATGGTTTGTTAAGGCAGCGACTGCTTTGTCTCAACTTTCACCATTCACCAGGCGTGAGCGGTTTTCGGAACTATACAGGTGTTTCAAAGTATTTTGAAAAAAAAAAAAAGCGGAAATTTTGCATTCCCAAGTTTCTCTTCGTGACCTTGAAACAGCCAGTGAACCATAAAGCAGAAGTGACCAGAAAATAATAGGCTCCCTTTGGCCTCTTTGCTCATTGAGATTTAATAGTTGACGACTGTTCCCGACAAAAAAACTTCATTTTCTTTCCGGAAATTTTCTGTTTCAATGAGATTCCTGGGAAGTAGAGACCCGTAAGCCTGTGACGTCACATCTTCTGTTTTGGCGGGAAAGAGTTTTTTATTGTTAGATGCCATGTGACGTTGAAGTAACCAATAAAGGCACTCGCTGTGGCAGAGAACATTTCGGCTACAGAACAATAATTATTCCTTGAATTTATTTTACCTCACGTCCCGCCATACAGTGGAAGAAATACTCTTGAGGCCGAATACCAGTCAAGAAGCGTCCATCGACGAAGCCCCCAGCTCTCGGACTGGTATCGTAGGGCAAGAATGACGGCAGAGACCTACCGCTCAGCATGATCGGGGGTCGGCGTCCCTCCAGCTCGATCTGGCCCAGCAGACATGATATCTGCATGCAGTTCACCGATGATCCCTTTGCGCCAGATTGCACCATCACCTGGAGATTGTTATCTGGAAATCTTTTGAGCAGACCCAAAGGGATACATGCTCTGTTTATGAGATCCTGGTAATGATCTGTTTTCCTCTTCATGTTCAAGTCGAGTTGTTTCATATCACTGCCATCTTTGTTGTGGTGAATGGCTTGTAGTTTCTCCTCCAGAACTGACCTGGCATTAACACATCAAACGGGACAGTGTGACGATTTTTGGCCCTACTTCAATGACTTTAAAATGTCTTTGTATTAATGAAGAGCACGACGTAATATTATATTATGTTCACCAAGGACTATGCCTCCGTACATCAGTGCAATCAGGTACACTTTTGTCTTGTTTGAGGGCGCAGAGGATATAAAACGGATTTGGCGAAAGCACTGACGAAATTGCAGCATATCACTACGCGAATCATACCCAGCAAATCAGCCGTATTTATACTAGAGGACGTCTAAGACGTCCACTAGTATAAATACGGGAAATGAGAGGGACGCATTACACGTCAGACGAATCAAACGTGTCTTAAGTGCGTCTAAACGACGCATTTAACAGACGTCTTAGTCGTCTCAGACGTCTAAGCCGTCTAGTATAAAGACGACGAGACGCACTAAACTGGGACGAACTTAGAAATGAAGTGCACACAGTCTCTTTGGTGATTAAATTTCAGTATCTTTTGAAGAAAATTGTGAATTTCGTTTCTAGCCGTCGAAGTTAAGTGCGTCCCGTGTTTATGTTAGTCGCACTTCCGGCCAGACGTTTAATGCGTCTGGACGTCTTAGACGTCCTCTAGTATAAATACGGCCATTATAACTCTTAGTTTCAGACCTGGGCGATTTCCATTTGTAAGGGAAAATGGGTTATTGAGGGTGGGAAAACACGTGGTATGCTTCATTATGACAAAAATATTTTCGCGAGAAAGAAATTCCTTCCGACCGAGATATCCCTCTTTTCCAGGTTCTACTAAATCGACCAAAATTTTCTGTACCATTTGTTCGCATTACTTCAACCAGGCTCTAAAGCGATAGTCCTGCATCGTCCCACTTTGCTATAAGCAGTTTTCCAACAACAAAAAAACATTGAGTTTTTTTGACCCCACTGACCCCTAAGAGTGAGACTTGACAGATTTTAATCAGTCTAACGCCAGACGATTTCAGTCGTCAACTATAGGAGCGTCCTATAACGCGCCTGAGGGGTCAAAGATGCCTCACCTTTCACAGTCTTCGGGAAGACCAAGAGCTTCAATAGCAGCTTCATCACCAGCTTCTCTGCTCTTTTTCATGAGTTTACGTCGTTTCTTATCCGCATTCTCTTTCACCAAAATATCTTCAACACCAAGAGTAAAGCCGTGAATTTGCAGAAATGTGGTGAACAGTCTGGCTAATGAGGTGAGAAGGTCGCTGGACATTTCTCCCCCATACAGCTAAAAGGAAACACTTAATAGTCAACGATTTTTTGACAAACGTTGAAAGTATGTCGGGCAAATGTTGGACGCAAAAACAAAGTTGTATCATAATTAATCATATTTTGTCATTAGCTATAAGTATTATATCTACTGTAGGAAATGTCATAATAGCGTACCGTCAATTAGAGGTTTTATTGGTAAGGCAAGACGTGTCTTCAATATTGAGCTCCATATCGCCAGGGAGAAAAATAAACTTCTTTTTCATTTTCAAAAGTGGGAGAAGCTAACTAATGCACTTTGTAGTAGTTGATACATTGGTTTGTTAAAATCAGCAGGCATCTTTATTGTTATCGTTGTTATTGTTGTTATCGCTTGTTATCGTCGTTATTGTAATATATACATATATTCTTAAAAATAAAAATAAAATTATAAAAAAAGAACAAAAAAACAAAGTTGAGCAGAGGCCGTTCAAACGGTTCCAACATTGCGCCAACAAAAGAACCAACTCTTTCGCGAAATTTGATGGCGAAGAACAAAGAACTAGAAAACAGTCTCTCTCGTCCAGATAAACTACGCCATATTGACTTTTGCAGCCTGATGTGAGATTGCGTGTGTTCTATAATTGTTGAAAAGGGCGTTCAAACAGCTTGAATATTTGCGAGAACAAAGGAAAAGTTTAATCGATGTTGAATGAAAGTTTAAACCGATTTAAAACTTCGTTCAACATGCTTTCAACAAGCTTTCAACATTTTCTACTCTTTTAACAATGTTGGACGACCTGTTCAAAACCACTGAACATTTGCACGTTGAAGCAAATGTTTTAACCGTTTAAACGAGCCTTAACGTAGTATAGGATTGATAGGAACGTGCCATTGAAGTCAAACGAGAGAATGAAAGATCGGTTCGCCATTGTTGTATGTATGTTCACGACGTAGTCAGAATCTTAATTTGGTCATTTCACGTTGTTTTGCAGAGGGCGGGAAAGATATGAACTGACATGCATGATGCATGCACGATACGTGCTGTTGCTTTGGCTTATAATGTTTTCAGAAACAAAGACTACGCTAACACTGGAAAAAAAGTTTCCGGATTTGTGTCAGATCTGAAACGTTCTGACACCGGATTCGTTTTGCAGTAATATTTCCACACGAAAATTTATACGAATCCAGCGGTAAACATGATAGTTCCCAGATTTGTCACGAATTCGAAAAGTTACAAAACTTTGTCTCCGACCACAATGAATTTCGGAATAGCTCTCTCGTGCAAACGGGTCTTTAAATTAATCAGGGCTTTTCTCACGTTTTTGCGTAGAGAGGATTCGCTTTTCAAGGGATTTGTTTCGACAGCTATGACATTTTCGTTAAGTGAGCTGAAAACTGTGAAACTGAGTCATACGAAAGACCTACAAGGTGTATAGTTGCAAGAGTTTTATTGAATGCACAGTTTACTGTACCTCATTGCAGCAGTGAACCAAGCCAAATGGAGTGGGTCCATAATGGGCTTTGTCCAACACGCCACACATCAGCTCACCTCGACGAATCACCACCTTCAATGGAGAACAACGAAATTAGCCAATATGTTTTACTTTATCTTGGGACTTATAATGGTCCCAAGAGAAACTGAAAACAATGCTTGTGCAAATTTTTGGAGGGACAAACAAAGAGTATTATGGTATTTTTTTGATATTGGCTAATAGACCACTTTCGATTTATTAAAATTCAGTCCTAAACGAAAGGCATCATCTCGAGGCTCTGGGGAATGAACTCATACAAATCCTTATATTTATGAGTGCTCTCACCACTACGCCATCTCTGCATGCTCCCCCCTCCCCTGCTCCATTTGATCTATTTGTTGTCCACCAATTGTCGCTGCAAACATCTACATCTACATCTGTACTAGGCAAAACTGTTTGCCATCACGCTAAGATGATTGGCAACAGTAAACATGAGTGACAGCAGTAGACAGCGAAACCATGGGATAAAAATTGGACTTCACTTCACGTATTTATGAAACACGCAGTAATAAATGATATTCCAACCTCAGATTCGGACATGTCGTCGCCTTTAAGCACTGGAATCCCCAGAAACTGTTCTTTTGGTTTCCGTGTGACCCAATTCTTTGAACAAAAGCCAAACAAATGGTGTTAGCATAGCTTATCAAAATTAGAATACTGAAAACCGTTTCTTGTCTTGAACATGGTTAGACATTCAAAACAGGAGGTGAAATTTGCGAAAATTGTTTCTCGCGAAACGAAATGCATGTCCATCGCCGGCATCTTGAACAGTTTATAACTTACTAGCTACCATAATACTATTTGTTTGTCCCCCCAAAATTCTTGGGACCATATTTTAAGTCCCAAGAGAAACGGAAAACAATGCTTTGCAAAATTCGGGGGGTGGGGAGGGGCAAACAAAGAGCATTATGGTATTTTCCAAAGTGGCCTATATGGTTTACTTCACACTAAACCAAGTACAAAATACGAAATAGCTGATTTTTACCTTCCCTGTAATTTTTGCTTTACTAAGAATGCTCAGTCGCTGTGCTTCAGGTGGAATCAGATTTATTAGGACGGTAGACACAACCTGCAAAACAAAATTAATTGTCAGAAGTGAAGTACAATCTAAAAGATAATCAGAAGAACGTGCACCTCGATGTAAACACAGTTTTTCAAAAAAAGAGTCGGTTTGCTAGACGATGAGTCCTTTGGTCTGTTTAGTTACTCATCAATCAGCCAGTTATTCTCTTCGTCTGTTCATTTTATTTTACATTTTATTCCATTCACCGACCTGCTTGCCTGACCACAATTGATGTGGTTTAATGATACACGGTTTCAGCAACTTTATCTTAATATTCTTAAAACTCAGGGCGCTGTACACAAGCTGTTGGTAGTCGGACCTGCAAAGAGAGATTGAAAGAGAAATTCAAAATTGATCTCTTCCGCCTTCCGCACGTGCATTTTTCGACCATTTTTCCTTCCCTTTCCAAATAACACCATAAGACAAGCAAATTTGACGCTTAAACGACAACGAGAGCATGCAATATTGTCTCCTTTATTTCAAGTTCTACCTTTAATTCAAGACGGTTTGTATTAATCCAGTTACTCTTACATGATACTTCGCCCACGTTGCAGGGCGTGAGTGAGATGAAAGAATCTCGCGAGACTTACGATAGCGCTTGTTCGCAAGAGTCGAAGAGATGTCTCCGTCCAGCCTGTTATACCACATGTACGGCAAATTGCTTGGAAAACAATCGAGGAATTATTCTTTTATCTCTGTGAATTAGTTTAAGGTAGCTCAAACCAGTTTTAACGCTTCCAAGTGGTGCTCTTATTAGAAAGATCGGCACCACAACGTTGTATCATGTATTGGCAACATTGTGGTACCAAACGAAACACGAATCATTGCCGAACAAGATACAGTCATTATTGTGACGTAATATGTCACCGTGCCAACGAGCAAGCCCTGTAAAACACCCTTTATTTTGGATTTAGTTGCTCATATCTCAAAAGCGAACTCGGTAACCACCTTTTTTTATTGCTGAAAAGTGATTAGAAGGCCACAATGAAACTTTCCGCAAAGTTTAAAAAAATTCTGCCCAGAGGATTCAGAGCCACCTTAATTTTTTTATTTTGATTTTTACTCATGCTAACGAGGCTAGTTGAGGAGGCTCGAAAGGGTTTCAACACTTATCACGTAATAAGTGGGTCGTGGGTTGTGCGTGGGTCGTGGGTAGGTGGGTCGTGGGTCGTGGGTCGTGGGTCGTGCGTCCCTAACCCTAACCTAACCTAACCATAACCCTTTTTTTTTAACAATGACTGGAAATTCTCGAAACAGACAAGACCTAAGACCTGAGACCAATTTGGACCGAGCACTGAGGGAGCTAATGTATATTTTTTTTTATCTTCAAACAAACACGACCCACTACCCACGACCCACGACCCACCTACCCACGACCCACGCACGACCCACGACCCACCCAACCACGCGATTTATTTCAGAGAACAAGAGTAAAAGAATACCAATACCAGCATAGGGTCGGTCCGTAAAGCGAAATACTGTGACCACGGTCTTGAAAATACTGCCTGACGTCGCTCGGTCACAGTTGTTCCCTACACGGACTTCCCAGCAAATAACATATATATCATAAAAAATCCTCTTGACCTGTTGAACAATCGGCCCCTGACTGTCATCCTTACACCAGCAACGATGTGATCTTGGATCAATCCACCGATAGGAGTCCCATCTTTTGGCACAAGGTACTGGTAATTTGTGCTGGCTGCAAGAAAGAATAATACTCAAAATAGATCCAGAGGTAAACTTACAGAAGGTTGTCCAATACAGTCACACAATTTAATTGACGCACGCTGATTTCGAATACCGATGGTCCAAAAGCTGCATTTCGGGTATGTAGCTAAAATTTTGTAAAGACGGTACTGTTCACTTAACAGGCGGGTACCACTAGGAAGGGGGGCAGGGGGGTCCGGGGGCATGCTCCCCCGGACAATTTTGAAATTTAGACTTTCGGACATGCGTTTTCCTCCATTTTGGGAGGTAAATTCAAGGCCATTCGTGATGTTCTTACCAACAAAACTTGACCATTTTTGTTCTACGTTTTCAGACAAATTCTTGTTGCCTTTTATATGTAAAAATGTCACTTTATTTGAACGCAAGCTCTCGGTGTCTTGTGCCGATTCTGTCGTAGTCATACCGCTTTCTTCGGAATTTTCACTCGGTCCGCAAGAGTTTGATGAAGTAGCCACAACAGATTTGAAGAATCTTTATACCGAGCACCTCAGACTGACCTTTCCTCCTTTTTATCGCCGACATTTCAGATTACACATTGTTGCTCAACACGGTAGCAATACACAACTGCTTTTACATTATTCCCCGTACACGAAGTAGGGATAACGCCGACGAGTTCTTAGAAGGAGGGTCTTAATTTTTCAACCGTGAAAATCACCTTCACAGCCGGGTATTTTCCTTGGCTCCCGGCTATTATCCTCCCTCTCTATACAAAGCTTATTTTTCCTTCAAATGAAACGTCCCGGCTTGAATTAGCAATTCCATGCTTTTAAAGCCCCAAAAAGAACTATCCTCGAAAATCTAAGACAGCTGGGGAGTCAGGGTGGTTTAGTGGTCATCAACCGTGCCTCCCACCTCTGTGACCCAGGTTCAACTCTGGCTCGGGTCGTATGTGGGCTGAGTTGCAGTCGATCTCAATCTGACTCCGAGGGTTTTTCTCCGGGTACTCCGCTTTTCCTCCCTCCTCAAAATCGACTCCCGGCCTATTCCATCAGGCTGTGGTGCTGTGCTCCGAGGTCATATATGGGTCGTGTTCAGGGGCCGAGCGCCTAGCCGGCAGCACAGCTCCTTCGGTCCGACCTCGTTGAGCTGCGCCCTTAGTAATTCAGTCTCCGACTGCGATAAAGGGCGATTAGCAGATCACATATTATTATTATCATATTAAATGATTGGATAGCCTCCATGAAATAAATGAAAGGAAAAGAAGGAACTTTATATAAGTGTCAAGAGATGTATCCAGCTTTTCAAATTTGGGGGTCTTCTGGACCCGTTCTTGAAAAATTTGGGGTTAAATTGCAAACTTCTGGGGGTCCAGCTGATTAATATTCAAGAATTTATATTCGATCTGTTGCCTCTAGCAGCAATTGCTGCTGAAGTACCCTTTAACCCTTTCAGCCCCGTGGGGTTCCCCATTGACGAGTAAAATCGTCTGGCGTTAGACAGAGTAAAATCTATAAGTGGCACCATTGGGAGTTAAAGGGTTAATGGGGACATAGTTTTTGAGTGAATCTAGCTGTTGTTAAGGTTTCTAAATTGCACACAAATAAAGTCTTATAACTCCCCTCGAATATGTTCTTAAAAAAAAGATCAATTTCTTAGAAACTGTTGTGCCCGTTGATTCATCGATCAAAATGTATGGGCGGTCAAAGCTCCATCGATCACATATGAAAAACGTCACGACGAATCCGTACGCTGTAGGAACTGTTGGCTCCAGTCGTCCTAGCGCTGGAGCACTAATTAGGGACACTGTAAACTTAATTTAACAATTCAAGCAAATCAAGTCAAATGTTGGATTTTGAGGAGAGGGGAAACCGAAGTATCCGGAAAAAAACCTCTCGGTGCAGAGTAGAGAACCAACAAACTCAACCCACATATGACGCCGAGTCTGGGAATCGAACCCGGGTCACATTGGTGGGAGGCGAGTGCTCTCACCACTGCGCCATCACTGCACCCTCATGAAATCCCGAGAAGAATTGAATGAGATACCAACCCATGCAGGACCGAGCGATTGGAATGAAGCCAAGTTGATCTCTTACGAGTTCGTTTTGAATCAGTTTGCACGAAGTCCACATTGAGCACCAACCGCGATGATCATAGCTATTACTTTTGCCTTGAAATCGTGTTCACGATAAATTCAAAACAGAAAAAGCAACGGCAATTATGGTACAGTAACTGTAATTATTCTCGCTTCAATCTTTCAGAGTCCATTACCCAAGTTATAGGCCTCTGCTCTTGCAAGCTCATTCTGTGGAAAGTGAGCATTCATTTCGTCTCCGTCAAAATCAGCATTATATGACTTGCAGTTTGCATAGTGAAGTCGGATGGTCTTTTCTCCTTGAAGAATGCGAGCCTGCAAACGAACAACATCGTCTAAAACCATTCAGGAAAAATACCATGATGTAATGTGTAAGAGATACAGCAGCTACAATTACATAGAAGCAAGTAGAGTTGACTCGTTGTGAAAACACTCGTTCTCTACGAATTTCACAGATGAAATTTCCTGACTCGCCATCTCGCCATCATGGCAACGTATCTTGTAACTGGATTGCTGTGAACTGCTTTGAAATAATGTTCGTAAGTGAGTGACTGCAGCAGGCTAATACTTCCTCATTAAACCCGAAATTTTATTGTTTTTGCAGTGTTGCGTTGCAGCCGTTGTCATTTCTTCGATCCCCCCCCCCCCCCCCCCCCCCCCCTGTAATGAGAATAAAATCTATGGTCACCTTGTGTGCCATCATACTTGGCCTGTGCAGGGTGGGCTGCCTGTTTAATAATAACACGTCACCATTTTGAAGGTGACGATAGACCTGTAGGACAAAGACGTGAAAAAAATATATTATAGGAAAATTTGTTGAAGTTGAAGTGGCTAAAATCTCCAGAGGCTTCATTTGTAATGTATTGTACTGTTGAGTCCTGAATTAGTATGCTCTTGTTTGTCTCTCGGAATGCGAGTCACGCCTTTTTACAGAGATTTGATCCAAAATGGCAGCTGAAAATTCAAACAAGTTAAAATTAAAAACGTATACCAACACTACAAAGAGCAACTTTACTTTTGTAACCTTGCAAAGTTTCAACATGTCAGGTGTAATATTAGCTGAGAAAATGTACGCTGAAAAATGAAAAATTTACAAACGTTTGTACGACTGGGGGTATGGCGTATACCCCCAGTCATACAAACATCTGTAAATTTGTCCAAATTCAACTCACATTTTCTCAGCTGACATTATACCTAATACGCTGAAACGCTACAGGGTTACTAAAGTAAAGGCGCTCTTTCTATATTTGGTATCAGTTTTTCATCCAGTTCAATTTTAACTCATTTAAATCCGTTGCCGCCATTTTGGAGAAGGGTCTATTACTGTAACCTTACCAAAAGAAACTAATCCTTACGCTTGCCTTATACTAGAAATAGATAGCAAATGCGTAGACTGAAGGGACGCTTTGTGTAGGATATCAAAATTAGGAGTGTAAACTGTAAGTGGGTTCTGAACCAGTTTGCCCATCATTAATGGCATTTAAACACAACTGCAACTAAAGGGGTAATACCAAGCAAGTGAACGGCAGTGGAGTCTAAAGGTTCTACAGTGTATGTCACACAACGCGCATGTGCAAGTTGGTCAGAAAGCTCTTGAATACGTCCAATTCCAATTCGGTAGAAGAGTTTTACAACTGTATGTGCTCCAATCTCGTTCATCTTCAAAAAAATTGCAAATTGTTGAGGTCGAAAAGCACAGGCTTGTGAAAGTTTCTCTCTGTGAAGCGAGAACGCGTGATCGGCTCGACAGTAATAACGGCTTAAAACCGAAACACGTGTGATGAGCTCTAGGCATGTTAGTACCAGCCTGTCCCTACAGCATATGTGCCCCAGCTGACAAAGTCCCTTTGAAGACATTCCTTCAATTACATGTAATTACTATCATTGTTATTATTTTAGAGAAAAGATGGTGATTGTTACCTTTTTACAAGGACTAACAGTCTTTATGTCGGTAGATGGTGTAAGAAGCCGCTTGGCAATCGCTTGTCTCTGATTGGGATTGGTTGAACTGAGCAGAGTTCGTCTGCCATCATCATGTTCCACAAGAGTAGCGCTGACAAATTGGCAGAAAGGTAAGACAATAGAATTAAAAGGATAATTTCTAAGGAAATTTTAACTTGGCATCAGAGGATGGTTGAAGGAAGTAGATTTGTTGCATGCCTATCAAATAGGCATGCAAAAACCTTCCATGTAACTCCCACTAACACAGCATAACAGCTGTTTGGATTTAGCCCTTTCTCAGAGTGAACTGATGGATGGACAGACAGACAGATGACTGACAGATGGAAGGACGGATCGATGGACCGACGGATGAACAGACAGAAACACAGACACACAGACAGACGATGGACAGATGGACGAATGAAGGGACAGATTGACAGTCAGAGAGACAGACACACAAACAAAAACCCACTGTACAATGTACATGTATATGAAAGCTAAATGCACAACTACCCTAAACTCACCCAGGGTGCTGAAGGGGTCCATTTATGACAGCTTGTCTTAGTTCCTTTACATTCCAATGAGTAACAGGTTGGGGATATGTCAACTTCAATGCAAAAACCTTCAGCAAAAATGAGACACAAGAATTATGAATACATGTAGATTATTATACTTATTATTTTATGGATAAAGTAGTACAGTGTACATGTAATTCACCTTCACAATCACCATTAAAAAATAATTACCTCTGGGATTCCAATTTCGTTCACATTCATGTAAGGATCTGGAGAAATCACAGATCTACAAGCATAATCCACTCTCTTGCCCATCATGTGTTTACGGAACAATCCTTCTTTCTTCTCAAGAGTCTGTTCAAAAATTCAAACGTAGAGACTGACACTGACTGCATATCAGATCAGATTCCAGTTGATGAATGAAAGTGGTAACCTGCGATTGGGGATTCCAGTCATAAAAGTAGTCCAGATGAGTTTTTTAACTACGACCTGCATAATCTGAAAAGCTGTAAGGTTTGAAACATGTTTTCAAACCAATGGAATTTAGAATCATTCCAATGTTTTATGCTTTCAAACCTCTTCCTTTCCAGGCGACAGGGGCAATCGTGGCAATGTAAGTTATGGATTCTGCTTGAAACATTTTTGGTCAATAAAAGTCTGGTGAAATGCATTCATGTGGAAATCAGGTAAGACAGCTTTTTACCGGTACATGTACATTGTACAGTGAAATATAAAAATAAAAAAAGCGGTTGACATCATGGGTTTGACTCCAGACATGAGCACTCAAACTTTTCCCCCATGCATTCTAGGCTCACTTTGCAAAGGCAGTGTCAATCTCTCACCTGTCTTATTCCAGGAAACTTTATAGCTGATTTATCAAGATCACTGTCAATACAACCATTCACATCGGTCTGCAGCTTACGCCAGGCATTGTGAAGTCTCTGCGTTGGTGTATCCCCATCGACAGTTGCAGGAGCATTCCTACCCTATGAAAATGCACGAAAGTGAAGACAAATTACATGAAGACCTTCACATTTTACATGTACAGTGTAGGTGAGAGAAGGAGAGTTGAAATTGGAGTGGGGAGATTATAGTGGCATTGCTGCCTGCATTCAACTATGGAGGGTACGTGATTGTGTAAATGGGCTGGGTTATGTACATGGAACTGTATGTTGGTTGTTCACCCTTCACCTAAAGTATTTTGGAGATCCCATTTTAACAAGCCAGCTGTTGGCACTTAACGACGTCCCTGCCAAGCTAAAGGTCACTTACAACAACAAAATAATAATACACTGTATTTTATCAGGTAATTTTACAGTTGTTTGGATGATTACATGTACCTGGCCTATGTACATGACTGTATGTGATGGAGACCATTGTTATGAGCTTTCATCACTAGGGAATTCACTGCTTTTTGAACACAAATCATAATAAATTATTATTGCCATAATCATGTTAATAACTAAAGTAATACAGCTGAACCTGAATGTTTGTGAGGTACATATGTACATTCCAGATTTTGGCTTAGTAAATTTAAAAGTTTGTTTTTTGTTCCATGATTAAGAGATATAAGAGATTTTCAAGTAATAGCAGTTATCTTTTCTTGGGCCATAGTAGTTGAGGCTGCTAGATATTTCCAGTTCAATTCATCACCTGACGGCAAACAAATTGCACAGAACAAATTCAGGCTGTAAATTACATGTAAAATAATTATATGGTCCTTAATTCTGGTTGGTAATCAAGGACATCACCAGGAACCTTATTTCCATGCACAAGCCAGGTGCATGTATGTCGGCCATAACTGTTGAATTATTCAAAATTAATGATCTGTTAGGAAATGTGACATACAAAACCCCTTTTCTTTTTTGCTGGTTGTGCTTCATCCTCTGTTGTTGTTGTTGTTGTTGGATCTTTTAAATCTGCCAGGCATTCTTTCACCAACACACAATCCTTCAAAATCTTGTTCAGATTTCCAGTGTGTGCATTTTCAAATTGCTTATCCCCAAGCCGTGATATCTATGAATAAAACATGTACATTGTGTATATTCAGTAGACATTAACCAATGGATCGTGTAAAATGTTTAGACAGTATTTTACAATAAAGATTATCATAAAGGGGTGGCTGAAAACTACGCAAGTAGATAAACCTGACATCCATGGCTCAAAAACCAACATTTGACTTTATTAATTTTGCTTTCATTGTTAATTTCAGTTTACAGTGTCCCCAATTAGTGCTCCAGCACTAGAACAACTAGACACTTACTTTCCTTTCAGTAGCAGATAACAGTCATTAACAGTGTACAGTACATGACTGTATCGTATTCATGTGTAGAGGATGCATTCAGATTACACGTACATTGTATACATATAGGCCACAGCTAAACTCTTTTTGAAAAAAAAATAGAGCTTTTTTTATTAAAACAGCAGATGGCCTAGCCTGACATGGCTTGTGTAAAGATCACTTTAAACTACACTGTATCAATAACACTTAGCATGCATTCTTTTTTTATCATTCTAAAAGACAAAATCTTCCACTGTAACAGTAACTTGGGAGACACATTTTATTGCTCTAATTAACATGAATTTCTCACCGCATAGTAACACACATAAATTTATTTAGTCACATGCAAATGATTGGCTTTACCACAACGAGTGATTATAAACATGTGATTGCTCAAACATCACCCAAATAATTTTCTTCTGATTCTACAAGTACTGCACTTGAACATTCTGTAAATCTTAGTTTCAGCGAGTGAAAGTTCTTAACAGTGTCAACAATCGAAGACAGTTAATCTGCTATTAATTTTGCCTTTGGCACATGTCAATCTTCGACTCAACAAGCTTTTGGCCAGGCTGGTACATTGTAGTTAACGGTGACTCAACAGCCATGAAAGTTGTTGATTGTTGTCATTTGCCATTCTTCATTCATCATCAGCATGTTTGCTACAGTAGAGGAAAGGCCATCATTTTATAGTTGATGGTGCAGTTAGGGCATGCTTGCTTGACCGTCTGAGTGTATCATGGGGATTGAGAAAATCAGCTTTTGCTTGTTCTCCTCACCTTCCTCAAAGTCCGCAAATTTTAGAGCTCTTGTTTGTATGACCAGTGACCCCACAATTACGAAGCAAAGTTGGTTGACTGCTTTGGCAATGGAAATGCTGCTACCTTTCTTCCTTTAAAAGACAGTCCAGGGACACCAACATGACCCGTAAACCTTCTGGCTTGTTGTCTGAAGCGTCCTTCTTTCTCCCCTTGGCAAACACTTTCTTTCGTTTCCAAGTTCCCTTGGATTCTTAGCTGATAATATCAGGACTGTATCCTTTTTCTTCAGCCCAGGTTGTCCAAACAGTAAGCATGGACTGGTGCTAGTGCTTTATTCAGAGTTTGCATTTTCTGCATTTTCTTTTACATGTAGTTCTTGCAGTTGCTTCGTATCACAATCAACCAATATCATTTGGGTTATCATGGCAACTGTAATATTTACATGTAAGTATTTCGCAATCAATTTTGGCTGAAATACATTTTCAAAGCCTGTAGTACAAACTACAGTTATTAGTATAATTACATAGATGATTATTGAAAATTCTCTGTGCTAATTGGTTGTACTTGAGGTGAATATTACTGTAATGACAATCACCTACCGGTGATGGCCACAAATTAATTTTGTCATACCACAATTTGGGATAAGATTGTCCAACTCTCATTCAATCAGAATAAAGTGATCTTGTTGAATCCATCACGACAGTCAATGTATGGTGAAAATAAATAATCAGCACTTACCGGTCTAAATCTTGAAGGGGGAACAGGGAAGACTTCAAAAAAGAACATGTCTGCAGATGAACGCTTCCTTTTGGCACTGGGAGAAGGATATGCTCCAAGAAAAATGTCGAGAAAATCATCATAGTGTTCCCATATTTTAAAGATTTGGTTTTTGACCTCCAGTGGTGTGAGATGGGTCTGCTGCATGAGTTTCTTTAATTCATCATCTTTGTCAGCTCCTTAATATTCAAACATTTAAAATTCTGAGTAATTCTGCTCATTGCATGAATGTGTTAAAATTGTCTTCACCACCATTAATTTTTATAACAGTAGTCGATAATTATTATTATTTCAAACAAAATCATAAATGGGTTGAACCCACTTGACTCTGAAGAGGACTTCTGCTCAGGTTGTGGAAACGTCAGTCAATGTCATCTCAAACCGTCCTTCTCAGGACTACACTCACCTGGACGCTCATTCTTACATGTACAGAGACTCAATTCTGATTATTTTAAACATTAGCAATAATTAGAACCTCATTTGGTGCAGACATGTAAATATTAATCCTGGGCCAAATTTCTCTCACCTCCTACCCCCCACCCTCGGAATAGACATGCCACCAAATTTCATTGTATTTCTTGAAAGATGGCTGCACAGGATGTCTTTGTATCAAAACCAGGTCCTCCGCTGAGTCACAAAAGTACGAATGACAAAGTTCAGAGGGTGTACACTTTTCAATTGTGGAAGGTTTTTTTTTTTTTTGGGGGGGGGGGGGGCAGGAGCATTTGGATATGTTACTGGTCATTCAATGCGGGATTCATTCAATGCGGGATGTTGGAGCAGTGGTCACAACTACATGTACCTAATGATGGCATCGTGAGCAACAAACTAGAGATTAAGTTGCAACATGTTTTGTTTTTGCTCTCTACCAGAAATGGTTTTGTCCATGCTCATTTACCTAATGTTACTAATTAAAAATACCCATCACACACTAAAGGTGCCATCTCACTCTGTGACAGCCATTTTGAGCAAGTACAATGTAAATGTGAAGAACAAACACAAACAAAGACCGACCCCATGCAGTCAGTCGAAAAAAGACACTTAAAAAGGGATGTTTGGTGCTCTGCGTTGAGGAATTTAAACTGACCTGTTGCATTTTCAGTTGTTTCATTTGAGTCATTTTGAAAAACAGTAGCTAACTTGCTAGCTCCTTCACTGTGAATCCACTTCTTAGCATCCCTTGATGACAATCCTTTCAAAACCAAGCTATTACTTTGTTCATTCTTTACTTCCCGAGAGGGTGCACCACAAACTGGGCAATAACGTTTCCTGTCGCTCATGTGGCTTCTCGTAAAGTCTTTGATAATCTGCTGCCTGAAGTTTGTGACATTTTTGGCCACAGCCCTCTTTCTGGCTTCTGTCTTGTCTAAATCTTTCAATGCCTTTTTTACATGTTCATCAAGATTAGAACAGACATCCTCATCTTGGACGTCATTTTTGCCTTTGGTCTCGGTTTCAGCCACATTGTTGGAAATAAGTTGGAGTTCATCAGCAACTGCAATCAAGCCATAATCCAGCACCTTCATCTGGCTTCAAGACAACGTTTTCATGATGAGAGAATGTAAACAAGATATACAATGTAATTATGACAGTTGTACGTATATAAAAGACACAGTTACTGTAATGGCTGCTGATAGTCAGCTAAAATGTACAGTAATCCTCAAGTTTTTACAACCTGGTACAGATCTGGCAGACCTTTTCCAGGGGTAAAGGATAACGGGTAAACTTCAGCATTTTAAGCCAGTTTTCAACAAGCTAACCCGTGACCTAAGAATTATTACAAGTGATATTACCTTGTTCATTTCATTTCATCCATATAATGTTGATCGATGAAACTGAGCTCAGATTGGATAAGACGAATTAATTAGATAAAAATTCTTAAACCAACTTTTACAAAAGGACTCACTTTCAAAAAAGAGGCGAACAGCAACGCAGAATTGGAATTTCTTTGGGATGATCCTAGGAAGGATCATTGGTCAAAGATCACATTGGTCATGGTGCATAACAGCAACTGAAGAATCATTTCCCACAGTGCATTCATGTGTTAGGTAGAAATCTCTACCCATCACCGTTCGCCTTATGTGCAAAATTATGTCACTTCACTTTCTCTGATCAGGATTATATGCGCTCTATGTTCAAACTTTCAATAACAAATCATCAAATTATAGAATACAATCCACTAGCCTTCAATTTACTGACCCACTATCGCAATCTCTCTCCTCTCATGTTACATGATACATGTCAATCAAAGTTACACTCGATACACATTCTTTACATTTTCATATATTCCGTTGTCACGATATGAAGTGAAGCCAGATCGCTGGCCTGCAAGCAGGCTCTCCCACCGCAAAGAAAGAGAGCCTGCTCGCAGGCTACCAGATCGCACGTGTGAATTTTTCCTCACGTGCACGTGTCGCTAATATACGGATTCCAACACCCTTTACCAGTCACCCTTTAACAGTGGAAAAGTAACTGCAGAATACCCCGCCACAGCTAACCACTATTGTTTCCCCTATGCGGCATCTTTTGAAGAACGAGACTTAATACAATAGAGCCTATTCTTATTCAATGAAATGCAAATAAGTGGCGGGGTATTCTCCAGTTTAGCCCCTTTGGAGAAAAGGTCTGCCATGGCGGATCTACGATAAATAATGACCAGTTTCCAAAACAATGAAAAAGTTGTACATGTATATGACTGGACAACAATCATTGTTTATTGATTTGCCGAGGGTTTTAAAACCTTTATCTCCTTACCTGAGAAAAACATGACGCGCGACTCTGGGAATTAGAAGATGCCCGCATCGAAAACAAGACGATTTCAAAATCTTTTGTAAAACTTTGAAAAACAACGGATGATACACGGGAAGTGGAAGTTCCAAATGTCCAAAATGCCCAGGACAGAAAATGTAGTTCTGTGCACAAGTACCGCATAAGTCATCTTTATCGGTTGGACCGAGGGCGGGATCGTACAGACCTCCGAAATTTGGATGTAACAACTCGTCGAAGGTTTCCGGATTCGTTATCTTTTTAACGCTAAGTTTCTTTAGCTCTTCAGGCGAATACAAAGACAGTCTGAGACCTTGTAGGTAATGGAAAGGAACAGAACCCGTACCAAACATTTTTGATTTTTAACCAAGCCGAGCAAAGAGCTTTTCACCACGTGTGGGTACAGGTCTCTTTATGTATCATACATCGACAATATGGTTCATATGATAACAGCCTCTGAGCCAAAGATATCGCTGCTTCGTAAACAATTAAAAATGGCGGCACAGCAGAAGAATTGAAGTAACAGGTTCCAATTCCACGATGTTTCGCAACCCGGTTAGAGCTACGAAGCTACTTTCTAGGTGAGTTTACATTCAGTTTGTAAAATGATTAAAAAACGTAGTGCTTCTGATATGTGTGACCAGGATATTATGGCGAAAAATGCTGGATTATAATGCGCACGTGTCTCATGACAAATGTCACGAAGTGTCCCATTTGCCCTTCTCAACTTCCACATCCCTTCGTCTTTTCCAAGGTTAAAAAAACACTTGACGTAATCCTTACCTAAATCCAACCCTAACCTTACTATTGTTTACAATGTTATAACAAAGAAGTAGTTGGCATTTATATGGTAGGTTACAATCGAACACTTCCTGGTGTTAAATATCACAACAAGAGTGAATTAAATAAGAGTGTTGATATATCACTTTGTGGCCTTGCCCCAGCGCAGTCACAAATGGATTTATTTTTAGATACACTTTGCGCGCAAAACCACAGGCGCCCCAAGCTGAAAATATGTGGTGTATGCGACAGTTTGTGTATATAGAGAATTGTATGGGAAAATCACCGATCGTAAAAAAATTGTGTAAATAACTATCTCATTTGAAATAAAGTTTTCCTACCTCAAATGTGTGACCAACAGTACTTGTCTCTTCTGGCAAGTTTCGAGCCATTCTGACGCCGTTTAGTGAAGTCATCCGGAAGGCCGTTGCTGAAATAATGAGAAGGCCGGTGACTCCATCCATCGCTGGCCAGACCTCACTCCACAAATCGTTTTCTCCTCAACAGGAAAAGTCCCGAATCGCAATAAAAACAACAGTTCCATAAAGCCCAATAAATTTCACTCCAAATACGTGTGTTTCGGCGGCCGAAAGACTCATGGCGAACGAAAACTTTGCCTTAAAATTCACCTCTTCGGCTTTCCTCAGAGGCTTGTGACCGGGTAGTCAACAACGGAAACTCGCAAGATGGTTTCAGCCTCAACTCTGATTGGTCCATTTGAATTTGACCGCGCACTGGCAACACGACCGTTGTTGACTTGTGACTGGGCAGTCAAAAACGGTCGTGTTGCCAGCACGCGGTCAAATTCAAATGGACCAATCAGAGTTGAGGCTGAAACCATCTTGCGAGTTTCCGTTGTTGACTACCCGGTCACAAGCTTCTGAGGAAAGCCGAAGAGGTGAATTTTAAGGCAAAGTTTTCGTTCGCCACGAGTCTTTCGGCCGCCGAAACACACGTATTTGGAGTGAAATTTATTGGGCTTTATGGAACTGTTGTTTTTATTGCGATTCGGGCCTTTTCCTGTTGAGGAGAAAACGATTTGTGGAGTGAGGTCTGGCCAGCGATGGATGGAGTCACCCGTCTTCCCATTATTTCAGCAACGGCCTTCCGGATGACTTCACTAAACGGCGTCAGAATGGCTCGAAACTCACCAAAAGAGACAAGTTGGTCACACATTTGAGGTAGGAAAACTTTATTTCAAATGAGATAGTTATTTACACAATTTTTTTACGATCAGTGATTTTCCCATACAATTCTCTATATACACAAACTGTCTCATACATCACGTATTTTCAGCTTGGGGCGCCTGTGGCAAAACAAGCAAAGGGCCGTCAATTCTAACCAATCAGAAGAAGCCATATCATACATGACTGCTTCTGCAATGTTTTTTTCAGGGACATGACAACTGATTTTCGCAGGAACGGGTACATGTATTCTAAAAATGGACTCATTTGTGACTGTGCTGGGGAGGCCATCCATGCCATAACAACACTCTTATCTAATTCACTCTTGCTCACAAATTAATATTAAGCTTGCATCTGATTGGCTTCATTTCTGGGCACAAGTCTCTAACCAACAAAATTTAGGGACCTTAAGCACGCACATTTTTGAGACGCAGAAGGCAACCGGAAGTGATCTGTTTTCCCTTTCAACTTGTCTTCACTCAACCACATTTATAGTGCTGAGTATCGTTTCTCCATTAGAGATGATTAGTATAAAAATTTTGGAGACATCACTGTCCTGGCACGCGTAATGTTCTCTCCGGTTGCCGTCCGCATCTCAAAAACGCGCGTGCTTAAGCTCCCTATTGATTCACTTTTAGTACAGACAATGCAGTCTAGAAGGGGAGAAAGGAAGCACTGTCATCACAGTGATAATTATAAAGGAGGGAAATGGCAATTCTTGGCTTGCACTTGCAATAGTTAGACAGCCATGTTGGTGTACAAAGCAAAAGCAACAAAAGCAAAATGTCGCTTGCATTTTGCATAATAGTAGAGCCAAATTTGCAAATATTTTTTTTCGCTATTGTTCAGCACACCGACGTGGCCGTCATGTGCAAGCCAAGGATATAAACTGAACCTTTGCACTGGAGAGATGACAACCTCTTTTTCCAGGACCTCCCCATTACCTTCTGGGCTGGGGCAGCCCCAAGAAGCCAAGGAAGAGGTCGTGGGAATGTAGTTGGAGAGAAGAGCATCTATAGGGGATCTTGTTCTTGAAAGAACAATTCAGAAGAAGGATGTCAGGAAGTCAATAGACCATTTTACAGTTCTGTGCTCAGTTACCAGGCCTTAAAAGCGAGGCAGGAGTTGACATTGCTTTGATACAAAACTCATTGCTAATGAGTTTCAATTTACATAAGAAAGGGCAGTGAGGTTTGTATCAAAACAAGGTCAACTCCAGCCACTTTTATTCAAAGGCCTGATAACTGAGCACAGAACTGTAATATGTTCTGTTCTCAAAGCATGTAAGGGATAACAAAGAAATAGTTTGAATTGAGTATTCTGTAACCATTTTATATAAATTTCTTGAAGTTCCTTTGTTTGAATTAAAGTCCTTTTTTTTTTTTTCTTTTTTTTTTTTTTTTTTGCAGCATTGTTGGGTTGAAAAGCCTTGATCAAATTGAGCTGACATTGACAACCCATGCAAGTGTGTCACACCTAAAGATGCCTGGCCTTTCAAAACAATACTTGCAAATCAAGAGCAAGTATCCTGACTTCATTGTACTCTTCCAAGTTGGTGACTTTTATGAAATCTACAGTGACGATGCTGTAAAAGTTGCAGAAAAGACATCTCTTCGAATCTCTAGGAATCCCAATGTTAATAGGCTCATGGCCGGGTTTCCTGTGAGGTCCTTAGATAGCTGGCTTACAACACTTGTTCAACAAGGTTTTCAGCTTGCAATCTGCCCTCAGCAACCCAGCAAGTGAGTGCATCCCATTGATAGAACCTGTGTTATGTAATATTGTTGAGAAAATTATGGTCAATCAGAAAAGTCAACTTTGTCCGAGAACGTTTTGTCCCCCTTATACATGTATTACATTTCTTTACATCCATTTATAAGGCATATATCATAAAAAAGATTGACAATGTTACTTTGGATTGGGTAGTTAAACAGCCAACAATGTCCGGTGGAGAATTTTCAGTATATTACTAGGCAGAACATATGGCTACAATACAAGAACACGAGAGCTCCTCGTGGTCTTGCCCACACACACCATTTCCTAGAGGGTCCACAATTTAATGTACCCTATCATAATGCAACATTGTGACACTTGATCAGTCTCGTTTAATCTACTACATACATTGTAGCCAGCTTCAAAAGAATGCCTCCCATCCTTTCTTAAATGCTGTTGTCAAAGTAAGCAGTTATAATCTGTAGCAGCTTTTTTTTTTCTTTTTCTTTTGATCCTTGACGACCATTTAGGGTCAAAATTGTACAGTGGCATCAAGTGATAATTCTTGAATTTGGAAATCTTTGATCTTAGATACATCTAATTCTTAAATGTTATTGTTACCAGTTAGACTGCTTTGGGGCTAAATGATAAGGGTCGAGCAGGGATTGTATCGAACTTGTGGGGTACACTCAAACTCACAAAAGATTCCTTTTAGTAACTTTGATTTAATTCAATCAGTCTCACTGTCTCCTCGCTTACAATTATCGTTTCACCTCAAAACCTGTGAAAAAAACTCTACCCTATCCAATTTCACATCAACAGCTACATCCGGATGTAACGCAATCACAAGAGTTTCGATCAGGATGGCACAGTGGAGAGAGCACTCACCTCCCACAAATGTAGCCTGCATAGCAAGCGTTTCCAGTGGGCGAGGAGTGAACTCTTTTTTCGGTCGTGCAAGAATAGGGCAAGCACAAAAAAAAATGGTGGTGGGAGGGGACTCTGGAGAGGAGAATGTGAAACATCGAAATTTGCGTGGAAACCCCATGGAAACGCTTGCTACGCAGGCTACCACAAATGTGGCCTGGGTTTGATTTTCAAACTAGATGTAGGTGTCTTATGTGGGTGAAATATGTTGGTTCTCTACTCTGCTTTGAGTGTTTTATTTTTTTCCAGGTAGTCCAGTTTTCCATAATTTACTCAAAAACCAACCTTAATGATATGAGTGATTTTATTTGATTTGATAAATTTCTGGACAGTTACCCCATTCGGGGCACTGACAGCTCTACCTGACTCTCATTAATCTCTTTAAACATTGAAACTATCAAGCTTTATTACAGGACACCCACTAATTCCCGGTTAATCCACCGCGAAGTTGTGCGACTGGTCACACCAGGGACCCTTCTGGAACCGCAGAAACCAGATGCCAACTATCTGATGAGTATTGCCCAGGGACCTGATTCTTCTCTCGGGCTGGGCTGGCTTGATCTATCCACTGGAGAATTTCATCTTGGTGTGTCATCTCTTGAAAACCTGGAAGAAGACTTGTCAAGGGTCAGCCCTGCAGAGGTGGGTGTGGTGCTAGAGATTTTGTTTTTTTCTTGTCACCATGCAACACATGGTGTGTGTATGTCACCCCTCATAGCTGACTAGTTAGAACAGATGACATAGTACTGGACTACCCTATGAAAGAAGAAAAAAATAATTAAAAACCTCAAGTACTTCCAAGGAGAGAGAGCTGCCTTTGCTTGGAAATCAAAAAAAGTCTTCAATAGCGACATGTAGAGTATAGAATAACTTTATCTGCCCCTTTTTTTGGAGTTAGATAGTGCTGTCTTATTATTAAAAAGATAACTTGCAAGAAGGAATCAGCAGTGGCTGGTTATTTTAAAATCACCCTGTTAGATACTTTGGCTTTATTGGGTGATCACAACCAAACGATAGGCTGTGTCTCACACAATGCTCATTCAAGAAAGAGCCCACACACATCAATTCCACTCACTCTATTTTGATACTTCTGCCAGTCGGTTCTTCAATGACCAAGTTCTAGATTGGATGGGAGTACTCTCAGACAGTCTTGCTGTGAACACAGGCCTCTAAGAATCTACAGTAAGGGATTAGGTCCAAGTATAATCCTATTTTTGATAAGCTGTCCCTAGCAATAGTTAGTCAACCATTAAATGCTAGCAGTACTTTTTCTTGATTTCTCCCAACAGGTGTTGATGGCTAAAGACCATCTCGAAGATTCCAAAGCAACACACAATCCCAAAACAGGGATGACATCAAAAAGGTCTCCACTGGAAAAAGTTAAGGACTTCCACCTCACTCTTGTTCCATCAGAGTGGTTCAATATAGAAGCATCAACGCAAACGGACAGCTTTGCGCCAGAACTTTTCTCATCCATGATATCATCGCAGTTTTCGTCATTGGAAAAGGCTGCAGGTGCTGCTCTATTGAAATTTGTGTCGTACACCCAAAGACATGTTGCGCCTCTTGTCAGCCATCCTTCCAAATTTTCACATGGAACCCACATGGCCATCGACTCCAACACAAGGAGAGCATTAGAATTGACCAAACCCTTGATGGGAACAGACAAAAAAGCTACCTTGTTTGGAGTCATGAATAACACCACCACAGCATCAGGACAAAGATTGTTGTATTCTCGTTTATGTGCACCATCGACAGAATTGGATGTCATCCAATTGAGGCTGAATGCTGTCGAGTTCTTTTCTATCAACAGGCCTCTTGCTGAAGAGCTGAGGAAAAACTTGAAGATTTGCCCAGATATTGAACGTAAAATGCAGAGAGTAAGTGATGTAGACGAAAAGCTTAAATTCTAACTACACTACAATGAGCTTCGAGTGAAAGTGTATTTAGGATATGTCAGACAGCCGTACAGATGTAAGACAATCCTACTACAAATGCAAGACAATCCTACTGTAAAAACTAAAGTTAAATATAATCTTTAAATTTGTGCTGCACTACATACGAAAAACCACTAAAAAAACCTTCCTTTAGACGTGGCCAAAGAACATTTGGAAACGTATTCCTCGTGTAATGCAGCAGCACAAAAGCCCGAGGAAAGGGTGGCAATAATTAAAACAGGACATAATAATAAAGTAAACTGACAGGGAGACTGACTGACCTAGAATGACTTAAGTCTCCCTCCAAAACTGTTAAATACCCTTAACTAGTCCCGTGACACCCCGCGAGCCTTTCCATCGTGCCGTCAGAATATCAATTTCTGACTAATTCATTCAGTCATGCAATCATCAGAAATTAGACTTCCTCCCAGCAGTAAAACTCGGTTCTGATAATTATGAGAAACATAATATGGAGATTTAGCCAAGCCTAAAAGCGGAGCTCTTGTGCTGTTTATTCTTACAATAAGTTAACGTGGCTTGAGCCTGCGATCCAATCGACAACCAGTACCTGGGCCCAAAACCGATTTCAGCTCATAGCATCCAGGATGTAGGGCCATTGTTGCAATAGACCAATATTGTCAAGTTAGCTAGAAAAGAAATGAACTTTTTGGAGATGTGAGTTGTATGATTTCACAGTGAAACTAAAGCCCAGCCAAGTTAAGAGTATCATTTTAAAAAAATAAACGAACTGTTCACAAAAAATATGAATCGGCGCCCGAATGGCTTAATTAGATAACGCCATCAGTCTGTTAAGTGGAAGGTCGTGGGTCTCTGCACATTGCTCAAAGCGTTCTAATAAGCATTTAAATGAATTAGCAAAGACTATAGGCCATTTCCGAGTTCGTGTCTGCCTCCTCTTCAAAGCGAGTCTAAGTGCGAAGTTTTTGTGATGGTAATTAATTCTACTTTACATATGAATGAAACCTAATTTTCATAACAAACACTTCGCACTAAGACTCGCTTTGAAGAGGAGGCAGACATGAACTCGGAAATGGCCTATTCGCCATGTGTAAATGCTTTGTATGTTATTTTAAAGGTTGCGACTGGAGTTGCCAACTTAAGCGACTTACGCGCCATCCATGGGGCCATAGTCATTTACAAGAACATTGTTTCACTTGTACATAACTCTTACTTTGACGCCAATCTTCGGGCGATTGATCACCTATTTATGGCGGATTTCGACCAGTTGGACGGTTTGTATAATGAGCTGGACACGGCTGTTGGCCAAATTGTATCAGAGAACAGCATGATGGAAGGTTATTCAAATACAGCTGACGAGATTAAGGATAAACTAGATGAAAATACGAGAGAAGTAGAGGAGTTACGGGATCTTTACAGGTATGTTTTAAAAAAGTGGTCCTTTGTTATTTATTTATTGATTTATTTGATTTATTTATTTATTTATTTATTGATGTTTTATCACAGGTAGCCCAAGCTCGATGTGTGAGCATCTGTACTGTACTATATTATATTATGCAAGATTAGAAATATAAGGATTTGTATGGGGAAAACGTTTTTTCTCATTTGCTTCAAGAGCCATCGAATGGGGCTTTATTCACAAGCCGCGTTACCGAAACCGTTGGAAGATCGCTTAGCGACCCGGCCCAAGACTCACGATTAGTCACCATTGTGTCGCATTGACCAATCGCGGGTCGCTAAGCGATCTTCCAACGGTTTCGGTAGCGCGGCTTGTGAATAAAGCCTCATCCGTTGGTCCTCTAAGCAGATAGGGAGGCAACCGGAAATCAGCTGTTTTCCCTTTTGTCTTCGGCACACAACCACATTTACGTTGCTAAGTATCGTTTCTCTATTAGAGATGATTAGTATAAAAATCTTGGAGACACCACTGTCCTGGCAAGCGAAATGGTCTCTTCCGGTTGCCGTCCGCATCTCAAAAACGCGCCCCGATTTTTGCAGAGTTTGGCGGCTCTTAATTCCTTCTAAGTGTACAAGCGGCTCGAATAAAGAAGACGAATGGGCATCGGAGGTATCGTCCGTGATCTACGTGGAATTTCGAGGCGATCGAAGCCTTGGAGCGAAATTGATGACCCTTTTCCTTCGGTGATTCCGTTCAGCGGCTTCGTCTCGGCCCCCAACCTTGGGAAAGAATATATAGAGGGAAAAGAAGAGGAACCAAAAACCGCCTAAATCGCTCTGAATCGACCCAGCCTGAAACCGTACCAGAGAGCAAGCTAAGCTTTTTTTTTTTTTTTTTTTTTAAATGATCGTAAATATTTTTTTGTAATTTTGAGAAAAACCGTTGTTCCTATACAAATCCCTATATTTCTACTCTTGCATAATATAATACAGTGCAGATACTCATACATACATCGAGCTTGAGTTACCTGTGATTTTATACTAGCGAACTTCAAGAATCCTTCTCACAGCATTTGCAACTATTTCTGGTCAAATGAAATAATTTTCTCATTGATTGCATTCAAATGGTTTCTACATCACTTTTTCATGATATTATTAATTAAGGAAATCGTCTGTCGCCATCGTCATCATCATCATCAAATTTGCTCATCTCTCTTAACAGGGAGTTTTCCACCTTTCATTTATTACACTACATTTAACCAACGCATTCACGAGATTTTAAGTAACACGCTTAATAAGGATTAGGTTGATGGCAGCCGCAACACTGCTTCAAAGCTACTGATTCCTTTAAACGACTTATCGTTTTCAATTCACGAACTATTTATAACTATTTCTGGCGACTGATTCCCAAGAAAGGGTCATGGGTGAACTTGAAAACCACTTTTTTGTGTGTTGGGACTCGATTGAAGTCGATAAAGATATATTTTGGGTAATTTTTTTTTTGTGCTAGAGTTACTTCAAGTCGTGAAAGAATTTACGTAGAAACGATTGGCACGTTCAAAGGTCAAATTTGTTGAATTTTGACTAGAAATCGTTATCAATGCCTTAACTAGATCCCCATTCGTACCCCCATCGATGAAACCAACGACGAAAAACGGATATCAGGAAAAGCTACCGGTAGTTAGTGAAGGGTGCTGCCTCAACTAACACCAGATTTTTGCTGTTCGCTGGTCTCATTCTGTTTCGCAGAGAGACGCTGAATATTCCCCGGCTGGTTATCAACGGTCATAAGTCATTTATACGAGTTGTGGAAATCCCTATAACGAAGACGGAATTACTAAAAGAAAATCAAGATTTCGTGTTTTTGGAAGCGACGTCAAGTAAAGTTCGTTACAGTACTTTGAAACTACAGGAACTAAATGCTAGACTCAAAGCCTTGCAAGAGGAGCACGAACGGATTCAGAGAGCGTTATCTGAAGATCTCTGCAATCAGGTGTGAGAGAAATTATTGTATTACTTTGTTTATTTATACTTGGAAGCGCTTGTAGGATTCATCCATAATAGTTAACATTAGTTTAAAACTGACTGAAACGTTTGATGCGCTAGAAAAAGTTTCAGCTGAAAGATTGCGAGGTCGTGACTTGCTACGTCACGCATTAAATTAAATGTCACCTGAGGCCCGTTTCTCGAAACTCCCGAAACTTTACGGGCCATTTTCGGGTGTCACAATTCCCTTTGTATCTCACGAACGGAGAGGATTTAAGTCGTCAAACTTCACATTAATTTTTCCTTTTGTTACAAAAAGATCGGCTTTCCAAAATAAGAGGTTGGCAGTTTCACAAATGGCTTTTCGGGCCCGAAAAGTTTTCGGGACTTTCGAGAAACGGACCCCAGCTGGCCTTGGAACTTTGATAACCAGATCTCAAAGTCATAGTCAAATGAAAAGTGATCGAAAATTTAGGAGAACAGACCTTATTCGCTTGTTGCTTTTTTTTTTTTTTTCCCAATACAGATCATGTGGCGGTACCAAGGAATTTGATCCTTTGTCTTGTTTGTTAATAAGACTGAGTGCATGTAAGCTTGACTATGTCCGACTTTGAAAGGAACTGAGTACCCTCTTGACTATTGTCACATGATCTAGACTGGAAAAACGACCTTTACAAGCGAATAAGGTCTATTGGAAGACAAAAACACTGTGTAATCACTTCACTTCTTCATCTAAAACCCTCCCGCCAAATATATATAAACTCATTTCATTCCATATCCAAATGTGTTGTATGTATGCTATGTCGAGATTTCAAAGAATAAGTATTTGCACTTTTTCTTTTTTTTTTTTTTTTGCGATTTTCGGGTACTTAGGTAACATCCCATGCAGAGCACCTCAAGCGACTTGCAATTTCAATGGCCGAATTAGACGTTACGACCTCGCTTGCGCTACTCGCTTTACAGAGAGGTTACGTAAAACCTGACGTTAAAAACCATAAGGAATTTCAAGTCAAAGGAGGGCGACACCCAGTTGTGGACATGCTACAACCCAACAGCTTTGTTTGTAATGACTGTGAGCTAGGAGAAAGAAATGTTTGGATTGTGACAGGACCAAATATGGGTGGTAAGTAGTTCAAAATCCCGGTAAGCGCCACGATATGAGTGAGATCAATGTTTGCGCATTATTTGCGCAGTGTTGGCGAAGTATTGGGGCAATATGGTCAGAAGATTAAACACCCCGATATGAGACCAATATTTGCGCATTATTGGCGCAGTGTTGGCGAGGCATTGGGGCAATATAATCACAAGATTAATGCACAATTTAAACATAATGTTTACAAGACATGCAACGCAAGTTCGACATTAGAGCAATGTACGTCGTTCTTAGTGCAACATTAGCGAGAAAATATAGGAAGAAAACTTGGGATACCGCCACTATAATGTGGACACTACTGTTAAGGAAACATGGTTTGAGACGTCTGATTTTCTGTTACCCCAATTCCGTGTGACCGCAACACATGTCTGTCATACGGCCGCTCTGTAGAAAAATTCGTCCTCAATAATGTTACAAGGAAACAGACGACGAAAAAAAAAAAAGGAAACATACAGAAAGAAAAAATTAGCACTTCCTATCCCCCACCCCCACATGTTTTTCTTCGATAGTCCACCCACCCCTCTCCGCTTACACTTGCTATTTAGGTCCCAGGGAATACCGTGGTGACGTGAATCATCGTTGGAATTCGTTTTGAATAATATTTGCTGTTTCCTAGGAAAGAGTACATTTCTTCGTCAAAATGCATTGGTCGCCATCTTGGCTCAAGCTGGTTCGTTCGTTCCGGCCCAAAGTGCTGAAATTGGTATGTACATAAATAAGTTTTCGCTGGGGAAGTCTTATCAGGCAGGTCGATGAAAAAAAAAAGTTGCAGAAATAAACACATTCTTTGTAAGTGTAGCGTTTGTCTTTCCTTTCGTGAAGAGGCCTCTTTTCTCCATTTTTAGGCAAAAAGACATCTGCCCTGGGTCGAGATTCGCTTTGATTCAACCACCCTTACGTATCCCCTTATACTTGTACATATTCATTGCTGGAATTTGACATCTTCAAATCCCACGACCTGCTCCCGTCTGACCTTGCAGCTCAGTCGGTAGAGCAGCGGTGATCTACCCGAAGGTTATGGATTCAATTCCCACCCTGGTCAGAGTTTTTCTCTGTCCTTGAGTGGGCCCATTTTCATTAGTAGGGCTAACGCTCACATGGTGTACATGGGTAGAAAATAGCACTTCACGTCACCCTAGGCCTCTCATAGTTAATTCTGATTTTTAGACCGCTTTGATTTTCATTATTCTAGGAATTGTGGACCGTGTGTTCGCGCGAATCGGAGCAAGCGACAATCTGGTACAGTATCAGTCAACTTTCATGTCGGAGATGTTAGAAACAGCCTTCATCCTGGCAAATGCAACGGAAAAATCGCTTGTTGTAGTCGACGAAATTGGTAAGGAGAAGACATCGAGGCGGTCACAGTGCGAACTAAGGGCGCGCTCGAAGTTATTCTGGAATAAGAATAAACGAGATGATAACCTCCATATTTTTCTTTGGATGTAAATTTGGGACTTCAAGATACCTCTATAACATTTTATCGGGAAACGATCCTGAATTATCCTTTGTATTCTGATAGTATCAAAATTCTCGCAGGTGTAATTTTTAGAAGCAAACGTTCGTATTCTTAGTTAAGGTCAATCGAACACAACCTAAGATTCTCGAGAATATAGCCGTTTTCAAAAAAGCGTTGCAATGTCAAATTAATAAAGGAGTTTTTAGTAACGAAGACTTCACTGCAAGATATCTCTTCGCGCTATCTTAGCATTTCGCGATATTTCCGCGTTTGCTGTTTTACTTATACTTTCTAAAATAACTCAGATAGTACGCGTGCTTCGACTGGTCAATAGAAGTGTTTGCAAGAGCGTATGTAAACGTGGCTGTCACGTCATTCTAGTTTACCAGTTTACCAGTTTCAGCACTTGGACTCCTTCGATTTGACTACTGTCTGTTTTGCTGTTATGTGGTCTCATCGATCAGTAGTCCATTCAGAAGATTACGCCAAGCCGACCACATTCCTGAAGGAAAGGCCAGACCACAACACCGGGAACTACATGCCCTACTCTTTTCGACTAGTGTGTGGGATCTTTAACGCCCCACAGAGTTTATGAATATTGAAGGCTGGTGAGACGGGGCATTTATTTGTCTGCGTGTGTTGTGATTGACCAAAGTATTCGCGTTCGTTTTACGGCGCTAAGTCGACAACCAGTGCACAAAAACATGAAAGTTTTTTTCATTTCTTTCTGTTAAATTGTTGCTTTCATTTTTTTCCGCGCAGGCCGTGGAACGTCTATGCTTGACGGCCTCTCGATAGCTTGGTCAGTCATCGAACATCTTCACAGTGCTATAAACTGCCGAACGTTAGCTTCCACTCATTACTATCAGCTTGCGAAACTAGCAGATATTCTACCTCGTGTGGATTGTTACCACGTGACTGCTAAGAAGGACAGGGATGGAATCAGCTTCACTTTCAAAGTCATTGTAAGTAACGCAAATCCTGCCCGACGGCTAAAAGATTAATTAACCTTTTTGAGGTATTTATAAAGCGTGATACTTAAACTTAAGTTGCTAAAACTTTCATCTGTGAGCTGTTGTGAAGAGCAAGAACTCTCTGGCCTTCCGTTGAAGTAAACACTCCCTGGTCTTGCGTAGAGATATGTCCAGGTTTGACCCTAATTAGATGCACGCTGATTTCAATAAGCGTCTCGAAGTGTCCCCTTGCTCTTCTAGCCAACTTTAACATCGCTTGTGTCTCAGAATACAGAAAATTTATGTCACAAAGTGTCCCCCAAATGCTGCTCTGTAAGTGAAGATTAACTGCTGCATTTACCCAAAGCTAAAAATAACGCTAACCTTAGGGTCAAACCTAGACATAAGTGGTTCTTATCCAACTTCTTAATACACCAAATAATAAACGTTAATTTTTTTCTATTATTATTATTATTTTTTTAGCATGGGTGTGATCACAAATCGTTTGGAATCGACGTCGCCAAGCTTGCCGGAGTTCCTGCGCTGGTTGAAACTCGCGCCAGAGAAATTCTTAACAATTTAGAACAAAATGATAGCATTTATGAAGACACTTTAGAGGTTAACAAAATTGAGAAACGAAACGAGAAAAATTCGGTGGGAAATTCAAGTGATTCGGAAGTTTCTCAAGGGGTTGGAATGCCAACAACTTGCACACGGGATTCTGAGGTGGAAACCGAACTCACTAAAGCAATTTTATTGCTAAATCCAGAGTCTTTAACTCCAAGGAAGGCTTTAGAAATAATTTACGACTTACAAGCAAAAGCACGGAATAAGAGCCCATAGAAAGTTGGTTCACGTTGGAATGTTACTTTGACACGCAAAATGTGTCACGCAATGGGTCAGTTTCCAATCGTCACCGTAGGATTGGGACAAGTGCGTAATGAAGGCTAAGGCTTGTTAAAGTGAACTGAAGCTGTATTCTGTCAGTTTGTAAAAACAGGATGACGTTTCAGACCATTCTGACACTCTCTGGCGTTTTACACAAAGTGATATTCCCAACCTTTAAATGGCGTACACGAATGGGAAAATAGGCATTTGTTTTGAACAGGAAGTAACAACATTTTAGTTTTAACTAAACGCACCGTGGCCGTTTTCAAGAATCTTTTTTTGGAGTGTAATTTTACGCAAAAGGAATACCGGGTTGAATCGGAATATTACTTTGTGCAGTTCTCAGGAGATGCCTTCCCTCACGTTGACCGAAACAAAAGGAAATGACGTGAATATGACCAAAAGATCAACCCAAATGCTTCCAATGACAATCGAAGCTATAACCTTCCGATTTCTCGTTCGAGAGCTTAACCACTGAGTTATATCAGACTTGAGGAAGCCAGGTCACTAAGCTAGATTCGGGTTGGAGCAATAGGCCTTTTGCAACAAACGATCACATGATACAAAATCCGCCATGCTGGAGGGCAAGCTCATTATTATTCCCCTACTGGGACATTAAAACAAAGAGACCTAAACCAGTCAAGCTTGACTTGCCTTTGTTTTGATGTCCCAGTGGGGGAATAATAATGAGCTTGCCCTCTAGCATGGCGGATTTTGTACCATGTGATCGTTAGTTGCAAAAGGCCTATTATAGTCCATTTTAAAGTTGTGCTTAGTTACCTGGCCTGTGAATGAAAGTGAGGCTAGAGTAGACCTTGTTTTGATAGAAACCTCACACTGCCTTTCTTATGAAGATTCTTACTAATTAGCATAACAACAACATCATTAACATAACAAAAGAAGGAAGGTCTGTATCATGACAAGGTCAACACCAGCTTCACTGTCATTTAATGGCCAGGTAACTAAGCACACAACTGTACAGCGGTCTATTATACATTTCTTATACTGTCAACTTTTTCGTCGCAACTAAAGTAGTTATTTTGTCGCGACGTAAATCACATGTGCGTGTAGTGTGCATTCCCAAACGTACTTATTTCGCGATCAATTCTTGCCCAATCCTTGTGAGAAGTACAAGTCGTTTCTACCTTCTGCAACGCTCCTTGACAACGATGTGGCGATTTTTTTCAAACGTTGCCTGGCGTTACATCTATTTTGAAAGTTGTGTCGGAACGGTTTTTGTCTTCAGCCAATGAAAATGTTCGTGCAACCTCATGTGATAAGCGACGTTCACACGTAAAAGGCAAAGCAAGGATGATTAAAAAATGTGCAGGCGCAATTGTAGTCAGCTATGAAGGGAGGGGCTGACGCCATCTTGGTTTGAACTTCAATCAGGGTGGTATGGAATTAGTGTTGATGCATGATAGTGTTTTCGTTCTCCCGATTCTCATGTAAATTCAAGAAAATGGGGTTTTTTCAATTGTATTTGCAGTAGTTTTCACGTTTATACCCTTGCGTTTTAATTTGACGATGCGTCGCACGTGTGAATCAGGCTCTATTTTCGCAAAAAGAAATTATTTTCTTCTAAACCAGCCGATGACCTTTTTTCCCCCCATACTTTTATTCCCTTAGACCTAATCTTTGTTCTTTAATATCTACACCTCAAAAACACGACAGAATGAAAATGTATTCTCCGTCAGTCTGTCGAAACCTTTAAGTCAGCGATGCCATTCTAAAGGCTATGCATGTACTAAAAAAATAAACTTATCCATTCTAACTAACAGTATACATGTACCTCTTTTTTTTTCTTTTTCAAATCAATTAGGCCAAAGCTGTATTTTTCTTTTCTTACAAAACCGTCGCGTAAAGCAGTGAAATCAAAATGTGCTTGAAGAGCACATATACAATGGCCGTTTTTATACTAGAGACACATAATTCGTCTGGGACGAACTTGGGCAAACATTTTTTTCTGCGTCTGTTAAATTCATCTAGTATAAAGACGGCCACAAAACGCATTATGCGTCTGGACGAGGAATCTATTTTAGTGCGACTTCGAAGACGCACTAAACTGGAAAGTTCGTTCAGACGCATTATGCGTCTAGTGCCCGTCTTTATACTAGACGAATTTAACAGACGCAGAAAAAATGTTTGCCCAAGTTCGTCCAAGACGAATTATGCGTCTCATATAGTTCGTCCCGTCTTTACACCAGACGGATAACATAAGAGACGCATGATTCGTCTGGACGGATTATGCGTCTCTAGTATAAAAACGGCCAATCCTGGACAAAATTGCTTTTAAAATACGCATTAAAATATTTTAAGAACACTTCTCATGTCGTAAATCTAATGACTTCCCCTCCCCTTTGGTCTTAAACCATAGTTGAGACATGGTTGGGTTCAACCTCGTCCCCTCGTCGTTCAACCTTATTGTCCCTTCCTTAAGAAGAGAGACCGTGGGGACGAGATTGGGTTGGGTTATAAGCGCCATAAAACAATAATATCACTGGTTAACAAAAAAAATGTGCCATATATTTTTTGCGATATTCTGCGTAACAACGACGTGGAATCACCAAACTTTGAGATTTTGACGACAACGCGAGCACACAGATGGCCGTGAACCTTTCATTTTTTTTAAAACTTTATTTCGCAATAATCGCGAAAGATTTACGACAGTGGAAAGTTATATTTCAAGGTGACGTTTTCGACGACGTCGCCGTCGAAGATCATGCACTAATATATAAATGGGCCTTATTCGCGCGGCGGTCATATCGGCCATAGACAATAGATTTCGTACCCCGAGCCTCGAGTTGAAATGTTTGGGAACGAGTTTCGGTGGGGAAAAACAAGAGTTTTCAATCCCTCGTGACTGAACATGGCCGCCGTGTGATTAAAGCCCATGACGCGTCACCATGTGAGTAAAATAATTGTAGGCATATATTGATAGTTAACGATGTCATTAAGTAAAGTACGATCGTCCGGGTGAGTGTAGTCCTGAGAAGGACTGTTTGAGGTGACATTGACTGACGTTTCGACAACCTGAGCCGGGAAGTCATCTTCAGAGTCAAGTGATTTGTGTAACGTCAGTAGATACTATAAGAACTGCGTTACAAAAATCACTTGACTCTGAAGATGACTTCCGCTCCGGTTGTCGAAACGTCAGTCAATGTCATCTCAAACAGTCCTTCTCAGGACTACACTCACCCGGACGATCGTACTTTACTTAATGATGATATGACTCCTGGGTTCAAACCATGATTTACAAGTTAACGATGTATTTCGCATGTGAGAATGATAACTGAGCTAGTTGCTTGGCAGCAACTGGGAAAGGGCATGAAAATTACGACCTACGTAACACTGGTCAGGTGCTCTTCCTATAGACCTCTTTCATAATGGCGGCCAAATAAATTATTCTTTTGTTTTAATGCTAATAAGCCCTACTAACCTCGCTACGACGAGCAAATTTCAAAAGAATATTTGTTTTAAAACGAGGGCAGTGGGTCTAATTAACATAACTACAAAAGAATGTAAAGTTGGTCGCCATTTGTGAAAGTGGTCTATTGAGCAAGAACTCTGATTAACTGTTTGTATGTATGTAAACGACTGGGTATGCGGATGGAAATGTAACTAAGCTATGCAAAAGAAACCTGAAAGCTAACCAATCAGCGTTCGGTGTTCTGCAAATTATCCCTGCTCTTGCTAAGCTAAAATATTCCGAAATCTCTACAGACAACACCCAAACATTGCATATATTTAACAATTATTCCATGAGCGCGCGTTGGATATGAGATGATAGATAGCCAACGAGGCGCCGAGTTGGCTATAATCATCTCTTTATCCAACAAGCGCAAGTGGAATAATTGTTTTATTAAAAACGCCCCCAAAATATAGAAAACTAGAGTACAATAAAAATAAAAAAGCCCAAAAAATCACGCATATGCTTGCCGTGTTTGTAGATCATGGTATAATGGCTCATAACCCACGATGGCTTAGCCAATCAAAACTCTCGATTTGCATTATCCAATGGTCCAGTTTTTAATAATCCATATTATCCTATAAATATTACACATTAGCCAATCAGGACGAAGCATTGCCTACGAATACAGAGCGGCATTTATTCGATTTCCTATGACTACAGAGGTACTTCATAAAACGTTCTGCCCAATCAGATCACTCGAAATTTGAATCTCTGAGTCAAAAGACAGAAGTCAGGAGTAGACGTAGAAAACTCGTTTAACTACTTTGTATTCATTCACTGCAATTATTTCTATTCTTCCAACATGTTTTGCTAAATTGGTACATTTTAGTCCTATAACGTGTGATTTTTCCAATAAAATCGTTGGCGTCATGATTTGCTTGGTAAGCGTAATTTTTGGCTGAATGTGTAACATTTATCAGGGGCGAGGCGTTCTTTAAGCAAACACGCACGTGCGTACCTGACAAATTGGTGTCAAAAGCATTAATAAGATCTCCTTAGAGGCCCCCACACAGTGTCATTCTCATCACCAGTCCCCAATTGCCGGTTATTTTTGAAGGAAAAGTTATGATGATTATGTTATTACGAGGACGGAGGAGGATGAGTCAATGAGTCATGAGTCAATGGACTCACAGTCAATATAGCAATAATTTGTTGATTAAGCCTAAGCCCTCGTTTCAGTGATAAGGCCTAAGCACTCTCTGAAATTTTAGCTTTCATTTTATGGTTTAATTAACTTCACTAACTCATTGACTCATTGACTCATAAATACTTGACACTCGGTTATTACAGATTTTGAGACGCTCGGTTATTACAGATTTTGAGACGTCTTGCCCTATGCTTGTAAACTCCCTGTTTGCGTTGTAGCTTGCTGACAACTCTAAAGATGGGTAAAATAAACAACTGACTACATACTGCATTTTCCTTCGCATTGATTTATTGAAATGTCCTTCGGAAATAGTCGGAAATGGCATTTGCGAGAACCCAAATTTCAAAATTTTCTGCTTTGCAAGGCCCCCGGCGCTCGAAACATTCTTCGTGTGCTTACACCTTCAACATCTCGAGCTACGCCCCTGTTTATAGGATAATATGGTTTGTATTTGTATACAACTCACCTAAAGCCTCGTTGTATACAATAAAGCCTAAAGCCTCGTTGTATATAATAATTATTGTAATACAAATAGCACATTCAAATTTCAAGAAAAATATTCAACCTTATTCCATAGGAAACCATTAACTAAGCAGTAATTAACCCATAACCGATGTATAGAAACCCCTTGTTCGGTAAAAACTATAAATTCTCCACTTGATGATTATGTAAGCAGTAACCTCCATCGATGTTCGTAAGATGGCCCAGCTTTCATATAATAACAGTTTCAGCTATTTTTTAAAACTTTGTAAGTTATCAAGTAACAATCCCTGTGTCTTTCTTCGTGTGGATTGGAGTACAGCTCACGTCGTTCTCTCTTCACAAGGCTCCATATCCCAGCTTTCTCCATCTCTTCAAACTTGGTGCTGTAACCAAGTTCCACTGGATCAAAGGAGTCGACACGGATCGTGAAAATAAACAGACCTCCTAAAAGATTAAAAAACAAGTCAGATTTATAAACCGATAATGACTCGGGTATGCTTGGGAAAAATCCAAGTTTGCCTCAAAAGAATCGAACTTATGACTTTCCGATTTTCACTACTAGGTCGGCATTATCAAAATAAAGCATTTTCGAGATTATTGTAAAAGACATGGTGAATTATCCTCATTATATATAGATAGAGATTTTATTAAATTCTCAATTGGTTGGCTTTCTGAGGTTTTCATTGGCTCAAATTATGATGACCTTGTATGGAAACTGATTGCGCCAATAGTTTTTGTGACACTGAAACGAGATAATGTCGTTTTGTAAAAACAGTTCAGAGTTTTCATGAAATTTAATAAAACAATTATTGCACTCGCGCATGTTGGATGTGAGATTGGTTATAGCCAATGGCTGTCGAGATCTCATGGAATAATTGTCAATTGACTCACATCAGCACAGTCTACTGTATTTGTAGTTTTTGACCGCAGAGCCCAGGACGTATGAATTTGGGTTGAATTGGGGTTTTTCAATCGCCAATTGTGATTTGAAAATAGTAAAGCAACGCCTTGCACTTTTGTTTTTAAACCGGAAAGCTTTTGTTATTTTCGGCAACAATCGAAAAAGATGACTTCTTAATTGACTAACATTTGTATGGGAAAAAAATGGAAATCTGGTGTTGTCAAACAACAACTTAAAGTACATGTATACGCAATGACCAGAGTAGCCATTACAATTTCGAGTTGGTCACTGCCATGTTCAAGGTACTATTACCATCATTACACTTTTAGAGCAGTACAGATACAAATTCATGGTTGATGGCATAAAAAAAGTGCCGGAAATAGAATGTTTTCTCTTGACGTCACTGCGGTTAAGATTCATCCTAAGGTGGGTGTTAAAGTGGGTGTTAAATACAATAGGACACTAAGTCCACTACAAGGTATTTACAACCCCTCCCCCCCCCCCCAAAAAAAAAACACTTGGGGTCCCTTCTTTTCGACTTTACCTTGAGCTTTAGCAGCGACGACGGGAAAGGCAACGAGAACGTCACCTCAAAACATAAATTCTCATTATTCTAATTATATGACAAAGGTGTGGCAGTTTCTCAGGAATGAAATCGTTATGAGCGGCGCTTAATTTAGGGGAGAAAATTAAAATTTATCGTCAAGTACTGACGTTCTTCATAAAACCTTAAATATAGCTATTGTCTGCTATGTATATAGCTATGCTCTATTGTCATGGAAACGTTTTCTTTTGTTTCGGTGGAAAAATGTAAGGTTACTGATCACGTGAGTGAAACACTCTATAGGGATTTAAGCAAGGACAACGGCGACGGCAACGACAACGTCACAAGTTGGCATATGTATTGCATATTTATTGCGTGCTTTGCACGCACTACACGTGCGTTTTTCACTTTTGTCCATTTCTTTGCCGTCGTCAGCAAAACAACATCGTGAAGATTTGAGGTTTTATGAAAGACGTCAGCAGTTCTTCTTGAAATTTTCATTTTCCCCCTAAATTAAGTGCCGTTTCGACCACTGTCATTTTTGGGGAACTACCACGCCCTTGTCATATTAAAAACGCGAATTTATATTTTTAGATGACGTTCTCGCTGCCTTCCCTAATAGGGGGTTTAAGATCTAAGACGCGACGGCAACGAAAACGTCTCAAATTTTGCATGTTTAATGAGCAAAAACAATACCTTTGCACGCTCTGCATGTGCATTTTTAAGTTTTTGTACATTTGTCTCACGTTTTCGGCAAACATGCGACGTAAAATGACCAATTCTCAAGTTTTATGGAGAACGTGAAAACAAGGCAATGAATTTGAATTTCCTGTCGTAGTTTCAACACCGCACCTCCTAATTCATTTCCTGGAAAGTTGCGCTAGTTTTTAGAAGTTAGACAAACCGACATGATGACGAAAAAGATTAATAAACCTGAACTTCCAATGTTAATGACGTTTTCGTTTACCGTCGCGTCGCTGATGATGACGTCGATTATGACGTCAATAACTACTCTTTCTTTGTCCTTGCCATAAGTTGTAATAAGGGCGTTTAATTTAGGAACGACGACTTCTGTAGCAACGACGTCACAAGACAATAATTGGTCAAAAGAGAAAAAAAACAACCATGCCTTACGCATTGTAGCACATATGTTTGCGGTACACTGCATAAAAACGACGTAAAATCACCAAAGTTGACTCAGAGGTTATGACGACATGAAATCTTTACTGTCTATTTTTACGCTCAAACCTCTCGCACCAATTTGTTTTCAGGATACTTTGCCCACATTGTGCCACGAGATAAACGAGATAAAATACATGTAATTGCAAAAGACTTACGACAGTTGACGCCGCCGTCGTAGTTCCGTATTAGAGTCCCAAGAGTTATCTGCCTCAACATCCTCACCTGGTGTTCCCTTGTTCCCCAGATTACATTGAAACTTGTTCCCAGCCTTTTTATCCCTAAATTTGTTTTAAATTGTTTTTGTTTTTGTTCCCTAAAATATTTTGACGCTGTTCCTCTGTTCCCCAGTTGAAATTAGCCATGTTTCCTTGTTCCACAAAACCCCTGGGAGAGCCTGACCTTTTTAGGGAATCAGAAATTGTGGAGCCTCGATCTTTTTCTCTTTCATTCCACACGTATTTTAACTTGCTTACTTGTATCTTTATTTAAATCAATTTCCCTAGCAGTAACACTCTAACTTTAGAAAACGAAGTTCGTTTTACGACTGACCTGGTCTTAGGTGACGCACACACTCATACAGTGCCTCAGGCTTGGCCTGTCCATAGACAATTGTTCCCCCGCACAAGGTGATGTCATATTCACCAGTCTTAATATCTTCAATGCGGTCCTTAGACAAATAACCGCAAATGAGCCGCTTGTAGACATTCTTTGATGCTGCCAAATCAAGCATGTTCTGAGACATATCCAAAGCATCGATGTTTCTATAACCAAGATCAACCAATTTTTCGCCAATAATCCCAGTGCCTGCGCCAGCATCGAGGATCCTTATTTCTTTACTGGCATCAGGAAAGACGTCTTTTGACTTCAAGGCTTCGTTGAAAGCCTCAATGCACAGGGCGTGTGCCTTGTAACCATGATGATCCGAATCCTGACAAAACACATCAGCATAGTAAATAGAGGATATTACATGACTGCGCGGGGTTACGAATTTTCGCATCCCCAAGCGGCCATGCAATGATCTGTTCATTATATACATTTAGATATTGATGAAATGTCCAGATTTAAAACAACTTGTTTTACTCATTTTCGAAATGATAAAAAAGTGGTCACCAACTGCTAAAACTCACATGTTGTGTAACATGAAACAAGATATGAAAGTTATGAAAAACAAATCATGATAATGTAAAATTTTGCAATAAGAATGTTAATGTAATAAGAGATGAAATATATTAAAGCACAAAAGTATCTTACAATGAAGAGGAAGCTCGTGTTCATTACCATGACGACACCTACATTGTATATTCTCACATGTGAAAGATTAAAATGATGTTCACTATGTGCAGTGAAGATATGATTTTTTTAGCAAAAGGAAAAATCCTGGTATTTCTTAAGTATCTATATAATAAATCACTATTTAGCAGATAAACACTAGCAAAAACAATTGAGTTCTCCAGCGGATAGTGATTTATCCAGTGGATACCACTATCCACCCTTCGAACAACTGGTGCCTGGAGTAGCGAGGGACTGGATTTTGTATCACGTTTGCAACCATTTTGGCCCCTTTTTGCCAGAGAATCACAAAAGCATAATTAAAATGACAGCAACAAATCTTTGCGAAATGGCAAGAAATCTAGAAATGGGGAGTAAGGCATCTGTCCCTGCAATGTCCTGCAGGCACCATTGGATACAACTTTGCAAGATAACCATGAGAGTGGCCCCTGTACCTTGAATTTGTCTAAAGTATATTTAGCCACAAGAATAACAATAGCTCTTGAGAGGAAAAAGGTCCAGAATGGGAAATGAGCTTTCCTTTTTAAAAAAAAACACTATTAACAATAAATAACAGTCTCAACAGACATATGACTATTTCTGGAATTTGCTCTATCTGCTTGCTGGCTTTCAAAATTCATGGGCTGTTTGGACTCCTAATTTCATTGCAAGCCAGTTAAATTCATTAACCAGTTGTATTTGATGCCATTGATCCTAAAAGGATCAGACAAATGTCCTCTATTAGCTGAAAAGAGACACAATCGTTCTTCCTTTTTATAAGGGAACCTCTTTTCTTAAAAGACCTCACATGACGACTCCAGGTATACTACCATACCTTAAAGACACATCCAACGAACTCTAAGTCCTAGAGGTTCTAGAAGTTCCTTCTCTGACGAAGGGCTAACGCTCGAAACGTCAGCTTTT
>NC_090878.1:15512686-15522686 GCF_036669935.1 Montipora foliosa | reverse complement strand
TACATTGTTTTGTAATTTAAAGCTTTTTACAAATATTATTCTTGAATTATCTTTGAAATATGCGTGGTTAACCCCACATTTCTTTTTGGATTTCAATAACATTTGTTAAGATCTACATTTCGTGCATAATCATAAACCGGGAAAAAATACTTTTCAATTAGTAGGCACCGTCCTTAAGGAGGCTTGAAAGGGTTTTGGCTGCGCGCACGCGTGTAACCTACATATGCCATAACTAAGAAACACGCGTCTCCTGAATGAATCAAATTTCTATCAAAACTATCTTGCGCAACACACCGGAAGTGAAAATACGCGTAAAATCGTGCGAACCGGAAATAAAACCTACGCAAAAAATTTGTCTTTATCTCGAAATTTTTGCGTAGTGACCTATCTTGATGTTTTGCATGCACGTATCATTCACGATGGCACTTCAAATAAAAACGTTTCGGGGAAAGTTATCTAGTGCAATTTTCTGTAAACTATAAAACGACTTTTTTTATGTATCTTAAATTCTACTACTTTTTGTCATACTTTCTAATAAGTTAAAGAATTTAGGGATGTTTCCAACAAAACGGTATGTCACCGACTTAGTTTTTCAGATAACTTTCAAAAACTGAAATTTAGAGGGCTTTTTTGTGGACCTGGCATGTTGCCATGGTAACCTACATGACGTCATAAGTGTCCTTAAAGTATTACCCAACAATAGAGCTGCAAAGATATTTATAGTTTGACTTCCCTATGAACTATCCTTCTTTGGTATCTTTTATCGTTTCACAAACACTGTAGAAACGAAAAACCCTTTCGAGCCTCCTTAAATGATTTCCTATGTGTGCTCTGTAAAGCGCGCCTAAAGGTCTTGTTGTATACAAATAACATAAATTTCTCGTGAAATATTCATCCGCATTCCTAAATAGAAACCCCTTTTCCGATAAAAAGTATAAATTTTCCACTTAAAACTATCATAAGCAGTAACCCCTATCGATGCTCGTAACGTGGCCCAGCTTTCACATAACTACAGTTTCAGCTATTTTTTACAACTTTGTAAGTTATCAAGTAACAATCCCTGTGTTTTTCTTCGTGTGGATTAGAGTACAGCTCGCGTCGTTCTCTCTTCACAAGGCTCCATATCCCAGCTTTCTCCATCTCTTCAAACTTGGTGCTGTAACCAAGTTCCACTGGATCAAAGGAGTCGGCACGGATCGTGAAAATAAACAGACCTCCTAAAAGGTTAAAAAACAAGTCAGATTTATAAACCAATAACGACTCGGGTATGCTTGGGAAAAACCCTAGTTTGCTTCAAAAGAATCGAAGTTATGACCTTCCGATTTCCACTACTTGGTCGGTATTACGGCACGCACATATATTTGCGGTACACTGCATAACAACGAAGTGAAATCACCAAATTTGAATTTATGACGACGTGAACTTTTTATTGTCTACTTTTACCCTGAAACCTCTAGCACCAATGTATTTTTAGGATACTTCGCCCACATTGTACCACGAGATAAATCGAGATGAAATAATCGCAAAAGTTATACTTTGAGGTGACGTTTTCGTGACGCCTGCGTCGTAGTTCCGTATTAGAGTCCCCAGGAGCCATCTGCCTCAACATCCTCACCTTTAAGACCCTCCCAGGGGGCTCCATGTTCCCTTCAAATATTTGCTGGTGTTCCCTTGTTCCCCAAATTACATCGAAACTTGTTCCCAGCCTTTTTATCCCTAAATTTGTTTTAAATTGTTTTTGTTTTTGTTCCCTAAAATATTTTGACGCTGTTCCTCTGTTCCCCAGTTGAAATTAGCCATGTTTCCTTGTTCCAAAAAAAACTCCTAGGAGAGCCTGACCTTTTTAGGGAATCTGAACTTGTGGAGCCTCGATCTTTTCCTCTTTCATTCCACACGTATTTTAACTTACTTACTTGTACCTTCATTTAAATCAATTTCCCTAGCAGTAACACTCTAACTTTAGAAAATGAAGTTCGTTTTACGACTGACCTGGTCTTAGGTGCCGCACACACTCATACAGTGCCTCAGGCTTGGCCTGTCCATAGACAATTGTTCCCGCGCACAAGGTGATGTCATATTCACCAGTCTTAATATCTTCAATGCGGTCCTTAGACAAAGGAGCGCAGATTAGCCGCTTGTAGACATTCTTTGGTGCTGCCAAATCAAGCATGTTCTGAGAAATATCCAACCCATCGATGTTTCTATAACCAAGATCAACCAACATTTCACCAATAATCCCAGTGCCTGCGCCAGCATCGAGGATCCTCATTTCTTTACTCGCAGCAGGAAAGACGTCTTTTGACTTCAAGGCTTCGTGGAAAGCCTCCATGCACAGGACGTGTCCCTTGTAACCATTATAATTTGTATCCTGACAAAACACATCAGCATAGTAATTAAATTTATAAGTTGAGATATGAGTTTTGGATTGGGTGCAGCAAGGTTGGAGGGGGTGCCCTGAGGGAGGTGCTTAGAGGTGACCATGACAACAAGATCTGAGCCCCCTAACAGTGCTACCATAACCGTGAGAGACACAGTAGAAAGCACCATACCTAACTAACTGGTCTTACCTATATTCATACTCACGTCTGACCTCGGTTGTTAAAAATTTGTATAAGGCTATCCACCAGTGGATAAATAGAGGATATTACATGGCTGCGCGTGGATACCAATTTTCGTATCCCCAAGCGGCCATGACCATAACAATGATAATAATAAACATCATCATCATCATCATCATCATCACCAAAATTTGGTTTTATCCACTGGTTTGATAAAACCAAACTTTCACGTTTTACTTCACACCTACACAGCACCACAGTTACTTCAGAAATGGACCACTTCATTCATTCCCCATAGTAATCAACCCCATTGCATGCATACCTCCTCATAAGTTGCAGCCCACTTGTCGTAAGTTTTCCTAGCATCATCTTCATTTGATTCAGGACTTAGTTCTGCTATTCCTAAGATTTTTTGGACACTTGCCATGATAACAACCCCTTGAAAGCTGCACGAAACAAGTACAAATATTATTTTAACAATTTTTTCATGAGCCCATATTGGATCATCATCTTGTCCTTTTCCCTCTGAGGGAATAGGGCCTGTATTGGATACAAGATCATAAAAAGGATCTACGAGGCACGTAGTGCTGAGTTGGCTATTACCAATTTGATATCCAACAAGGGCGAATGGAATAATTGCCTTATTAAATTCTCAACCATCGGTTTTGCTAAATTTTATTTAAGTTTGAGAAACGACCGGAAAGTGATGTGACTTTGGGGTGCCAAAAATTTAATGCTGAGCGACATTTGCCACGTTCATTTCCATATAGGGTCAAACGCAGGTATAATTGCTGGTAACCGAGATCCAGTGAACCAATGAGAAAGCTAGATTGCATTATGCAAGGTTGAGAATTTAATAATCCACAATATTGTGCAGAAAGTTATTGTACACTTGGTTATTGCACAGTAGCAAGAGAAAATTTTCGCTTTATTTTCTCTAGACAGTAGAGCGCCAGTTTGACTTATTTAGACTACTTGACTACCTTTTTGCCCAGCACGCACAAATCTGTCATACGTTCTCCGTTGTTTACAAATTTAGATCAAAAAAGTTGAATAATAAGCATAAAACACATTTCAAATAGCGCTGAAAAACAGTATTTAAGTCTAAGAACCCATTTTAAAACCGTTAGCTTTCAATAACTGTGTGACTCGCATGTTGACTCATTTATACAAAATTGACTCGCGTGGCTCACCATGATGGCTCGCGTGACTAGCAGCCATGACTCACATGTACACATGGTTCACACATTGTTGTCACTCATTTCTACTCGTTTTTTTGTAGTTTGACTCGTCCTAGCGAGCTCGTAAAAATGCAGCACAACTCGAAAAATAGGCCGCGATACTACACACCAAAACATCTAATAAGATATATTTGTAGCGGCATTGTTTGAGTAACGAGGCATATATAAACAATACATGTTCACTGCATACATATGCAAATGATTAATCTGTAGCTGAATTGAATCGTCCATTTGGCATTGAAATTTAGTTGGCGAAGACGTTTGTCGCTGCTTCAAGTCTTTGAAGACGTTCACCCTTTACGTAATGTATAAATGCACTCCCATACTCCACACAGGTAAAGGGGGAGCTAAAGGGAAAGCTAAAGTGTTTATTTAATTCTCGAAACGCTCAAATTCGGTTAACTTTTAATCCGAAATAAAAGACTTATAGTCAACAATCACGCGTAACGTTTCTGTTTCACTTTTTCGATTTCATTCGATTCCCACGCCTTAACTCCCATGTTTCAATTTATTCACACCAATTCTCGCCTGAATTCTACAGGTTTAAAACACAGATCACATTCCACAGGTCACTCTTTCATACGAAGTCATTAAATGTTACCGTTTATCATTCTTCTTAGTCAGGGACGGGCAGCAAAAGAAACAATCCCAACTTACCTAGGATAAGAGACGAAACTCCAGAGCGGCGTAAGGAATCCAAAGATTGCAACTTAATACATGGAAAATGGAAGGGTTAAGATTGCAAGAATCGTCGAATGTAAAATTGAGCTTGCGAAATACCTTGCGAAAGGCAACGGGTCAGTTGCGGTTGCGTGACCATGGGACCCACCTCCCACGCAGACACCCTAAGGCTTCGTCACGCGTTCGTCCCAAGCGTGAAGAAACCGCGAGAGGCTACCAAGGGACGAGACTGTACAAAATAAACTGCAACGATGTCCTCGTCAAAATTATTCTAATTCTTGGTTACCTATCACCCACGAATTCAGTGGCTGTGTTTGTTTGTTGTTGTTCAGTTAACGTAGGAAAGCAACAGAAAATTACTAATGTGACGTCAACGACGCCATGATGGGGAAGAAAACAAAAGATCTCTCATTAGCTTCTTTTGTTCGTCCACCAGGCCTCAGTCGTTCAAAAGGTGGATAATGCTATCCACCCGATAAATCACTATCCATTGGATAGCGCAATTGATTTCGCTGTTATATATCCACTGGATAGTGATTTATCTAGCGGATAGCGTTATCCACCTTTTGAACAACTGAGGCATGGACAACTGGCACCAGAAGTCGCACATTTTCTCTATTGTTATTGACGTCCCAGAGGTTGGTTGTAAACTTTCTAAAGGCCACGTTTGATATCTCAATATTCACAATAAAATGGCTACGAGGATTTATGGTTAAATTTGAATATTGTTTTGTTTAGAAATCTCCCTTGAGAATTGATATTGATCATCGAACTCGGCTTATTATTGGTTTGCACCCACGTGAAATGGCGGTCGTGTTAGAAGGGAATACAATAGCAATTTATTTTCGCATAATTTGCATAATGATACAGTTTAGTTCCCATCATGGCCGCCTTGACGTCAGAGGCAAACCATCAATTACCGTTCCATCAGCTTTGCACTTTATGTAAGTATTCATATTGTTGATATCCGATGCTACTGTTCGTGCTGACACAGTGCGACCTGCAAAATCGTTGTTAGTGCCGGGGTAACCTAAGATTGATGGGTTACCCGAGCTTTAAAGAGCTTCTTGAACAAGCTTTCCTTTACAAATGAAAAGAAGAGATTATTCACAGACGTCAAAACTCCATCGCGGATCGAGGAAGAAGTCGACAAAGGGGCACTGTTAATTGCTTTATTACATGTGAAATCAGTTAAGTCTCTCTGCTACTTGTTTTCAGCGTTTTTCTCTATTATTTAAGACTGGTTTTCACTTGTGAAGTGGGCCCAAGCACACACGACTTTGACATCACGTAAATGACAAATTGCAACAACTGCAGTAATGAGTGAAGTAATGCAAAACCAAGGTAATTCTCCTATTTCTTTCGACACTCAATTGAAAACCACTCTAACTAGTTTCCAGTTTCCATACGTTTTTCTAATTTTTTTATGAGTTTTCCCCTCAACGGTTACTTCTGATGATGAATGTTGACACATTCGAAACGTTTAGTGTTCTTCTTTTTTTTTTTTTTTTTTGTAATAATGACATTATTCATGTTTGTCACCGCTGTTTGCGTGTTATTTCGTTTAAAGGCGAGATGTCCAAACAACAAAAATTTCCACGAAATATTACATGTAAGTAAGTAAGTAAGAAAATTTTTGTCATTTGTCCTCGAAAAAGAAACCAATGATCGTCTGCGAATGTAAAAAGTAAAACCCAGCCGTAAGCTATTTCCACCGTCCTCGCGATCTCATACACACCCCAAGATTAAAAAAATTACTTATTTTTCCCTATGGTTGAATTTTACACTACTGAGGACGGCAGGATGGGTAAAGACGCATTAAATTTTCTTCGAGTAAAAAAAAAACCTAAGTAAACTCTTTCTTTTCAGATTTTAATTTTTGCAACAGGGAGTAAAGAGAAGTGACAGTTTCTTTGATTTCCCTGTTTAGGGATAGCAGTTGATTCATTTTCATATTCTCGCAATTAAAAAAATAGCAATAAAATAGACGTAGAAGCGATGAAATCTTTCCAGATGTGAGTTTTACCTCGTGGGATATTCGATCGCATCTTGTTTAAGTCAAACCGTGAGAACGCGAAGAAGTGATTCTTACCAACCATGTTTTTTTCTTAAATTAAATAGTTCTTGAGTTATTTCTGGAATCGTTCGAGACTAGTAAGCATTTCTGTGATTAAAGGCGCAAATAAGTTATGATATAAGTAAGGACTGACACCAGAAAGAAGATCACAAAAAAAATGTGATCTAACTTGACTGACACTTTCTGCCATGTTATTTCTTCCCCTTTTTCCTCCCAGCCAGAAGGCGTGGTTTTTCTTTGCGCTGTTTGTTCGGATAGTTCAATTGCGTTCATGGATGCGCGCGATTTGATGACCGGAGGGGTGGGTTGAACATCTACGTTACTGGTGTGAATCCGTTGAACAGCTTTCCCTTTCTTACAGCGGCAAAAGGTGAAAAGATTTTGCACCGATTCAGGGGGAGTTCCCTCCATAAAGAACACCTTCAGCACAAAAATATTAGCAAACAGCACCAAAGATATGATGATCATTGTGGCTTGCAAGCCGATTCCAAGCATCGGAACTCCGTCGGAAGTTTCCGGAAGAAACGACGGGATCAGGAGCAAAAACACGATCATCGCAAGTAGGATGGTAGTGACAAATCCTACTCTTTCTCCACTCTCCACGGGTATAAAAAAGCTTGTTAGTGCAAGTATCATGAGTAAGCAACTCGGTAATGTAAGGTAGAACAAGTGATACAGAGGCTTTCTCGTCATATAAAGAGTGTAAACAACTTCGCTGAAGTTGAATGGACAGCAGTCACCGTGGTCCGTAAGGTCGATTTTAGAGTCAATCTGATTTATATCCCAGTCACCACTTGAAACAAAACGATCTAAAGGAAGAAAGACCAGAGTAATCAGAGCAATTGTTAGGAAATCAACTCAGCCGAGATTGCCGGGCTTTTTATTTGCCCTAAGATCATGGACTTTAACTTCACATGTAACTGAGAGAATGGGCGAAAGCAGGAGCCCATCTTCCATACAGCGTCTGTGAAACGGCGTTTTCACAAGTAGGTTTATTTTTAGACTAGCCCTTCCCGCGAATTAGGTCAAAAAACAAGGGCAGTTCTGGTTCGGTGACCCTATGACGTCAGCTTAATTTCTTGTAATTGGTCATCGGGCTCCCGTGGGAGTCTCATTCGCGGGAAATTCAATCTAAAAATAAATCGGTCTGTGAAAACCCCGTTACACGAACACAGTAGAGTTGTAGGCTCCGGGTCATGGGTTCCTGGCGAAAGAGTGTCATGCCGACTGACTGATTGACTGGCATTTGTCTGACCGAATGGGAGCCTGACCTACTTACGGACTGACTGTTATGATTGTAAACAAGGATTCATTGGATTCATTGTACTTCCGGTTTGTGTTGGCCCGTGATGCCTTGCACGTTAAGATATTCTTTGCTTTTTGCCGCCACGTTCAAGTTTTAATACGTGTACGATTAAAACGTTTTCACATTCTAGCGGTCTCTTGTAAAGGATTCATATTGCACTGACTGACTGACCAGTTGACTTATTCCCTGTTTGCAAGAGGTCTGTTTTCTTCTTGCGTTGAACGGGAAAAAAGACCTCTGCTATGGGTCGAGACTCACTTTGATCCAACCACCGTCCACGACCTTGGAGGGCACTCTTCAAACCGCATGCCCCACGGTATGTTTGCTGACTGTGACTTGAGCCCGCTGTGTGTCCAGCGCATTCTTTTACAGTAATTCCGCTTTTGTTAAGTGAGCCCACACAAACATGAAGCATCACGTGAGGATTCGGTCGCTAAGTAACTACCGCGCATGCTTAACACAGTGAGTTTCGACCTATGGCAGAGGTCGCTTTTTACTGTACTCGTCAGCAAAGCGAACGCAAAAGCAAAAGAAATGTGACCTCTGCCTGCAGGGAAAGTGACTTACTGAACTATTGACAGACCGACTGACCAACCAACAGACCAACCGGCGCACGTAATGACGGACTAAAATTACTTGAATTACCGGAGAATCAACTGAGAGAGTGATTGACTGATTAACTTCAACTGACAGTGGATACTTTCTCTGTCATTTCACTAAATCAAAATCTCCCAATCAAAAAGACTATTGTTCGACAACATTCACAAAATTAACGAGAAATTCATATACTTACTAGTGAACTCTCCCCCTCCGGTTTTATCCTTAAACAATTTGATTTTCATTTTGTCGATTCCGTAAGAAAATGATCCAAAACCAAATTCACAAGACTGAGAATCCAAAGGCCATTCATCAATCACCAAATCACAATTTGCTTTAAAAGTAGCTGGTCCACTCCACGTACAATTCCCCTCGTGGTCGACCGACACGTCAGTGACAAATTTAGTTCTTCCACCCGCCAGAGTGACGCCCTCGTCACCACTGAAACACAAACAAAACTTTAGTGTTAGAGACTGGCTGCATGTTTATCCGGGAGCTGTAAGAAATTGTATTCACTCAAAACAAGATAGGATGATGGGCCTCTTCCAAGGCTGTCTTGTTCAAAAGTCTTCTCCATTTTTGACTGTGGATTGGATCAGAAACCTGCAAGGGCGGTATAATTCTAGCTGGCCAACAAAACAATGCTATTCGTCTAATAACAGTATCGAAGAAAAATCACAAAAAGCAGTTTTCAAGCACTCACTTGTTGAAAAGAGATATGTCTGGAACCCAGACCTCTTCCGGAAGAAACCGCACTCGAGTAATTCCTCCGAAATCCTGAGCTCTCCATTTAAGAAATTCGTTCTTCCATTTCTAGAACGCCAGAAAGAACCACTTATTATTTATACTAATTACAAATGTTAATGGTATAACTATATTAATTTTCAGATGCGTTTACCTCTTCCAAGAAGTCGAGGTTGGCCAGTTGGGATAAATTACCTAAGTTGAAACTGAACTTTGTAATACATAGTAATACCATTCAAGTATAGGTGAGCCTTGTACAGATCTGGGCCTGTAGAGTATTTCACTCACGTGATCAGAAACTTTGTCAGTTCCGCCGTGACGTCGCGTAAAAACACTCTATTGGCGACTTCTTGGGAAATTGAATACTTTCAAGTTGTCGCACTCAAAACCTTTCTTTTCAGCTGTTTGTATAGAAGCATTAAGTATCAAAAGCGTCATGATTAAGACTGAACCGTTTGAGATTTTATTTTTGAGTCACAAAGTGAAAGTTGATATCATTTCCACATCTGTTGACGATGACCAATGGCGCTTATCCACGAACCAGACCTACTTGATAACAACGTTCGTTCGGCTTCAAATTTATGTTCTAATCGCGCATGCGCGTGCGCTTTCGTCAGCGCTGTACATGCTGACCGAAACAATTGCGGTTTGGGAAAACGAGCAAAAAGGTTCTCTGATGCTCAAATGTGACATTTCTAACGTATTTGTGCTTTCTACAAATTCCTGAAGACGCATTTTATACAGGTGAAAAAACAACAACACATTAAGTGTCACAATAAAAAAGATAAATTGTAAC
>NC_090878.1:15475186-15492686 GCF_036669935.1 Montipora foliosa | reverse complement strand
TCAATATGCAATTTAAAAATTTTAAGTTCAGATGAAAGAGGATGGATGGCCTTGACCATGGGCCTTGCGTCTGGGGCATCAAGGTGAATAAAAAATGGGAACCAATTAATATTCACTCAATAATCAAGTTTAAGGAAAGTCAAGTCCACTGTATTTCTGGACGTTTTAAAGATTCCCGGTTTTAAAGATTCCCCATTTTAAAGATTCCCGCTTTTAAAGATTCCCCGTTTTAAAGATTCCCGGTTTTAAAGATTCCCCATTTTAAAGATTCCCGGTTTTAAAGATTCCCCATTTTAAAGATTCCTGCTTTTAAAGATTCCCCGTTTTAAAGATTCCCCGTTCCCCGTTCCCCATTCCCCATTCCCATTCCCATATTGTTTTGTTTAGAAATCTCCCTTGAGAATTGATATTGATCATCGAACTCGGCCTATTATTGGTTTGCACCCACGTGAAATGGCGGTCGTGTTAGAAGGGAATACAATAGCAATTTATTTTCGCATAATTTGCATAATAATACAGTTTAGTTCCCATCATGGCCGCCTTGACGTCAGAGGCAAACCATCAATTACCGTTCCATCAGCTTTGCACTTTATGTAAGTATTCATATTGTTGATATCCGATGCTACTGTTCGTGCTGACACAGTGCAACCTGCAAAATCGTTGTTAGTGCCGGGGTAACCTAAGATTGATGGGTTACCCGAGCTTTAAAGAGCTTCTTGAACAAGCTGTCCTTTACAAATGAAAAGAAGAGATTATTCACAGACGTCAAAACTCCATCGCGGATCGAGGAAGAAGTCGACAAAGGGGCACTGTTAATTGCTTTATTACATGTGAAATCAGTTATAATAATTCTCTCTGCTACTTGTTTTCAGGGGCACCCAACGACCAATTTGTTGTAAATTGTATTATTATACCCCAGTTAATGAAAATAAATGTTATTAAGGCATTTTTAGGTGTTTTTCAGTGTTGCCGTGGGAAAACATTATCTGTTCCTTTTTCCCAGCAAGACACACAAGAAATTTCCCAGCCAGCTGAGATAGGTCTTCAGAGTTTCTCCAGTCATCTCGGGTTAAAATGCTAGAAAAAGTCAGTAATTCCCAGCCAAAACCTCTATCAATAATAAATTTTTAAGCCAGCTCATCGAAACACCTGTATTTTTGCCAGCCAGCAAGATTCCTCTGGGGAACAGATAAAGTGAGCAACAGATTCATTGGGTGCCCCTGCGTTTTCTCTATTAATTAAGACTGGTTTTCACTTGTGAAGTGGGCCCAAGCACACACGACTTTGACATCACGTAAATGACAAATTGCAACAACTGCAGTAATGAGTGAAGTAATGCAAAACCAAGGTAATTCTCCTATTTCTTTCGACACTCAATTGAAAACCACTCTAACTAGTTTCCAGTTTCCATACGTTTTTCTAATTTAAATATCGGTTTTCCCCTCAACGGTTACTTCTGATGATGAATGTTGACACATTCGAATGAGATTATTCATGTTTGTCACCGCTGTTTGCGTGTTATTCCGTTTTAAAGGCGAGATGTCTAAAGAACAAAAATTTCCACGAAATATTACTGTAAGTAAGTAAGTAAGTAAGTAAGAAAATTTTTGTCATTTGTCCTTGAAAAAGAAACCAATGATCGTCTGCGAATATAAAAAGTACCCAGCCGTAAGCTCGTCCTCGCGATCTCATACACAACCCAAGATTAAAAGATGACTTATTTTTCCCCATGGTTGAATTTTACACCACTGAGGACGGCGGATACATACGGCAGGGTAAAGACGCATTAAATTTTCTTCGAGTAAAAAAAAAAACACTAAGCAACTCCTTCTTTTCATATTTTAATTTTTGGAACAGGGAGCTTTGATTTCCCTGTTTAGGGATAGAGGTTGATTCATTTTCGTATTCTCGCAATTAAATAAAATAGACGTAGAAGCGATGAAATCTTTCCAGATTTGAGTTTTACCTCGTGGGATACTCGATCGCATGCTTGTTTTCAAACCGTGAGAACACGAAGAAGTGATTCTTACCAACCATGTTTTTTTCTTAAATTATAGTTCTTGAGTTATTTCTGGAATCGTTCGAGACTAGTAAGCATTTCTGTGATTAAAGGCGCAAATAAGTTATGATATAAGTAAGGACTGACACCAGAAAGAAGATCACGAAAAAAATGTGATCTAACTTGACTGACACTTTCTGCCATGTTATTTCTTCCCCTTTTTCCTCCCAGCCAGAAGGCGTGTTTTTTCTTTGCGCTGTTTGTTCGGATAGTTCAATTGCGTTCATGGACGCGCGCGATTTGATGACCGGGGGGGTGGGTTGAACATCTGCGTTACTGGTGTGAATCCGCTGAACAGCTTTCCCTTTCTTACAGCGGCAAAAGGTGAAAAGATTTTGCACCGATTCAGGGGGAGTTCCCTCCATAAAGAACACCTTCAGCACAAAAATATTAGCAAACAGCACCAAAGATATGATGATCATTGTGGCTTGCAAGCCGATTCCAAGCATCGGAACTCCGTCGGAAGTTTCCGGAAGAAACGACGGGATCAGGAGCAAAAACACGATCATCGCAAGTAGGATGGTAGTGACAAATCCTACCCTTTCTCCACTCTCCACGGGTATAAAAAAGCTTGTTAGTGCAAGTATCATGAGTAAGCAACTCGGTAATGTAAGGTAGAACAAGTGATACAGAGGCTTTCTCGTCATATAAAGAGTGTAAACAACTTCGCTGAATTCGAATGGACAGCAGTCACCGTGGTCCGTAAGGTCGATTTTAGAGTCAATCTGATTTATATCCCAGTCACCACTTGAAACAAAACGATCTAAAGGAAGAAAGATCAGAGTAATCAGAGCAATTGTTAGGAAATCAACTCAGCCGAGATTGCCGGGCTTTTTATTTGCCCTAAGATCATGGACTTTAACTTCACATGTAACTGAGAGAATGGGCGAAAGCAGGAGCCCATCTTCCATACAGCGTCTGTGAAACGGCGTTTTCACAAGTAGGTTTATTTTTAGACTAGCCCTTCCCGCGAATTAGGTCAAAAAACAAGGGCAGTTCCGGTTCGGTGACCCTATGACGTCAGCTTAATTTCTTGTCATTGGTCATCGGGCTCCTGTGGGAGTCTCATTCGCGGGAAATTCAATCTAACAATAAATCGGTCTGTGAAAACCCCGTTACACGAACACAGTAGAGTTGCAGGCTCCGGGTCATGGGTTCTTGGCGAAAGAGTGTTATGCCGACTGACTGATTGACTGGCATTTGTCTGACCGAATGGGAGCCTGACCTACTTACGGACTGACTGTTATGATTGTAAACAAGGATTCATTGGATTCATTGTACTTCCGGTTTGTGTTGGCCCATGATGCCTTGCACGTTAAGATATTCTTTGCTTTTTGCCGCCATTTTCAAGTTTTAATACGTGTACGATTAAAACGTTTTCACATTCTAGCGGTCTCTTGTAAAGGATTCATATTGCACTGACTGACTGACCAGTTGACTTACTCCCTGTTGGCAAGAGGTCTCTTTTCTTCTTGCGTTGAACGGGAAAAAAGACCTCTGCTATGGGTCGAGACTCGCTTTGATCCAACCACCGTCCACGACCTTGGAGGGCACTCTTCAAACCGCATGCCCCACGGTATGTTTGCTGACTGTGACTTGAGCCCGCTGTGTGTCCAGCGCATTCTTTTACAGTAATTCCGCTGTTGTTAAGTGAGCCCACACAAACATGAAGCATCACGTGAGGATTCGGTCGCTAAGTAACCACCGCGCATGCTTAACACAGTGAGTTTCAACCTATGGCAGAGGTCGCTTTTTACTGTACTCGTCAGCAAAGTGAACGCAAAAGCAAAAGAAAAGTGACCTCTGCCTGCAGGGAAAGTGACTTACTGAACTATTGACAGACCGGCAGACCAACCAACAGACCAACCGGCGCACGTAATGACTGACTAAAATTACTTGAATTACCGGAGAATCAACTGAGAGAGTGATTGACTGATTAACCCTTTGGCTACTAGAGATTTGGCCGAAAAACACGTTTTGAAGCTAGTTGAGGGGTTTTTTGGTCACTGTCGTGCTGTTTAATAGCTAAATCTCCCCACAAATCCGTTTCCAGGTTGTACACTCCGCGGCCTTTTCAGCCAGGTGCAAAATAAGTGCTTGCAAAGTTCGGGCATGCGCAGAAAACAAAATTTCTCTCCTTCCCTCTCTTTTCGCTTTCTTTGCCTCATTTTTTTGAACTTGCTGGGCATTTGGTAGGCTTTATTTTGGTGGGAAGAGTTTCTGAGAAACCTTTCATCATCTTAGAATTAGGTGCTCAGAAAGGTAGGTGGGTAATGGAGCAAGCTTTTCATGGAGATTTTCAGGTCAGTGTTACATGGTTTTTTTGGCCGTTTCTCCAGTTTCCTTGACTGAATTGTGCTCATTCTGGTATAGTTTGAAAGATCTCTTCTCCCTGCACAAGTTAGTGGACAAAGCTGTTCCTAACCGTTAAAAGTGATGACGTCACAAGGGGTAGATGGGACCGTGGATAAAGCTGGACGTTTTTTGCCAGATAGTAAGCAAAGGGTTAACTTCAACTGACAGCTAGTGGATACTTTCTCTGTCATTTCACTAAATCAAAATCTCCCAATCAAAAAGACTATTGTTCGACAACATTCACAAAATTAACGAGAAATTCATATACTTACTAGTGAACTCTCCCCCTCCCTTTGTATCCTTAAACAATTTGATTTTCATTTTGTCGATTCCGTAAGAAAATGATCCAAAACCAAGTTCACAAGACTGAGAATCCAAAGGCCATTCATTAATCACCAAATCACAATTTGCTTTAAAAGTAGCTGGTCCACTCCACACACAATTCCCCTCGTGGTCGACCGACACTTCAGTGACAAATTTAGTTCTTCCACCCGCCAGAGTGACGCCCTCGTCACCACTGAAACACAAACAAAACTTTAGTGTTAGAGACTGGCTGCATGTTTATCCGAGAGCTGTAAGAAATTGTATTCACTCAAAACAAGATAGGATGATGGGCCTCTTCCAAGGCTGTCTTGTTCAAAAGTTTTCTCCATTTTTGACTGTGGATTGGATCAGAAACCTGCCAGGGCGGTATAATTCTAGCTGGCCAACAAAACAATGCTATTCGTCTAATAACAGTATCGAAGAAAAATCACAAAAAGCAGTTTTCAAGCACTCACTTGTTGAAAAGAGATATGTCTGGAACCCAGACCTCTTCCGGAAGAAACCGCACTCGAGTCATTCCTCCGAAATCCTGAGCTTTCCATTGAAGAAATTCGTTCTTCCATAGCTAGAACGCCAGAAAGAACCACTTATTATTTATACTAATTACAAATGTTAATGGTAAAACTATATTAATTTTCAGATGCGTTTACCTTTCCAAGAAGTCGAGGTTGGCCTGTTGGGATAAATTACCTAAGTTGAAACTGAACTTTGTAATGCATAGTAATACCATTCAAGTATAGGTGAGCCTTGTACAGATCTGGGCCTGTAGAGTATTTCACTGACGTGATCAGAAACTTTGTCAGTTCCGCCGTGACGTCACGTAAAAACACTCTATTGGCGACTTCTTGGGAAATTGAATACTTTCAAGTTGTCGCACTCAAACCCTTTAATTAATTTCTTTTCAGCTGTTTGTATAGAAGCATTAAGTATCAAAAGCGTCATGATTAAGACTGAACCGTTTGAGATTTTATTTTTGAGTCACAAAATGAAAGTTGATATCATTTCCACATCTGTTGACGATGACCAATGGCGCTCATCCTCGAACCAGACCTACTTGATAACAACGTTCGTTCGGCTTCAAATTTATGCTCTAATCGCGCATGCGCGAGCGCTTTCGTCAGCGCTGTACATGCTGACCGAAACAATTGCGGTTTGGGGAAACGAGCAAAAAGGTTCTCTGATGCTCAAATGTGACATTTCTAACGTATTTGTGCTTTCTACAAATTCCTGAAGACGCATTTTATACAGGTGAAAAAACAACAACACATTAAGTGTCACAATAAAAAAGATAAATCGTAACTTAAGCTCACCTGAATCACCCAGGTATCCAAAACAACGGTTTGTTCTTTATTATCCTGTTGAAACAACGGTTATTTTGTTTAGCTTCGTTTCCTGTTGAGCACCTTTCAATTGAATATTTAGACAGTGTTGAATTTCGCCATTGCCTGAACTGCAAAATTCGAGGCTCAGTGATTGGCTTAGCAATGTCACCCACCCTCTCAGACAATCAATCAGAGGCAAAGGCGTTTTCCGGCGCTCTGCGTCTGCGCAAGCCGCAAAGAGTTGCTTTCACCGTTATGATTGGTTTATCATTTTTTTATCTGCGGGTATTGCGTTTGGCCAAAACTTTGCAATGGTTTTGTTTGGCTTTTTCTTCTTCCATCTGTTGTGAATGCATACTGCGAAACGTGACGCGACAGCACTGGATGTTTTTAATTTAAAAGCTAAGGAGGTTGTTGTGCCATTTTCATGTATTCACCATTCTTACCGTAAGGTAAATAACCTTAAGATATTGTTTTATTAGGGAGCTTATCCAACAACAGCCACAGAAAGCCATTCCGGAATACAAGTTCATGTTTGCCAGACTCCAGAATCGCATGAATTCATCATTCCAACTTGGTCTCGCGCAAGGATATGTAAGCCAAAGAAACACAAGACTGATTTGAGTAATCATTGTGCTTGCGTCTTTCGCGAGAATCAGGTTTAAGGTCGCGTCCACACGTATTTTTGAATCCGGAACTTTTTCTTTCCGGATTAAAAAATATTTCCATCCACACGTAGCGTATTAAAAATGGAATAGGCCATTTCCGAGTTCATGGCTGCCTCCTCTTCAAAGCGAGTCTAAGTGCGAAGTTTTTGTGATGGTAATTAGTGCTACTTTACATATGAATGAAAAGTAATTTTCATAAGAAAAACTTCGCACTTAGACTCTCTTTGAAAAGGAGGCAGCCATGAACTCGGAAATGGCCTATTTGCCCGTCCACACATATAAACGTATATCCGGATGCACTCTAGTGCTCAGGACTTCTCAAGGAAACAGAGGTATCATAGCTTGCGCCATGAAGCCTTCAGCAGCCATCTTGAGAATTGATTTCACGGTAAGGAGTTGGGCTCGATCTTGTTAACAAATGTTAAGTCATCGAGATAAAAATAATATCTGGATTTGGCGTCCACACGGTTTCGGATTCATATCGGATAAAAAAATGTCCACTCTGGAGAGCGTATTCAAAATGTTCCAGATTCGCCAGCGAATTCGCCGGATACGTGAGGACGGAAGGCGTATCCGGAAAGAAAAAGTTGCGGATTTAGAAATATTCGGATACGTGTGGACGGGGCCTAGGAAGCCAAAACAGTAGTTTAGCTTGATCTGCACGTTCAACTTGTGCAGCACGCTTCAAATTAAATACACTTGATGCATGCATGCATGCATTCATTCATGCATACTTCCCATGCGTCTGATATTTGTGGACATTTTCATTTTCTTTCGAACAAATTACTCGAAATTCAGGTTATTCGCCGGACATGACTAGAAAACCGTGAACTAAAATTTAAAAGGAAACACACCAATGGGAGGAATGGGAGACCCCACTGTTTATAAACAATTCAACCACAGAGCAAAAGAACCTTTGTTTCGACAGCAAATCAATCTATGGTTGACACATTAGCTTAATGACAATAGTTGACGTAACTGTGAGTATTGCTATAGCCATGAAGACAAGACCCGGGTTGTTCGAAGCATGGCTAGCGCTAAAGAGGTTTCAAGCAACCGTCCTCTGCAGACTGGAGTGTAATAGGAGCTCACGGCTCACAATTAACTTGTTCCCATATGGTTTCCTGGCCAATCGGAGCAATCGCTCGGTCATTAGCCTGCAAACGCATACGTATTTCCGGGCGTCATTTGCCGCGGTAATTACGTCTGCGGGCTACTACGTGGTTAGTGCACTCGACTCCGGATCGAGTAGACTGGGTTCGGGTCCTGTAGAGTATTTCACTGACGTGATCAGAAACTTTGTCAGTTCCGCCGTGACGTCACGTAAAAACACTCTATTGGCGACTTCTTGGGAAATTGAATACTGGTCGGGGACATTGTGTTGTGTTGTTCTTGGGCAAGATACTTTGCTCTCACGGTGCCTCTCTCCACCCAGGTGTATAAATGGGTACCGGCGGGTTTAATGCTAGGGGTAACCCTGCGATGGACTAGCATCCCATCCAGGGGTGAGTTGAAATACTCCTAGTCGCTTCATGCTACAGTAACCGGAGATAACCGCTGGCCTGATGGGCCTTCTAGGCTCGTAGCAGACTTTCCCTTACTTAAGCAGGCTACTCGGTCATGGGTTCACTTTACCGTTAAACTTGGAATTTTTCTTGGCTTCCTGGTCAAGACTGAAAAGATCAAATTGCTTGCTTCAGATTATAGTTCTAGAAGAATTAAAATGTACTCACAACTTTCACTAATCTGCTTATTTTCATGCCAAATGAAACGTCTAAGGAACCATTGCGTAAAATTGGTAAAACTGTCTTGTCATGATCCACCAACAGCGAAGCTCTGATCTGATGTTCAAAGGATCTCTTTGAGTTCCCTAAAACACCTGAAACACAGAAAACCGGCAATAAATATAACGATGAAGACCAATGCTAGGTTAAAGAGGAAATGTCATTTCCGTCATCATGTACAGCATTACTCCAAAAGACCAGGGCCCGGTTCCTCGAAAGCCGATTAACTTAATCCAGGATTAGCGTAAACTTTTGTTTCACGTTTTCAACTTTTTGGTGAAAGTTTCTTTTGCTTCTTTTTGTTTTTCATGATTGACGTCCTCTCATGTAAAGTTCTGCCAAAAATCTGCGTTGAACAGCATTTGGGAGAAGAGAAATAAACTGCTTGGTTAATTTTTAATCTTAGATTAGCGTTAATCGGCTTTCGAGGAACCGGGCCCAGAGTGCTGTAGGATATAAGCCGTGAGTTTACCAGGGTTAGGGCGTGTGGTTAAAGATGGAACAGAGATCGAGTCCGGGAAAACGGGCCTCAACACTTACTTCAACATCGGTTCGATTTTGTTGAAGAGCGATGTTAAAACCGTTTGCCCTCCCCACCCTCCCCCCTTTCAACCGCTTTGGAACCTTGAATCGAAGTTGAATCGATGTGTTGCGTACCCCAGCAGTCAACATCTTTCAACATCGTTCAACAAAATCGACCGGAAGTTGCAGCAAATGTAGAAGCCATTTGCACGGACTTTAATTTTGCAATGGAATAAAGCGTACTGTCGCGGGCCTGTGGCCTGTTTCTCAAAAGTCCCGAAAATTTTCGGGCCTATTTCGGGTGCCACAATTCCCTTTATATCTTCGAAACGCCGAGGTTCTAAGCCACTAAACTTCGCAATCCTCTTAGTTTTTCTTACATTAAAAACATGTTAAAGGATCAGCTTTTCAAACTAAGCAGATTGCAGTTTGACAACTGGCTTCTCGGGCTCTAAAAGTTCTCGGGACTTTCGATAAACAGACACAGACCCCTGAAAAACGATCGACAACGACTCCCTGGTGCGGTCAGAGTAGAACTATTGGGCATACCAGTAATTTTTTTTACCCTTCAGTAATATTATTACTTTAAAAATAGAGGAACCGTAGCAAGGGTAAAACATATTAAAAATTATAAAAACGTTCACAATTAGTTTTTTTGACACATATCTTTTCCCGTTTTTATATTCTTTTTATAGTCTCACCTATTTTTGTATAAAGTGTAGTTGTCATTTTTTCCATTCATTTCCATTGAAGGCTGTAGCCTGACAGGCGAAAGCTCGAAAGTTTTAACTGTATATAGCCAGTGAACGTTTTTATAATTTTTAAATATTATTACTGTTATTAAAGAAATGAACTACGGATATCAGATTTCCAGCATTTTCATTGGCTCGCCGGACACAGGCTATCTGTTCATATACCTGCTGTACCTAATATGGTCAAGGAACGCTTCAGCAATAATTGAAGCGAGCTGAAAACATTTTTGCCATTTTGTGCCATATAAAATCAACATGGGAGAGTTGTTGATTCTGAATTTTTTAATAAAACAATTAGTCTACTCGGGCTTGTGGATGTAAAATGATCCCGCGCGCCCTTGTAGAATAAATATTGTTAAATATACAACTGATTCCCCGGCGGCAGCATAGCCCATGTTACTAACTTGAAGCTCTGAAAAGGCTTTCAGATAAATCTTTGCGTTTTTCTTTTAATTTAAGAAAAATGTTGAATATTTATTAATTTGTACCGTTTGAAATAACAAATTATAAACAGCGTGATATCGAAAGAAAGACATGCTGGCTTGGCAGCGTTTTCCGCTTTTCATGATGGCTAAATACAACGTAAGGTACGTCAAGATATTCACTCTCGTCTAGTATAAAAACGTTTGACCTTTGAGGAAAACTTTTAAAAGTCAGCCGTTTTTATTTGTTTCCTGAAAGCAAGAAATATGTTTTTCTCTGTCATATTACAATAAATATATTATTCGACTGATTATTGTGCACTTATATCAAAAAATAAGCCCACGTTATCTAAGACATTTGCAGCTAGGGTGAATTTCGGCTAAGTATAATATCTTTGGAAGCGCGGTTGCACCATTCAATCCGATCGGATTTAACGATTGTTTCTATTCGGGCATGGGGTGTTTCATTTGAGGCGTACTGGTAAATACAATTCGTCAACTGACAAAGACCATTTTTGAGATTACATTTACAATGATAAAGTTTTTAGCGCGTTTTTAAACTTAAATTCTCCCGAAATGAGTAAACAGTTTGTGGCATACTGAGAGCTCAAAACACTTGCACTGGAACGGTTTACATAGCTTTAATTAAGGGTTGCTACGCGAGACAGAGTCGTCGTAAAGCAAAATTAAACAACTCAGTTTCTTCGGCAGAACTAGTCATTATTAAAATTCGCCCCTTCATTTATCAGCCCCAAATCACGGGCTCAGTACCGTTTTTAGAAACCATAATCGGTCAGATGTATAACTTAACTGCAGCTTTATAATAAGAGCGCATTCGAGAAACGATACTCTGTCTTACTCACGTATTACATTTCTTACCTTGATTGTATATTGTTAAACCTTGTATATACAGAAAGATAGCAGCGACAATGTACATCTTGTGAAAGAGAAGATTCCTTGCATGCACTTTGAAGACTGTGCTCTCGATCGATCATACGCAGACTGAAAGTTGCCTTTTAATGACAAATTAAAGTTTGCATTGATGTTTACCCAAGAGATATAATTATTGTGCAAATTATTTCTTCTGTTTTTACAATCAAATTGACGTCAAGTTGTTCACAGAGCCCACCCTTCGTTTCACAACAGCGATATTGGTTACGTGGGCCGAAATTTTGTTCACGTAAAGGGCACAACACCATATGAAAACAAAAAAGCTAACCGGCGAGACCGGTGAATTCCTCGAAAAAATAAATTAAAGCACGGAATCACTTGAAACACCTTAACAAAACACAAAAATGCGTTACTGTGGTGCCACGAGTTGTGAGAAAGTAATTGATCGAATATATCGGCTAACTGACTGCTTAAGTGATTGATGGGAAATAAAAGAATCCGAGCAGAACATTGCTAAGTACGTGAAACGTTATTGACTTCGTTGCCAAGGCAAACTTGATTCCTTAAGTTCCATTTCAAAAAATCTTGATTCACACGGAATTTATGATTTAGGTCATGCTGAGGGAAATTTCGTGGACATTGCACTGCATGCTACGTGATTTCAGGCATTTCAAGGCTTGAGCGCCAGTTTGCCGGCAGAAAAAAAATGAAATTTCCGTGATATCGTGCACTCAGTCCTGACCACAGTGACGTAGAGAAATCAAGCTTGAAAACGTGCCACTGTTCTTCTTCGAATTAACACCTGCAAATATGCAGTAAACTAAAGCTCAGGCTTCTCACTAGAACATCCAACGTCCGATTCTTAATGCCTTCTTAAGTTTGGTAGAAAACAGACACTCAAATTCTACCCGGCCTCGATACCTGCCAATATATAAAAAAATGTATCTACTACGCTTCCCGTTAGAGAATATTTAACGTTGTTGCGTTACTAGCAACATTCGGGCACCAGTTTATAGTATCATGATATAGGGAAAACCTCAAGTGCTTCTGGGTAGTTTTTGTTTCGAGTGAATCATGAGAAGCTTAACTTGGGTCAGGAATGTGGGTCCCCGCTGTTTAGGTAAAAAAAAATTACCAAAATCTCAGTGGGAGTTGTAACAAGACTTACGCTAAAAAGGCAGAGCGAGAGACAAAGAGAGAGAGAGGTGTTAATCTCGACACATTTGTTGGGCCGACTTCGTCATAAAGTTTTAATGACGACAAATAACTCAAACTACTTTAAATTAATTTTGAGTGACGTGTCAAAATAGTCCAGAGGCACAGTAAATCAATCGGAAATATTTTCTAAAACACGGTTTACAATGGCCAGCATCATGCAATTAAAAAATGGAAAATTATTTCTTTATTCTCTTTATTTCAAATTAATTTAAACACAGGCAAATTATATCTTAACTTTCAGGCTACCGAGATGCAACTTGTTTTGCCCGGCATACACTTTTCTCAACGGCAACGGTGAATTGGTTCTTTTCTGATTTTAAAGCAATCCATTTTTAAGTTTTATACTTATGGAACTCGATAACTGAGGAATAAAACTCAACAGCTATTACACCTTCGAACATCTGCTTCCCTAATTCTCCGGTTAAGCATGAAATTAAACGCGTTAGTGATGTATTGGTATATTTGTTAATTTAAACACAGGCAAATTATTTTGTCAGTTAACTTTCAGGCTACCGAGATGCAACTTGTTTTGCCTGGCATACACTTTTCTCAACAGCAACGGTGAATTGGTTCTTTTCTGATTTTAAAGCAATCCATTTTTAAGTTTTATACTCATGTATGGAACTCGATAACTGAGGAATAAAACTCGACAGCTATTACACCTTCGAACATCTGCTTCCCTAATTCTCCGGTTAAACATGAAACGCGTTAGTGATGTATTGGTGTATTTGTTAATTTAAACACGGGCAAATTATATCTTAACTTTCAGGCTGCCGAGATGCAACTTGTTTTGCCTGGCATACACTTTTCTCAACAGCAACGGTGAATTTGTTCTTTTCTGATTTTAAAGCAATCCATTTTTAAGTTTTATACTCATGGAACTCGATAACTGAGGAATAAAACTCAACAGCTATTACACCTTCGAACATAATACTCCGGTTAAACATGAAACGTTAGTGATGTATTGGTGTCTTTGTTAATTTAAACACAGGCAAATTATTTTGTCAGTTAACTTTCAGGCTATAGAGTTGCAACTTGTTTTGCCTGGCATACACTTTTCTCAACAGCAACGGTGAATTGGTTCTTTTCTGATTTTAAAGAAAACCATTTTTAAGTTTTATACTTATGGAACTCGGTAACTGAGGAAGTGGGAAATTTAGAATGCCCAATTGTAGCTGTGTAAAATTTCATTCCGGGCTAATTGATTTCCCAGCATGTTACAGGGAGGCACATTCAATATTAATCACAGACTTATCAATTTCCTGCTATTATGATATCCTGACATCATGAAATTGAACCTAACAGCAATTATTTTACCTCAACGTTTGAGGGTGAGCCTGTATACCGGGAAGGCTTCCAGCACCGAATTCCCCGACGTCAACATTGTTTACTGACTCCATAACTCGTTTGAAAACATGAATACAGAAATCCATGACATTCAGACGAAGACTGCTCCCCACAGAGGCCAACCAAAGTTATTCCGTAAGCTTCGTCCACGTTTTTACCAGGATTTCGGACGGCGAGTCTAATCTGCAGGTCGCAGGTCACAGGTTGAAGGTCATTGTTTCGCCAATACAGAAAGTATCCTAAACATTCTTAAAAGCTAACCTTGGGCCTAATTAGGCCTAAACAAACGTTTTTAGGCCTCAGGTTAGCTTTTAAGAATGTTTAGGATACTTGTATTGGTGAAACAATGACTGCAACCTGTCACCTGCGACCTGCGACCTGCGATCTGCAGATTAGACCCGCCGAATTTCGGAATGTGATCACCATTTTCCCGAAAAAAATTACCGACTTGAAGGCGACAAATCTCTCTTCGAAAGAGCTGAAAAAACTTTCCTTCGACAAATTGGCTAACATTTTACCCTGGATGCCAGAGGTCTTCTCGCTCACCAGCGGCGAGGAGCATCGAAGTAGTGCTGGTCGGCGAGAGACGACGGCGACCTGTACCATTTTTCCCTGGGTGAGAGAGTTAATCCATAAATCCTATAGAACGAAAAATGGTTCCGTGTCCCAGCACTAACCGCCACTGTCGATACGCGCAAACGAACTGAAATAGATTTGTGTTGCCCACAAAATTCATCTCGCCCCTAAATATGGTCATTCAATAAAAAGTTAACTACTTTTTTCTGCTTAACGTAAGTTCACAGTACAATCTGATCGATCCTGAATGCTTTAACACTTTTCTGAATACGAAACACCTTTTGTGTTATGTTTTTAGCCTTTGCTGATGGATTTCTACACCGTCAGGAGACGTCCAGCCGAGAATTCCTGAGTAGGCTTAAGCTCCTCATGTCGGATACGACTGAAACAAGAACCGCTGATGCCAAGTGAAAATGTATGTTTGTGCGATGGGAGTGGCGGGAAGTGCTCGCATCCCTGGCACCGGTAATATTTTCCCACATGTTTGATCTACAGAAAGCCGGGACTGATATGATAGATCATGCAGTATTGGTCAACGAATTATAGAACTCTGTAACCAGTCAGATAGCGAGACGAATAGTGAGGGGAGAGTCTCTAAAATCAAATCTCAGATATTTGTCCATTGATTGGATTAGTTTGGTGCTGCGTCGTTGAGGAGTGAGACACGAAAAAAATGCTTTTATCAAACGAATTAATAAAACAGAAAATTAACCACCGTAATGATTTGTGAGCTGAAGTTTGCAGCATATCCCTGCCAGCAGAGTTCTCTTTTCTTTTGCGTTCGCTGGGCTGACTCAAAATTCACTGTGTTGAGCATGCGCGGCGGTTACTTAGTGACCGAATCCTCACGTGATAGTTCATGTTGTGCGGGCTCACTTAGCAACAGCGGGATTACAGTAAAGGAATGCGCGGGGTACAGTGGGCTCAAGTCACGGTCAGCAAACATATCATGGGTCATGCGGGTTTGAAGAGTGCCGTCCAAGGTTATGTAAGGCGGTTGGATCAAGATGAGTTTCGACCCATGGCCGGGTTTTCTTTTCCTGTACTTGTCAGCCCAGCGAACGCAAAGCATTAGCCCTTTGTCAAAGTAAATCGAGGAAGGGCTAAGGGGGATGGAAGCGTCAACACTCAAATCTCTCTCATGGTGGTTAATTTATATTGATTTACTAGTTTGTTGAAAGCAAATTTGTTTATTAAGCGCTTTCAAAACCCGCATAAAAACGCAAATTGCTTTGAATTGCGGCTGATAGACAAACGAGAGAAGTGTTGTTCGCACTTAGCTGGACAATTTAAGCAATTGTTTCTAAAAGAAATGCATGGCTTCATAGCTTTGAAGCCGCTGTTTCTTTGGAGCTCAGTTGGTAGAGCATTGCACCGGCATCGCAGAGGTCGTGTGTTCGAATCCCGTTAAAGCCACCTGCCGGAATTTTTCTTCAGGAGTCAAAAAGAGACAGTTGATTAATTGTCTAGCTAAGTGTGAAGATTACTTCTCTCTTTCGTCTATAGCCCGCGCTTGTGCGCATGCTCACTAGCTCGCTAGTTTGGCATAGCTTAGGTGTACCACATGTGTGGGACATTTGGGGTGGGTTTATATGCTTAACCTCCAACCTACACATCACCACTGCACTGGTGAGGCGACCAAGTGAGTGTGAGTGTGAGTAAGTGTAGATACTAAATTTCTATTCTTGTGTTGTACAATATTTCACGAGTGAGCAAAGCGAACGAGTGAAGTATATTCAACAAGAGAGAACAGGCGCCGAAGGGCTCTTATAGCCAAAAATTGGCTATTTCAACCTTACGGCGCATGCTCACTCCTCGTGCGAACATGAATGCACCAATTAGAGACGTTTTTGATTGTGAGAAAACCAATGAGAAGACACTTTGTTTCAGGGTTCCCCAGATCTCTTCTCTCCCTCAGTCAAGAGAAGAGCTATGGGATAGAGATTGGTCCGTTAGGGGAATACATGAACCCAACAAATTGACATTCTCCAAACCGTCTTTCCTCGATCATAGCTCGGTTGGTAATTGCACCTTAATTGCATCGGCGTCGCAGAATTTATGGGTTCGAATCCCGTTGAAACCACTGTGATTTTTTCATGTGTCAAAGAGACAATAACCTGCTTAAACTGTCTAGCGAGGTACAAAGATCACTTTTCTCATTCATTCTGTTTTCGTGAAAGTGTCGAAACACCGATAGAATTTATATGACCAATCTCAACTTGTGCAAAACAGTGCAATTCGAATAAATTACCTGCAACTACAATCGTGGACAAAATTCGTTAAGACAGACAAGCAAAACTCGAAATTTTCGATGATTTCAGAATCAATTCCAACAGTGGTACCATATTTTAAAACTACGTTGCAGTCCTCACTCCCCCCCCCCCCCTCCCCTCCTTCCCCACCCAATACAAGGTTGAGAGTCTAAAACAAACAACGGGTGGATGTTGACAACATTGTGGGTGTGGTGGGGGAGGAGCTGGGCATTGGTAGTTGAATCTCGCGCGACTGTCTGCTCTAAGTGCAAATATGTCCCAAGAATGTTGTCTATGATTGTAACCCATGCCATGGTGACGTAGCAAAAACGCATGCGTTCAAGTTGCGATTGATTATTTTCGGCTTCTCATCACTCGAAAAACTGGCGCGAATCTTTTATCGTGGTATTTAGAACCAAAAAAACAACAACAACATTCACGAAAATACTTTCGAATTTATATAACAGTTTTATCTTTATCTTTATCGCCCGTTTTACTATTAGCTCGAATCCGATATAGCCGTGACCATGGATACCGTGTGGTTTACGATTCAAGGGTTTTTATTTAGCGTTTTTGGATGATGATTTGTTGTTACAACACATGAATTGGCATTCGATTCAGAAACAAATAAAATCTCTTTTCCGAATCTTATTCGAAAAAAATGGAAATGGTATCAACGGGAACAGATATCTCAACGGATGCCACCATATTTGCGTTATGACATCATAATTAAGTTCCAAATTATTCTTTGTTTCCATATGACGTCACAACGGCCATCTTGGTGACCTTGAACAAGGAAATGGCGGCCTTTAATATTGGAACCCCAATCGAATCCCTGGTTTGAACTTTCTGTTGTGCCGTTTAAGAAAATTTGACTAGAAAACGCCGATATGTCAACAAGGCTTCGAGGTTGCTCATTGGTCAGTGATGAACAAAGTGACAAAACCTACAAGGAAACCCCTATGTACAGGCCATACGAAATAATGCAAGTGAACAGGAATAAAATGA
>NC_090878.1:15467686-15472686 GCF_036669935.1 Montipora foliosa | reverse complement strand
ATTGTATCATGATATCCTATCGTACTGTGTTGTATTTAAGAATTTTGAAGCAAGCAACCGTGGACAATTTTCCTGTCGGTGTACGTTGGATCAGTGGCTTGATCTGATCGGCGTTATTTCAAGTTGAGAAACTAAATGTTTTAAGCAAGAGCCGATACAACGTAGATTTGATTTGATTTTAGTGGTGTACTATATTTCGGCTGGCCAAACCAGCCTTCTTCAGGTACAATGAGAGTTTACATTGAATTGCTTCTATGTACATATATATATAGTAAATGGATGTTGACGTAATACTGGAAAAATGTGATAAAACATGGCAGTTACAGAGATTTTGAATTCAAATACTGAGAGTCACGGAAAAATAACGGAAATCACTCAAAATAATTCACTCAATTATTCACCGAAGTGGAGCTGAATAATGGTGGATATTTACCGAGCAGCGAAGTGGCAAATGCGTCACTTTCACCGACATCTTTTAGATTGATTTTCCCGCGAAACCAGACCCTTCCAGCAAATCGCAACACTTTTGCATGAAAATTTATTTCACTCGTGTGGTATCGAGCTAATTGACAATTCCATGAGGGCGCGCTGGATATGAGATGGTAAATAGCCAACGAGGCGCATAGCGCCCAGTTGGCTATAACCAGTCTCATATCCAACAAGCGCTAATGGAATAATTGTTTTATTAAATTTTCGTTAAATTCTGGACACATGACATGTAAGGGTTTCATTAAGGTTTGAAGCAGGGGAGGGGGGGGGGGAACATTAGTTTAACACCCGGGCAATGTATTGGGAAGGCCCACAGGGCTTTCTCTCGTAGGGAGCTCTCGGGGCAGGCTCCCCCAAGAAAATTTTGAAAATCTTAAGTTGCAGAGATGTGTTTTCCTGCATTCTGAAGCCAAGAACAATGTTCGTCAACCACAGAAAAATCACACCTTTCTTAGACAAGTTAATGATTTGATACCAATATCCACTTGATGAACATCAATTCATTAACGTGATAAAAAAGTGCTCTCACATTCTGACCTTTTCTGATCTGGAGACAATTCGGCTCGCTAAGAAACATAATCGGCGATCGACAGCGATCTTTTCTGGGCCGCCAAAGCGAAACACGCAACATCGGGGCGTTTCAGGTGGTCTTTTATGGATGTAGCAATTCTTTTCGCAATGCGTCATGGGGTAATTCGTCCTGAATTGAACTTGGCTTTTGAAATTGGACGCAGCGTATGAAATTGTGACATTTGGACAACAGAAGACATCGTTGAGATGGTGAAAGCAGACGGGCAAAGTCATGTCCATAGCCGGTCAGTTTGCCCGGTGCCCGGCCCTTAATGAAACCCTTGCATGCACCCTTAAAAATTAAAGCCAAATTTTATTGCATTATTTCTATTTTGATTTTACAACCGACCGGCCAAAATCGGTTTCCATACAAGGTCATTACGGTGTATGAGCTGATAACCGAGTGAGTGAACCAATCACAAAGCTAGAAACGCAATATCCGATGTCGAAAATTTAATAACGCACAATATCTTGTCGTGTTCCAAAGAGGTAAACTTGGCATTCCCAAGACACGTCATGGTGGTTGTGACAATCTTCCTTAATCAAATGAGTGATAAGCGTATAGAAATGGGCCTGGACATATCGGACGGAGACAATCTTTCTTTTGAATGTACAGTTAAACTTGAGAAAAAGTCGTTTTGCAATAACCGACTCTGAATTGTTGGATTGTATTTCAAGAGTGCTTACTTGTTGAAAAGTGCGATGTCCGGAACCCAAATTTCATTGGGTGAGAAATGTACGCGGTCAACATTCTTATAATCGCTTATATTCCACTGAAGGAATTCGTTTTTCCATTTCTGCAAAACAAGAAAACAAACCACTCACTTATTTTAGTACTGATATACGTCAATCATGAACAAAAGATCTTGGGATAGAAGTAATAATGTATCCTATAAAATCCTATTTTGTACGCATTATTTAGGGATCGAAGCCGTTTTATCAGTTTTGTATCATCCCTCTTTCCCTCTATGTCCTGTTTTACCCACCCCTCCCTGCCTCTTTCTTCCTCTCCCTATTCCCCTATTCCGCTCTCCTCCCCCTCTCATGATAACTGATAGTTAACTAGAACTCCGTCGAATCATAGTTAATAGAGGGGTCTGGTTTTGAAACTCGGCAAACATCAAATGAGCAAACAAAGAAGCCAAGATTTAGGTTGGAAAGTCCGCGACTGTGCACAATCTTTTGTTTTCCACTCATACATTATGCATGAATTACGTAAACAACACGTTTCTATTGGTTAGTGCCTCGGTACGGAGTAAACAACTATTGTGTTTTGTGAACGGTCAAGGCCAAAAAAGAGAACAAAAATCTACAACAAAGAAATTTCCCGGGTTTCATAACCATTTCCCTGTATCAACTATGGTCGAATTAGTTGACTTACTTGTATAATCCATGTGTCCAATACCACCAACTGTTCTTGGGTGTCCTGTTTTAAATAAATACGAAGAGACCGGCTGATCAGTAAGACATCTTTTGATAGATCAGCAAGTAATCGTATCCGATCTCTGTGAGTGAAATATAAAATATTCTAGTATAGCCAAAGGATATGGAATTGATGCGGATATTTAACAATTAGTGTGGCCAGTGGTTAGGACGCTTGCCTTGAGATCCGGAGATCCCGGGTTCATGAACCAGACTAAGTGCTTTACCGGTATGCTACGAATTCGTAAGGAGAGGAGGGAGTTAAATAATGACTTGCGTCTGAGGCGTTTTAACACTTGAGGCGAAATGAGCTTACAACTGAGAAATAAATCACACGTACCACTCGTACAAGTCTGCTAATTCTCATCGCAAACTCCACATTGACATGTTTTCTTCCACTGATCACAGGGCGAACTTTCTTGTCATAGTTCAATAAAAGGTCTGCTCGTATCTGATGTTCAGGCGAAGACAGTGTTGAGCAAAAAGACCCTTACAACAAACAAATATGATTTATTGTGGCATATGTTGGTTTTCACGGTAACTAACCCTAGAGGAGAGGGAGCTACGGTCTCCGCAGGCAACGCTCGAGGGAATAAAGACGCAAGCGAAGTGCATTCGAAGTCTTGCAAGCGATTTAATATTCTTTTAAGAAGTATAAAAGCAGGAGCCGTCACAAAAAAGAGTAATTTCGAATTACATTGAACTGTGTCTTGGTTGACTAATTCAACTTTCTTTTAGTACACCGAGAATTTGCATTAGCGATTAGGGCGCTATGCCGGAAATGCGTCACTTAATGTAACACCCTCTCAAAATCGCATAATTATGAAAGAAATTTGCCCAGTTGCGATTGCTAAACAGACAAGGTAAGACATTTGGTTCTACAGTAGAATCCCGATTTCTTGAACTTCCAAGGGAAACGAGAATTGGTTCGAGAAATCGGGAGTTCGAGAAATCGAAGGTGGCATCAAATTACGCTAAAATGCTGAGGCATTGTTTATGCGCATTTTCATAGAAACACGTCCCTTTTGTTCTATATAGATGTCTTTATTTACAAACAAAACGTATTGTAGTTGAAAAAGTGACACAAAATGGCACTAGCGCTGTAGTTTTGCACCCACGCTTTACAGCGCTTCGATTAATTTACACCGTACGGAAAACTTTTCTTCACAAAAATAGCGTGTGATAACTTGTTGCCGTTTTGCACCGAGAAACTTTCTCTCTAACTTTTGAATTGTTTTGGGTGACTCGGCGAAGACTATCGATGAAGGCCTCATCTACGAAAAAGTTGTTTATTTTCTTAAAAGCGCAGAATGTAACTGAAATCGTCACTTGGTGGCTTGTAAATTTTCAGAGTTTTGAGTATCAAGGGTTGAATTTTTCCACGGGAGCCGAGAATTACTTTGAGTTTGCGAGAGTTTCGAGTTATCGAGGGTTCGAGAAATAGGGGGTAAAATTAGAGTGTTGGAGTGAAGCAAATCCAAGGGAAACTACAACTGGTTCGAGTTATCGGCAGGTTCGAGAAACCGAGGGTTCGAGAAATCGAGATTCTACTGTATATCTGGCCGATACAAGCCAATTTCTCGGGGTCTGGGACTTTGATTTGTAAGAATTTGACTATAATTCACATACAATGTTAAATTAGATTAAATTTTCAAAACAATGCCCGTTGATTTTCGCTTACAATTTTACCATTTGTGCTGTCATGCAATTACACAAGACACATGATCTCGGTAACATGCTGTCTTGAACGCAAATTTAAGTAAAGTAACGTTTCATTTCAACGTCAGGATGTCCCCCTGCCATCCTCAATGTATGCAATCCCTCCCCGGCTCTGTCGTTCGCTCTTTCTATGACCATTTTGAAGAAACGATGAAATGATATATGAAATGAATCAAATATTGAACCGCGGCATGAAATCAAGTAAAGGTACGGAGAGGATCATAGCTTCACTTCATTAGAAGCAAATACGAAACGGATCACAGCAAGGTCATAACAACGTTGAAATTATCGAAGATGGAGACCCCTAGCTCTTAATTCGAGCTTACTTGATGTAAAGAGAAAATGTTCACGTTGCGGTACAGTTTTATGTAAATCTAAGCTGACTCACCTTCAAAGAAAGAGGGAACGCCGAGGCATATCAGCAAGATTTCGATTTTCTTCATCAGTATGTAGTTTTCTTAAAACTCCTTGTTAAGTGGCTCTAAGAAAATAAATCTTCCTTCATTATTCGGCGTGAACTTGATCATGTTTGATCAGTAAAGACGAGACGACTGCAATATGCTCTCTTTTCTTGAAAACCATAAGAGCTCGCTTACGTCAAATACGGCGTCACGCTAATGACGAACAACAAGGATGATATCTGGGATCGATATGATTTCCTCTCCCTTAAAAGGATACTCCTAAGGGATTTTAAAACATCCAATTTCAACGAATTTTAGAAACTTTAACATTATTTACATAGCAGTGATAAAATAATTGTTAGTCTTTTTAGTCCATTCAAGTCGCTTCGCACACCTAAA
>NC_090878.1:15410186-15457686 GCF_036669935.1 Montipora foliosa | reverse complement strand
TATTATTTTGTATGCGTTATTTCAAGATCGAAGCCGTTTTATCAGTTTTGAATCCTCCCCCTTTCCCTCTATGTCCTGTTTTACCCACCCCTCCCTGCCTTCTTTCTTCCTCTCCCTATTCCCCTATTCCGCTCTCCTCCCCCTCTCATGATAACTGATAGTTAACTAGAACTCCGTCGAATCATAGTTAGAGAGGACTGGTTTTGAAGCTCGGCAAACATCAAAGGAGCAAACAAAGAGTCCAAGATTTAGGTTGTAAAGTTCGCGACCGTGCACAATCTTTTGTTTTCCACTCATACATTATGCATGATTTACGTAACCAACACGTTTCTATTGGATAGTTCCTCAGTACGGAGTAAACAGCTATTGTCTTTTGTGCACGGTCAAGGCCAAAAAAGAGAACCAGAACCTACAACAAGGTAATTTGCCGGGTTTCATAATTATTTCCCTGTATCAACTATGGTCGAATTAGTTGTCTTACTTGTATAATCCATGTGTCCAATACCACCAACTGTTCTTGGGTGTCCTGTTTTAAATAAATACGAAGAGACCGGCTGATCAATAAGACATCTTTTGATAGATCAGCAAGTAATCGTATCCGATCTCTGTGAGTGAAATATAAAATATTCTAGTATAGCCAAAGGATATAGAATTGATGCGGAATTGATGCGGAATTGATTGTTTTATTATTCAACAGATTGATGACAAAGCACAATTTTCGACGTTTATTGGGAAACAGATGGAAAAACTAATATTCTTCTGCGCACGACGAATATTGAGCGCGCTATGACCATATTTGACATTGTCACAATGTGTTGAATAATAATATTGTTTATATGTTCGTAATATATGTCCGTAAAGAATAAATCTTTGCCATACTGTTTTCAATACCAAATAAGAATTATTTTTCGCTTTGAATGTTACAATGTGCCTTTTTTCTTTATGATTTATTTCCTGCATTAAGGACTACGCTTAAGTTATGCTGCTGCTGCTGCTGCTGCTACTACTACTACTACTACTACTACTACTATTACTACTACTGCTACCACCACCACCACCACCACCATCACCACCACCGCTACTTCTACTACTTCTACTACTACTACTACTACTACTACTACTACTACTACTACTACTACTACTACTACTACTACTTCTACTACTCAAGCTTATCTAGCTGAGTACAAGCAAGAAGAAGTAGAACGGCGAGCGAGACAGCACCCTGTCGTAATAAAAACCAGAAGTAATTGTGTTAACAGCAGATTCAGGAGTATAAATTATTGTGTAATCAGGTCGGCTACTACCACAGAGTACGCATGAACCAGACTCTACACGAATGCTTTATTAGAATACAAGATAGAATAGTATAATTACGTGACTGCGGTTACAGTGTGCTAATCAGTAATTACAGACCGGTACTTTGAAAAATAAAAAAATTGCAATTATTCTACTCCTAATGTATTATCCAAAAATAAAGGAGCAAACAGTACATGATTCACCTTAAAAGACAGAATTTATGCTACGAATTCGTAAGGAGAGGAGGGAGTTGAATAATGAGGTCTGAGTCTGAGGTGTTTTAACACTTGAGTCGAAATGAGATTACAACTGAGAAATAAATCACACGTACCACTCGTACAAGTCTGCTAATTCTCATCGCAAACTCCACATCCACATGTTTTCTTCCACTGATCACAGGGCGAACTTTCTTGTCATAGTTCAATAAAAGGTCTGCTCGTATCTGATGTTCAGGCGAAGATAGAGTTGAGCAAAAGGACCCTTACAACAAACAAATATGATTTATTGTGGCATATGTTGGTTTTCACGGTAACTAACCCTAGAGGAGAGGGAACTACGGTCTCCGCAGGCAACGCTCGCGGGAATAAAGACGCAAGCGAAGTGCATTCGAAGTCTTGCAAGCGATTTAATGTTCTTTTGAGGAGTATAAAAGCAGGAGCCGTCACAAAAAAGAGTAATTTCGAATTACATTGAACTGTGTCTTGGTTGACTAATTCAACTTTCTTTTAGTACACCGAGAATTTGCATTAGCGATTAGGGCGCGATGCCAGAAATGCGTCATTTAATGTAACACCCTCTCAAAATCGCATAATTATGTAATCAATTTGCCCGTTTGCGATTGCTAAACAGACAAGTTAATTATTAAAGACATTTGGTTCTCTTTCTCGTCGATACAAGCCGATTCCTCGGGGTCTGGGACTTTGATTTGTAAGAATTTGACTATAATTCAAATACAATGTTAAATTAGATTAAATTTTCATAACAATGCCCGTTGATTTTCGCTTACAATTTTACCATTTGTGCTGTGCTGCAATTACACAAGACACATTATCTCGATAACATGCTGTCTTGAGCGCAGGTTTAAATAAAATAACGTTTCATTTCAACGTCAGGATGTCCCCCTGCCATCCTCAATATATGGAATACCTCCCCGGCTCTGTTATTCGCCGTTTTTGGGACCATTTGAACCAAAGATGAAATGATATATGAAATGAATCATATATTGACATGAAATTAAGTGAAGCTCAGTACTGCGAGGAACATAGCTTCACCTCATTTGAAGCAAATACGAAACAGATCACAGGAAGGTCATAACAACGTTGAAATTATCGAAGATGGAGACCCCTAGCTCTTAATTCGAGCTTACTTGTTCACGTTGCGGTACAGTTTTTACAGTTTGTGACTCACCTTCAAAGAATGAAGGAACGCCGAGGCATATCAGCAAGATTTCGATTTTCTTCATCAGTATGTAGTTTTCTTAAAACACCTCGTTAAGTGGCTCTAAGAAAAGCGGATTAATCTTTTTCATTATTCGGCGTGAACTTGATCATGTTTGATCAGTAAAGACGAGACGACTACAATATGCGGCTCTCTTTTCTTGAAAACTATAAGAGCTCGCTTACGTCAAATACGGCGTCACGCTAATGACGAACAACAAGGATGATATCGGGGATCGATATGATTTCCTCTCCAAAGGATACTCCTAAGGGATTTTAAAACATCAAATTTCATCGAATTTTAGAAACTTTGACATTATTTACATAGCAGTGATAAAATACTTGTTAATCTTTTTAGTCCATTCATGTCGCTTGGCACACAGCTAAAACAAATAGCAGACTTAAATAGAATTCGCACAGTCATTTTCAATTAAGTAGTTAATTACTTGGACTTCAATTGACATAACTTCTGCGTGAAGAAATCGTTATTGAAACCATCTCCAAACACCACATCTTCAAAAAAAAAAGAAGCTAATTTTAAGTGCTTTATGACACAACTAGTGGCAATCTTGGGCATTTCTAATGAAAGATTAGAGCTACCCCTTCTCTTAATTTTCAATGCTGGAAAAATGACAGGCATCGCCTTTTTTGCGAGAACTCAGATTGCTTTTGGAAGGAGGGAGACCAAACCTCTCATTTTGTTTTCCCAAGATTATCGCACCTAAACAATCACAACAAAGGTCAAGCATTTCTTATCAATAGCTTTTGATTTTCATCGTGCTTGTAAATCAGAAGTTTACCAGATTGACTAACTTTTTAGTACCGAATCTGATTAAATTAAGGAAAATACAAACTGATTATCGGCTAAGATATCAACGTTCGTTGTGCTACACCAATTTTGCACATTAAAGCACAGTGTGTTTTGTGAATCTCTGATGTGAAGTTAAAGCTTCTGCCACTTCTAATCGTCATAGCTGCCAATATATGCCACAAAAAAAAAAAAAAAACAGTTCAAAAAGAGCACGGCTGATATAACGGTGAATGAATATATTTTATATTCCGCATAAGGCCAGGCACTGCCCTTCTTCATCAGGGTTTTACAAGTAATGTCTACGGTTTACAGAGAAGTTGACATGGCTTGTAATATGCAACAGTACTTAATTTAAAATGACGAATTTAATGGAAGCAATAGAAAACGGTTGAAATCATTGATATAGCGGTAAATAAATATATTGGGAAGGGATGGATTACATTTCATGATCTTTCTTATCAGTAAGACTGGCTAAAGGTTCAAGGGTGTTAGCTGTGTTTGACGTACACTTCTCTTGTTGTGAGTACACTATCACGATTCGAATTAATGAGTTCGAGTGCAATAAGTTAATGTCCTTAAAAAATACCGCCCACGGACAGTTGTCAAAGAAACGAGAAAAACTGAACACTGGGACCCCTCCCTAAACTCAGACAGGTGCAGCCTATGAAGATCCAATCAAATTTAAAGACGGTTTTAAAGCCGCGTGCAAACCGACCGTTCAATGATGCTTTTCACACTTTCTAGTGTTAATTTGGTAATTAGTTAAGTACTAGTTACTTCAGAGCAGCGGAAGAGAAACAAAGTGGCTTCCTGTCTTCGTTTTGCTGAATCATTTTCTGTCGATTGCCTGCTACATACCAACATAATTACTCACCTCAGTGTTTCAGTGAATTAACAATTATTGATTATTGGGCGAGGTTGAGCAAAATATGATTTGCCAGTGGCAAACAGATCAATTATTTCCCGAAGCCGAAGGCTAAGGCAATTAATTGATCTGCGAGACACTGACAGACAAATCACGATATTTTTGTAAACGAGTTCCATAATTGTTTTATATCATTCGGTCACCGCGTTTGTATTTTATTTTTGTTTTCGGGAAGCGGCAAAGCGCGCGCTGTCTTGCAGGATTGGTGTCCTTCTCTGCATAATTTTATTTGTAGACTACATATTGTCTGGATAACACAAGTGTTACTAATATTTTAAAAAATAGAACCACACTTTTGAATTTACGGAACATGTTTCGATGTTTCAAATGTGTCGATGTTTCGATGGCTGAAGATGATGTTTGAAACATCGAAACATATTCTGTAAATTCAAAAGTGTGGTTCTATTTTTTAAAATATTAGACTACATATTGTATTTACAGTCAAATGTCCAATAACAAAATGTAGGCATCAACATGTAAACTGAAAATTTTCACAGTCTTCAATGCCTTGAAATCCGAATCCGAAAAAGGGGAAAATGCGGTATTAAAAACGAAACTGTGTGCCATGCTCGAAGACAGTTTACCGACCTGACATTTTCATACAAGAGCGTGGTTTCAATTACGCATGAGAAAATTATTCTTTGCAGCAAAACACTTTTTTGCAGGGCAGTTATTGCAGGTCACGTGGTCAGCTCTCGGCCAATAAAATGAAAGGAAAAATACATTGAATGATAAAGTTCCTTTTTTTTAGATTACACATTGTAATTGATGAACAATAACGAGTTCATGCAGGTGTCTACTACCCAGAAGAAGCCAAATGATTTGCTGTTTCTCAGAGATCTTAATTCAAAGCTTATAAGATCATGAGGAGACTGAAGGATGCACTGCTGGAGACCCCTGTATCCTCAAAGAAATACCTCTGCGTCTACGCTTCACTAGTTTCGAATTCGGGGCAAATAGAACAGAACTGAAGTTCAAGGGAATCTAAATTTGCATTTTCCCTTTATTTTTAGCGTTGGACATTGGGACAACGCTGCAACTTTTAATCTTGGGTATCCTGTTCATGGGGTGAACCTTAGCAAAAATGTTCGTTTCTTCGTTCGTCCGCTTTTTCAGCGCCATCTTGAATTACGTCATCATACACTGATAGGTCATATGCGCAAATGACGATCGCGCACCTCATGATTGTTACGTCCTATAAGATTATTTCTTTTCCTACCCTTTTTCTTTGCTTCCAAAGCGACTGTCGAAAGCTCTTCAATAATCCAACATTACAAATTCAATAGGTCTTGACAGGAGCTCATGGGCTCCTGGTCTTGAGCAGGCACGTTACAAAACGTGGACCCCCAATTCCTCAAACTGGACCCCACTCAGAAAAACAAGAAAACTATGGATGGTTTTCACAGTGACGTCATCAAATTCTAAAATCAAAATCGCAAGGTATTCTGACTATTTATCGAAAGGAAGTCGAAGATGACCTTAAAATAATTTTTTTTTTTCAAGTTTCCAGTTCCCTGACGTCTTGCGTTTCAAAAATACACATTTAATTTATCTCATGAGGGAAAATGTTTTGGTTCATCATTCTCTGCTCCGAGAGGTTTTCTCCGGGTACTCCGGTTTCCCCTCTCCTCAAAAACCGACATTTGACTTAATTTACTTTCATTGTTCATTTCAGTTTACAGCGTCCCCAATTAGCGCTCCAGCGCTAGAACGACTAGACACTTAAATAAAGTTCCTTTCCTTTCCTTTTTTTCCTCCCACATTTATTCGGTGGAAAGAAGATTTTCGCTTTAGGGACATCCTAAAAGGTGGGTACATAAATTTTCTGTGTTGAAATAACTTGCAAACGTTGTACTTGGCGGTAGATCTAGAGCTGGGATGTCCGAGGACATTGAATTTTCGTAGCTGAAAACAGGATGAAAGGTAGATCCTAGCACCATGTAAACCTCACTTACCAGAAAGATCCTAGGAATTATGGGACTAGAAAGGAATGCAAGCATGTCGGGGGCAGAACGTTTAATAACTTTTTTCTACTAATTCCACCCTAAATTTCTGCACGTTAACCAAGCGAAGCCCCCTAAGATTGTGGCGCAGATTAATCACAAATCAGGGCATAATTGGAGGAGAAGAAACGTGTGCTAATCCTTTTTACCCCACATTAATTTTTCTCCACAAAATTAACACTTGATTTTGTTGACAAAAATTAAAACCAGGAGCCCATTATCTGGAACTTCCATAGGTATTTACCCTTGAGTCAACCATGTCTCACATCTTTTTATTTTTAGATCTGCTATGTATCTTTTCATCATTTTGAAATAACTTCGTGTTTCGGGTGTGCCGCATGTGATGTATTTAGTGGGTGACCATAGGTCTCTTATGATTGGGCAAAGTAAAAACACCCGTGAAAACCCCCCTGGGAGGTGCTTCTAAAAATAAAAAGATACTGGTCAGGGTTGACTCATAGGGTTAAAAAAGAAGATGGAGGGTCCGGCTAATGGACTGCTAGTAAAACATGTTTTGACAGATAAGATCTCTCTTTTCCATACAAACACGGTTAAGTTGCTGGTCATCGATCTTTACACGAAGGTAGCAGAATTCGCACATTTTAGCTGATTTGTTTATCTGATAAATTGACAGAAACACTGGTCAGACATTAGGGAACTTAATTAAGCAACGACGACAGCGGGAACGTCAATAATTTGCATATTTAGTAGGCAAAAGCAATAGCTTTGCACGCCCTGCACGTGCGCTTTTCATTTTTGTCTCTCTCTTTGCTGAAATAGCCAAATTTTAGATTTTATGAAGAACGTCTCACTTGAGGATAAATTTTCACTTTTTTCTCTAAGTCAAGCGCCGTTCCGACCAGTGTCACGTTGGAGGGACTACCACACCCTTGTCACATTAAAAAGGTTGAAATCGTCACGGAGTGATTACAATAACGTGAATATATATTTTGATACGACGTTCTCGTTGCCGCCGCCATTGTCATTGCTTACGACGGCTACAGCAACGAGAATATTATTGGTTAAAGAAGAAAAAATACTCGTGCTGCATGTGCAGCACCTCCCATTCACTTTAAAGAACAATAAATGTTTTAAAATCGAGCGAAAGATCGGCAGCCCTTTCACGACAGCTGCATTTACCTTGTATACTATAAATATTTGTTATTAAGGGCGCGTTCGATTGACCGTATTCCGGAATAGGAATACATGGAATATAATTTAGAAATCCTTCGTTTTTACGGAGATTCACATTAACATTATCAAACACTTGCTAAAATGCTATTTTAAACATACATTTATTATCCTTGTTGCTTTAAACTCGCCAAACATATACCGTTTTAATCACCACTCCACGTATTCTTATTCCGGAATAGGGTCAATCGAACGCGCCCTAAGTGACACGATCCCGTCAAAACAGCTGGCAAACAAAGAAAATTAATTATGGTAAGCCTTCTAAAATGTCACTTGTAATGAGCTACAAAGAAATATAAGAGTCTTTTAGTAATGAGGAAAATATGTGATATCATTAACTAAGGGTTCGAGGTGGCGTTATCGTCGAGTGCAGTGAGAAAATTAATTCACGTATTCTCACTGATAAAGACAACTGTTCCTATGCAAAAATCGGAAATTTTATAATTCTATTTTACCCTAAGGCTATATTGGACTAGAATTTCAACTTAATATTTTCAAAAATTGAAGAAACAAAGTCTTCTTTTTCCTTCTACATTGTGAATGATGAAACTTTCTTCGAGTTTTGTCGCTTTTTTAATCTCTACATAGAAACGTTTCTTTAATTTTGAGTTCGTTCTGTGAGGCTGCTCCTTTTATTAAAACTCACCTATTTTGCAAACCGACGAATGGAAAATCAAATGGTTGCGTTTATTGCCGGCCACGCTCTGTGATTGAATCAGTAAGCAATCCACAGTCTCCACAGTTTAATAGTTTGTTTGAATGTTAAATAGGATTTCATTTCGAACTGTAGGAATAAAATTCATACAAGAAGAACACAAACCTCCTTGGTAATTTCATCATTAACACTATCAAGTACAAAAGGCTAAAATTTACTTACCTTGAAACAAAGTTACAATATGGAAAAATGAAAGGAAGATTTTTATACACATGACTGAAACCGATTACGTTCTTATTGGGAAAATCTGTTTACAATCAAATTGCGCAAACCTATCTGTTGCTTGCGTTCATCACTAACGGGGATTAATTATCCTGATCGGTGCCAATATATGAAATTAAATATGTTTTTCTTTTGAATCAAAAGAGGTCAATGACATTCCACATAGGAGGTTTTCACGTGACGTCATCGCCACCATGTTGGTCAACGAAAACAAAAGATTTCTCATTAATTTCTTTTGTTTGTCCACCAGAAGTCGTACATTTCTCTATTTTTATTGCTGTCTGTAGAGGTTGGTTGAAAACGTCCTATGAGGCGAAGTAAAAAATCTGTGCTCGAGTATTTTGTTGAACTTTTCAGCCACCTTCTCTTTTTAATTACTAACTTGTAACTTAATGTAATGTTAGCTTTGCTATCTGTGGGTTGCGCAGGATTATCGTTGTAATTTGTACTTTAAATTAATAAAATGATGATAATGATGATGAAGATGATTACCCTAGATGGAGACTCTGCTCGAAGGGTACTTTTTAATAAACTTAGGCTGATTATGTAAACACGATTTAGTTAGAGTCGAAATTAGGTTTAATTTCCGTTGGCAAGAACGTAACACCACATAGGTGTAATTTAACCGCTAGGGACTTAAAGCAAGGACTACGACGGTGAATAGCAATGTAAGTTACTTACTTATACTTACTTACTTAGGCCCATCGCTCCAGGTGGAGCATGGGCCAATTGCCAACCCCTCGCCAGCAAACTCGAATTTGGGCTTTTCGTTAAGTTTCTTTCCAGTTGATCTTCAGTCCTGTTCTTTTTTATCCTGCTACCAGTCCAGTGGTCTTGCTTTGCATCTGTTCATGGTTGTGTGAAAGACGGGCCAGATCATCGGCGAAATCTAAGTCCTCCAGCTTTAAACAAACGGTCGACTGAACATTCACACCAATTAGGCTATTGAGCGACTTGTATTTCCTATTTTTTTAGCCTTCCGAAGTTTGCCCAAACAAATCGGCCGTTTTTGAGAAATTTCCCTTGGTCCCCCCTTTGCACTTTGGCTAAAAACCGCGGTCTTCGATGCCTTTGGAAAAATTGCCATTCCTCGTCTAATAGGTGTTTTTTCGCGCGGTATGTTGCATAGTCAAAATCTAGGATAGTTTAGCTTTCCATTCATACCAATTAGGCTATTAGGCGAATTGTATTTCCTATTTTTTTAGCCTTCCGAAGTTTGCCCAAAAAATCGGCCCTTTTTGACAATTTTCCCTTGGTTCCCCCTTTGCACTTTGGCAAAAAAACGCGGTTTTCAATGCCTTTGGAAAAATTGCCATTCCTCGTCTAATAGGTGTTTTTTCGCGCGGTTTTTTGCATAGTCAAAATTTAGGATAAATTAGATTTCCATCCATACCAATTAGGCTATTAGGCGACTTGTATTCCCTATTTTTTTTTGCCTTCCGAAGTTTCCCAAAAATCCGGCCGTTTTTGAAAATTTTTCTTTGGTCCCCCCCTTGCACTTTGATGAAAAACCGCCGTTTTCGATGCCTTTGGAAATGCGCGCTGTTTTTTGGATAGTCAAACTCTAGGATAGTTTAGCTTTCCATCCATACCAATTAGGCTATTAGGCGACTTGTATTTCCTATTTTTTTAGCCTTCCGAAGTTTGCCCAAAAAATCGGCCGTTTTTGAGAATATTCCCTTGGTCCCCCCTTTGCACTTTGGCGAAAAACCGCGGTTTTCGATGCCTTTGGAAAAATTCCCATTCCTCGTCTAATAGGTGTTTTTGCGCGCGGTTTTTTGCATAGTCAAAATCTAGGATAGTTTAGCTTTCCATCCATACCAATTAGGCTATTAGGCGACTTGTATTTCCTATTTTTTTAGCCTTCCGAAGTTTGCCCAAAAAATTGGCCGTTTTTGAGAATAATTGGTCCCTTGGTCCCCCCTTTGCACTTTGGCCAAAAACTTCGGTTTTCGATGCCTTTGGAAAAATTGCCATTCCTCGTCTAATAGGTGTTTTTGCGCGCGGTTTTTTGCATAGTCAAAATCTAGGATAGTTTAGCTTTCCATCCATACCAATTAGGCTATTAGGCGACTTGTATTTCCTATTTTTTTAGCCTTCCGAAGTTTGCCCAAAAAATCGGTCGTTTTTGAGAATTTTCCCTTGGTCCCCCCTTTGCACTTTGGCGAAAAACCGCGGTTTTCGATGCCTTTAAAAAATTGCCATTCCTCGTCTAATAGGTGTTTTTTCGCGCGGTTTTTTGCATAGTCAAAATCTAGGATAGTTTAGCTTTCCATCCATACCAATTAGGCTATTAGGCGACTTGTATTTCCTATTTTTTTAACCTTCCGATATTTGCCCAAAAAATCGGCCGTTTTTGAGATATTTTCCCTTGGTGCCCCCTGTAGTCGGATGTCGATGGAGTTTATTCTCGTTATTCACACACACCGCGTGCTTGTGTGTGCTCTCTGCCCTTGCATAATGTGCTAACCTACTTATATATGCATATGCGAAATGTAGAATACAATAGGTGCTAATTAGGTGCCGCTATGTTACATGCACAATGTGCCAACCTACTTACATATGCGTATGCGAAATGTAGAATACAATAGGTGCTAATTTGGTGCCACTATGTTACATCCCCTTCTCTTAAAACTATATTAATTAAATGGAAAACAAACAATATCACAATATCTTCATTCGGGCCAATATATCTTGTCCATATGTTGACAACGAATAAAACTGGTAACAATATATATATATATAGGGATTTTCTGTCCAGTGTTTATGTATCATACTAATATAAACTATTAAGGCAAGCGTCAGAGATTAAGTCTTTCCGGTGCCCGGATTTCACGTCCCGCGCGGGATTTTCTTGGTCCTTTCTCGGCCTCTCCTGTTACACTAGAACATTGTGGATTGGAGCTTGAGGGCTGTATAGTCAACTTGCCACTTGATGGGTCATTTGCTGAATTGCCTGCCGCGGTGGATTCTCGTAGAACGGCGCTTGAATATTGTGCAGTCATGCTTCTTTGGGACACGGAGTCCGAAGAGTTGTTTGCCGAATTGTTGGAAGCATTATTCGGTCTAAGATGGATTCTATTCCTTCGCAATTGGGCACCAGTTCCAGTTTCTATGAGATATGAGCGGGGTGTCTCTCCCCGATCTATGACCCTAGCAGGATTCCATGTCTTTCTCACAGGGTCTTGTACATAGATATCTTGGTCTCTGTGTAATTCAGGGAGCTCCTTGGTGTGTCTGTTGTAATAGTGGCATTGGTTGTCTTGTCTCGCTTTGAGCCAATTTCTAACTTCCTCTTGGTTCTTTGATGGCTGGATCTTACCAGGAAGTGTGGATTTAAATACTCGGCCATTCAGTAATTCAGCTGGTGACGGTATATTGGAGCTCAGGGGCGTTGTTCGTAGAGCCAGCAGGGCTAGATCTATGTCTTCTTTAGTCTCTCTGCATTTCAGGATCGTCTTCTTAACCGTTTGGACTTGACGTTCAACGAACCCATGGCCACGTGGGTAATGTGGAGATGACGTCACAATTTCAAACCCGTACTGGCTTGCCAGTTGATGGAACTCGCCGGATGTAAACTGAGTGCCGTTGTCGCATTGAAGAGATTCTGGGATTCCATTTTCTGCGAATAGCATTTTCATTTCATTAACGACAGCCCCGGATGTAAGGTTTTGAAGTTTCTTGACAAATGGGAACTTGGAATAATAGTCGACAACTATGAGGAACCACGACTGTTGAGCGTAGAAAAGGTCTGCGCTCAGTGTTTTCCACGGTCTTGAAGGGATCTCTGTTGGTATCATTGGCTCCTTTTGCTGGGAATTGTGGTACTTCTGGCAGACACAACATGAGTTTACAAGGTTTTCAATTTCTTTGTATATGCCTGGCCAGTAAACACAGGATTTGGCTCGTAGCTTGCATTTTTCCATACCAAAGTGCCCTCCGTGGATTTGCTGCAAGATGTTGCCTCTCAAGGGTTCAGGTACTATAACACGGCTTCCAAGAAGTATCAGCCCATCTTCTACTGATATGTCATCTCGTAGGGGCCAGTATGGTTTTAGCGCCGAAGTGATTTTCTTCCCACTGTCAGGCCAACCTTGCATAACTTTGTGGGCTAGAAGCTGCAGGGTTTCATCTTTCGCAGTTTCCTTTTTGAACTCTTCCATTTTTACTGGGGTAATTCTGATTAGATGGTGAACTTTCACATTCATGTCCGACACTTCAAATTCATCCAACGGCGAAAGGCGTGACAGGGCGTCAGCTGTAACCATTTCTCTTCCTGGAAGATATTTAATGACGCAGTCGTAAGGTTGTAAACGCAACAGCATTCTTTGAAGGCGTGGAGGTGCTTGCATCAGGTTCTTTTTATGGATCTGTTCCAGGGGACGATGGTCTGTTTTAACCACGAACGATCTTCCATAGAGATACGAATGGAATTTTTCGCAGCCGTATACCACTGCCAATAGTTCCCGTTCGATATTAGCATATCTGGTCTCCGCAGGGGTAAGTACTTTCGATGCAAAGGCTATCGGCTTGTCGTTTTGGAAGAGAGCTGCGCCCAAGCCCTTAATTGATGCATCAACATGGAGGACAACTGGTTCCTTTCTGTCATAGTAGGCCAAGGTCGTTGTGGTACATATCAATGCCTTCACCTTCTCAAAGGCTTTCGAATGTGATGGATTCCATGTGAAATCAACGTTCTCCTTTAAGAGGTTTCTTAAGGGGGCAGTGTGGTCAGCTAAATTGGGGATGAATGAGCTCATGTAGGTTGCCATCCCCAAAAAGGTGTGAAGCTCCTTCTTGTCTTTAGGCGGTTCTAAACTTTCTATGGCTCTGACTTTATCTGGGCTGGGTTTGACACCGTCTGGTGTGTAGAGCATACCAAAGAAATTGCACTCCTTTGTTTTGATAACGCACTTCTCGTCATTGAGCTTGATGCCGGCCTGTCTGGTACGTTCCATGGTTTCATGTAGGTGTAGGTCATGCTCTTTATCGTTCTTTCCATAGACTGTGACGTCATCTGCAATACCAATGGCTCCCAGGCAATCACGATACGTCTCATCAATCTTGAACTGGAAAATATCTTGACTCATTCGTAGGCCAAACGGCATTCTGAGGAAACGATACCGACCAAATGGTGTATTGAATGTTGTCAGGTACGAGGACTCGTCATCTAGTTTGACATTCCAATAGCCATTGCGAGCGTCGAGCTTACTAAAAAGCTTTGCTCCTGATAATTTGGGTGTGATTTCCTCTAGAGTGGGTATGGGATGATGTTCTCTTTTGATCGCCTTATTCAGGTCTTTGGGATCGAGGCATAACCGAAGTCGCCCATTTTCTTTTTCTCTAATGACCAGGGAGTTGACCCAATCCGTAGGTTGGGTTACTTTCGCAATGATATCTTGGCTTTCCATCTCGCGTAATTCGGCTTGTAATTTGTCTTTCAACTCTATAGGTACTTTGCGGGGTGCATGGACCACCGGTGATACTTCAGGATCCAGTGTGATGTGGTATGTGTAGTCATCAAAACATCCAACTGTACCATTGAAACATTCTGGGTACATATCCATCAGCTCTTGTTTACTTGTGATTGATGGCCGCTCTTCTAGTGGTATATGACTTCCAATGTAACTCGAGTTTTTCTTGCAAGTACCCGGATTTTGAGCTGGAGAATTGAAGCTGCTATTTGGATCAGCCTGGTTTAATTGATTTGTTCCTAGCGTACAGTGGAGGGAGACTAGTTTTAGTGCAATGCACGCTTTTAGACCGAGGATAGCTGGCCCTGAAGTATCCGTGACGTAGAAAATGCAGTTAATCTTCTTCTCTTTGTACTTGCACAAGATGTTTATAGTGCCAAGCTGCTTAATTACAGAGCCACCGTATGCTGAGAGGACGGCTTCATTCTTTTCCAGTACTTCTGGTTTGAGGTTTCCTTCGTCATCAAACTTCTCTGGGGCGATTATGCGAAGTAGCCTGATAGGCAAAACATTGCTCTGTGCACCTGTGTCCACCTTGCACTGGAGGTTAATTTTCCGCTTCTTTTCAGGCTGGGTTATTTCCAGTGTTGCAAAGACTTCATCGCGTGTGTCATGTGTCAAAGAATGTTGCGTGTCTTCTATGGTGTTAACCTTGATTGTACTAATTGTGAGAATTTCATCATTGTCTTCATCGCCCCTGTCTTCAATCGTGTGAATAGATTTTTTGAAAACCGGCTTTCTTCCTTGGATAAATTGTTTCCGTTTACTGGATCGGCAGACAGATTGCCAATGATTAGCTTTGCCGCATTTTCGACATAGTGTACCGTAGGCTGGACATTTGTTCCTCGGGTGTTGTTTTCCGCAGTTGTTACAGGATTCCCTTTCTTGTTCCTTATGAATGGCATCTACACTTCTATCCTCTTGATGGCTTTCGCTACTTCCTGCCAATGTCTTCATATGTTTACTTGTCGCCTCGTGGCTTCTTGCAATCTCGATAGCGCCTGCAAGGGACAATGATTTGTCTCGGCCTATGAGGGACTTCTGGACCTCGGGGTTTTTTGACCCCCAAATAAGCTGATCTAGAACTCTGTCTTCGACTTCGGTGCTGTCGCGAAATTGACATTTTGCTGCTAGGTTTTTTAATCTTGAGATAAAATCATCCACTGGCTCGCTTTGTTCTTGTCGCATTCCTTGTAGTGTGTATCTGTGAATTCGATGACTCGTCTTCGGCTCCAATTGATTCTCGAACCGTTCGAAAATAATGGCAGGTTTTTTCCTCTCTTCCTCCTTTGTGAATGTCCAACTGTTGTAAATATCCAGACCTTTTTCACCCGACCAGAGTAAAATATAGCTCACTTTTTCTTCGTCATTGGCGTCTTTGAGAACGCTTGAGAACATAAGCTGACATTTTTGTTTGAATCTTGCGAATGCAATTATCGGATCAGGAGCGTCCCAGTTCATCTGTGGCGACGCAAAAGACGTTGCTGTTGCCATAATTCGCTTCTGCTGGCCTCTTTCGATTTGATTCTAGCGATTATTCTTGTAAAATGCTGCCACCATGTAGTCGGATGTCGATGGAGTTTATTCTCGTTATTCACACACACCGCGTGCTTGTGTGTGCTCTCTGCCCTTGCATAATGTGCTAACCTACTTATATATGCATATGCGAAATGTAGAATACAATAGGTGCTAATTAGGTGCCGCTATGTTACATGCACAATGTGCCAACCTACTTACATATGCGTATGCGAAATGTAGAATACAATAGGTGCTAATTTGGTGCCACTATGTTACACCCCTTTGCACTTTGGCGAAAAAAAGCGGTTTTCGATGCTTTTGGAAAAATTGCCATTCCTCGTCTAATAGGTGTTTTTTCGCGCGGGTTTTTTGCATAGTCAAAATCTAGGATAGTTTAGCTTTCCATCCATACCAATTAGGCTATTAGGCGACTTGTATTTCCTATTTTTTTAGCCTTCCGAAGTTTGCCCAAAAAATCGGCCGTTTTTGAGAATTTTCCCTTGGTCCCCCCTTTGCACTTTGGCGAAAAACCGCGGTTTTCGATGCCTTTGGAAAAATTGCCATTCCTCGTCTAATAGGTGTTTTTTCGCGCCGTTTTTTGCATAGTCAAAATCTAGGATAGTTTAGCTTTCCATCCATACCAATTAGGCTATTAGGCGACTTGTATTTCCTATTTTTTTAGCCTTCCGAACTTTGCCTAAAAAATCGGCCGTTTTTGAGAATTTTCCCTTGGTCCTCCATTTGCACTTTGGCGAAAAACCGCGGTTTTCGATGCCTTTGGAAAAATTGCCATTCCTCGTCTAATAGGTGTTTTTTCGCGCCGTTTTTTGCATAGTCAAAATCTAGGATAGTTTAGCTTTCCATCCATACCAATTAGGCTATTAGGCGACTTGTATTTCCTGTTTTTTTAGCCTTCCGAAGTTTGCCCAAAAAATTGGCCGTTTTTGAGAATTTTCCCTTGGTCCCCCCTTTGCACTTTGGCGAAAAACCGCGGTTTTCGATGCCTTTGGAAAAATTGCCATTCCTCGTCTAATAGGTGTTTTTTCGCGCGGTTTTTTGCATAGTCAAAATCTAGGATAGTTTAGCTTTCCATCCATACCAATTAGGCTATTAGGCGATTTGTATTTCCTATTTTTTTAGCCTTCCGATATTTGCCCAAAAAATCGGCCGTTTTTGAGATATTTTCCCTTGGTGCCCCCTTTGCACTTTGGCGAAAAACCGCGGTTTTCGATTCTTTTGGAAAAATTGCCATTCCTCGTGTAATAGGTGTTTTTTCGCGCGGTTTTTTGCATAGTCAAAATCTAGGATAGTTTAGCTTTTCATCCATACCAATTAGGCTATTAGGCGACTTGTATTTCCTATTTTTTTAGCCTTCCGAAGTTTGCCCAAAAAATCGGCCGTTTTTGAGAATTTTTCCTTGGTCCCCCCTTTGCACTTTGGCGAAAAACCGCGGTTTTCAAAGCCTTTGGAAAAATTGCCATTCCTCGTCAAAAACAAAATCGTCATAGTCAAAATCTAGGATAGTTTATCTTTCCATCCATACCAATTAGGCTATTAGGCGATTTGTATTTCCTACTTTTTTAGCCTTCCGATATTTGCCCAAAAAATCGGCCGTTTTAGAGATATTTTCCCTTGGTGCCCCCTTTGCACTTTGGCGAAAAACCGCGGTTTTCGATGCTTTTGGAAAAATTGCCATTCCTCGTCTAATAGGTGTTTTTTCGCGCGGTTTTTTGCATAGTCAAAATCTAGGATAGTTTAGCTTTCCATCCATACCAATTAGGCTATTAGGCGACTTGTATTTCCCATTTTTTTAGCCTTCCGAAGTTTGCCCAAAAAATCGGCCGTTTTTGAGAATTTTTCCTTGGTTCCCCCTTTGCACTTTGGCAAAAAACCGCAGTTTTCGATGCCTTTGGAGAAATTGCCATTCCACGTCTAATAGGTGTTTTTTCGCGCGGTTTTTTGCATAGTCAAAATCTAGGATAGTTTAGCTTTCCATCCATACCAATTAGGCTATTAGGCGACTTGTATTTCCTATTTCTTTAGCCTTCCGAAGTTTGCCCAAAAAATCGGCCGTTTTTGAGAATTTTCCCTTGGTCCCCCCTTTGCACTTTGGCGAAAAACCGCAGTTTTCGATGCCTTTGGAAAAATTGCCATTCCTCGTCTAATAGGTGTTTTTTCGCGCGGTTTTTTGCATAGTCAAAATCTAGGATAGTTTAGCTTTCCATCCATACCAATTAGGCTATTAGGCGACTTGTATTTCCTATTTTTTTAGCCTTCCGAAGTTTGCCCAAAAAATCGGCCGTTTTTGAGAATTTTCCCTTGGTCCCCCCTTTGCACTTTGGCGAAAAACCGCGGTTTTTGATGCCTTTGGAAAAATTGCCATTCCTCGTCTAATAGGTGTTTTTGCGCGCGGTTTTTTGCATAGTCAAAATCTAGGATAGTTTAGCTTTCCATCCATACCAATTAGGCTATTAGGCGACTTGTATTTCCTATTTTTTTAGCCTTCCGAAGTTTGCCCAAAAAATCGGCCATTTTTGACAATTTTCCCTTGGTGCCCCCTTTGCACTTTGGCGAAAAATCGCAGTTTTCAAATCCTTTGGAAAAATTGCCATTCCTCGTCTAATAGGTGTTTTTACGCGCGGTTTTTTCCATAGTCAAAATCTAGCATAGTTTAGCTTTCCATCCATACGAATTAGGCTATTAGGCGACTTGTATTTCCTATTTTTTTAGCCTTCCGAAGTTTGCCCAAAAAATCGGCCGTTTTTGAGAATTTTCCCTTGGTCCCCCCTTTGCACTTTGGCGAAAAACCGCGGTTTTCGATGCCTTTGGAAAAATTGCCATTCCTCGTCTAATAGGTGTTTTTTCGCGCGGTTTTTTGCATAGTCAAAATCTAGGATAGTTTAGCTTTCCATCCATACCAATTAGGCTATTAGGCGACTTGTATTTCCTATTTTTTTAGCCTTCCGAAGTTTGCCCAAAAAATCGGCCGTTTTTGAGAATTTTCCCTTGGTCCCCCCTTTGCACTTTGGCGAAAAACCGCGGTTTTCGATGCCTTTGGAAAAATTGCCATTCCTCGTCTAATAGGTGTTTTTTCGCGCGGTTTTTTGCATAGTCAAAATCTAGGATAGTTTAGCTTTCCATCCATACCAATTAGGCTATTAGGCGACTTGTATTTCCTATTTTTTTAGCCTTCCGAAGTTTGCCCAAAAAATCGGCCGTTTTTGAGAATTTTCCCTTGATGCCCCCTTTGCACTTTGGCGAAAAACCGCGGTTTTCGATGCCTTTGGAAAAATTGCCATTCCTTGTCTAATAGGTGTTTTTTCGCGCGGTTTTTTGCATAGTCAAAATCTAGGATAGTTTAGCTTTCCATCCATACCAATTAGGCTATTAGGCGACTTGTATTTCCCATTTTTTTGGCCTTCCGAAGTTTGCCCAAAAAATCGGCCGTTTTTGAGAATTTTCCCTTGGTCCCCCCTTTGCACTTTGGCGAAAAACCGCGGTTTTCGATGCCTTTGGAAAAATTGCCATTCCTCGTCTAATAGGTGTTTTTTCGCGCGGTTTTTTGCATAGTCAAAATCTAGGATAGTTTAGCTTTCCATCCATACCAATTAGGCTATTAGGCGACTTGTATTTCCTATTTTTTTAGCCTTCCGAAGTTTGCCCAAAAAATCGGCCGTTTTTGAGAATTTTCCCTTGGTCCCCCCTTTGCACTTTGGCGAAAAACCGCGGTTTTCGATGCCTTTGGAAAAATTGCCATTCCTCGTCTAATAGGTGTTTTTTCGCGCGGTTTTTTGCATAGTCAAAATCTAGGATAGTTTAGCTTTCCATCCATACCAATTAGGCTATTAGGCGACTTGTATTTCCTATTTTTTTAGCCTTCCGAAGTTTGCCCAAAAAATCGGCCGTTTTTGAGAATTTTCCCTTGGTCCCCCCTTTGCACTTTGGCGAAAAACCGCGGTTTTCGATGCCTTTGGAAAAATTGCCATTCCTCGTCTAATAGGTGTTTTTTCGCGCGGTTTTTTGCATAGTCAAAATCTAGGATAGTTTAGCTTTCCATCCATACCAATTAGGCTATTAGGCGACTTGTATTTCCTATTTTTTTAGCCTTCCGAAGTTTGCCCAAAAAATCGGCCGTTTTTGAGAATTTTCCCTTGGTCCCCCCTTTGCACTTTGGCGAAAAACCGCGGTTTTCGATGCCTTTGGAAAAATTGCCATTCCTCGTCTAATAGGTGTTTTTTCGCGCGGTTTTTTGCATAGTCAAAATCTAGGATAGTTTAGCTTTCCATCCATACCAATTAGGCTATTAGGCGACTTGTATTTCCTATTTTTTTAGCCTTCCGAAGTTTGCCCAAAAAATCGGCCGTTTTTGAGAATTTTCCCTTGGTCCCCCCTTTGCACTTTGGCGAAAAACCGCGGTTTTCGATGCCTTTGGAAAAATTGCCATTCCTCGTCTAATAGGTGTTTTTTCGCGCGGTTTTTTGCATAGTCAAAATCTAGGATAGTTTAGCTTTCCATCCATACCAATTAGGCTATTAGGCGACTTGTATTTCCTATTTTTTTAGCCTTCCGAAGTTTGCCCAAAAAATCGGCCGTTTTTGAGAATTTTCCCTTGGTCCCCCCTTTGCACTTTGGCGAAAAACCGCGGTTTTCGATGCCTTTGGAAAAATTGCCATTCCTCGTCTAATAGGTGTTTTTTCGCGCGGTTTTTTGCATAGTCAAAATCTAGGATAGTTTAGCTTTCCATCCATACCAATTAGGCTATTAGGCGACTTGTATTTCCTATTTTTTTAGCCTTCCGAAGTTTGCCCAAAAAATCGGCCGTTTTTGAGAATTTTCCCTTGGTCCCCCCTTTGCACTTTGGCGAAAAACCGCGGTTTTCGATGCCTTTGGAAAAATTGCCATTCCTCGTCTAATAGGTGTTTTTTCGCGCGGTTTTTTGCATAGTCAAAATCTAGGATAGTTTAGCTTTCCATCCATACCAATTAGGCTATTAGGCGACTTGTATTTCCTATTTTTTTAGCCTTCCGAAGTTTGCCCAAAAAATCGGCCGTTTTTGAGAATTTTCCCTTGGTCCCCCCTTTGCACTTTGGCGAAAAACCGCGGTTTTCGATGCCTTTGGAAAAATTGCCATTCCTCGTCTAATAGGTGTTTTTTCGCGCGGTTTTTTGCATAGTCAAAATCTAGGATAGTTTAGCTTTCCATCCATACCTTTGCACTTTGGCGAAAAACCGCGGTTTTCGATGCCTTTGGAAAAATTGCCATTCCTCGTCTAATAGGTGTTTTTTCGCGCGGTTTTTTGCATAGTCAAAATCTAGGATAGTTTAGCTTTCCATCCATACCAATTAGGCTATTAGGCGACTTGTATTTCCTATTTTTTTAGCCTTCCGAAGTTTGCCCAAAAAATCGGCCGTTTTTGAGAATTTTCCCTTGGTCCCCCCTTTGCACTTTGGCGAAAAACCGCGGTTTTCGATGCCTTTGGAAAAATTGCCATTCCTCGTCTAATAGGTGTTTTTTCGCGCGGTTTTTTGCATAGTCAAAATCTAGGATAGTTTAGCTTTCCATCCATACCAATTAGGCTATTAGGCGACTTGTATTTCCTATTTTTTTAGCCTTCCGAAGTTTGCCCAAAAAATCGGCCGTTTTTGAGAATTTTCCCTTGGTCCCCCCTTTGCACTTTGGCGAAAAACCGCGGTTTTCGATGCCTTTGGAAAAATTGCCATTCCTCGTCTAATAGGTGTTTTTTCGCGCGGTTTTTTGCATAGTCAAAATCTAGGATAGTTTAGCTTTCCATCCATACCAATTAGGCTATTAGGCGACTTGTATTTCCTATTTTTTTAGCCTTCCGAAGTTTGCCCAAAAAATCGGCCGTTTTTGAGAATTTTCCCTTGGTCCCCCCTTTGCACTTTGGCGAAAAACCGCGGTTTTCGATGCCTTTGGAAAAATTGCCATTCCTCGTCTAATAGGTGTTTTTTCGCGCGGTTTTTTGCATAGTCAAAATCTAGGATAGTTTAGCTTTCCATCCATACCAATTAGGCTATTAGGCGACTTGTATTTCCTATTTTTTTAGCCTTCCGAAGTTTGCCCAAAAAATCGGCCGTTTTTGAGAATTTTCCCTTGGTCCCCCCTTTGCACTTTGGCGAAAAACCGCGGTTTTCGATGCCTTTGGAAAAATTGCCATTCCTCGTCTAATAGGTGTTTTTTCGCGCGGTTTTTTGCATAGTCAAAATCTAGGATAGTTTAGCTTTCCATCCATACCAATTAGGCTATTAGGCGACTTGTATTTCCTATTTTTTTAGCCTTCCGAAGTTTGCCCAAAAAATCGGCCGTTTTTGAGAATTTTCCCTTGGTCCCCCCTTTGCACTTTGGCGAAAAACCGCGGTTTTCGATGCCTTTGGAAAAATTGCCATTCCTCGTCTAATAGGTGTTTTTTCGCGCGGTTTTTTGCATAGTCAAAATCTAGGATAGTTTAGCTTTCCATCCATACCAATTAGGCTATTAGGCGACTTGTATTTCCTATTTTTTTAGCCTTCCGAAGTTTGCCCAAAAAATCGGCCGTTTTTGAGAATTTTCCCTTGGTCCCCCCTTTGCACTTTGGCGAAAAACCGCGGTTTTCGATGCCTTTGGAAAAATTGCCATTCCTCGTCTAATAGGTGTTTTTTCGCGCGGTTTTTTGCATAGTCAAAATCTAGGATAGTTTAGCTTTCCATCCATACCAATTAGGCTATTAGGCGACTTGTATTTCCTATTTTTTTAGCCTTCCGAAGTTTGCCCAAAAAATCGGCCGTTTTTGAGAATTTTCCCTTGGTCCCCCCTTTGCACTTTGGCGAAAAACCGCGGTTTTCGATGCCTTTGGAAAAATTGCCATTCCTCGTCTAATAGGTGTTTTTTCGCGCGGTTTTTTGCATAGTCAAAATCTAGGATAGTTTAGCTTTCCATCCATACCAATTAGGCTATTAGGCGACTTGTATTTCCTATTTTTTTAGCCTTCCGAAGTTTGCCCAAAAAATCGGCCGTTTTTGAGAATTTTCCCTTGGTCCCCCCTTTGCACTTTGGCGAAAAACCGCGGTTTTCGATGCCTTTGGAAAAATTGCCATTCCTCGTCTAATAGGTGTTTTTTCGCGCGGTTTTTTGCATAGTCAAAATCTAGGATAGTTTAGCTTTCCATCCATACCAATTAGGCTATTAGGCGACTTGTATTTCCTATTTTTTTAGCCTTCCGAAGTTTGCCCAAAAAATCGGCCGTTTTTGAGAATTTTCCCTTGGTCCCCCCTTTGCACTTTGGCGAAAAACCGCGGTTTTCGATGCCTTTGGAAAAATTGCCATTCCTCGTCTAATAGGTGTTTTTTCGCGCGGTTTTTTGCATAGTCAAAATCTAGGATAGTTTAGCTTTCCATCCATACCAATTAGGCTATTAGGCGACTTGTATTTCCTATTTTTTTAGCCTTCCGAAGTTTGCCCAAAAAATCGGCCGTTTTTGAGAATTTTCCCTTGGTCCCCCCTTTGCACTTTGGCGAAAAACCGCGGTTTTCGATGCCTTTGGAAAAATTGCCATTCCTCGTCTAATAGGTGTTTTTTCGCGCGGTTTTTTGCATAGTCAAAATCTAGGATAGTTTAGCTTTCCATCCATACCAATTAGGCTATTAGGCGACTTGTATTTCCTATTTTTTTAGCCTTCCGAAGTTTGCCCAAAAAATCGGCCGTTTTTGAGAATTTTCCCTTGGTCCCCCCTTTGCACTTTGGCGAAAAACCGCGGTTTTCGATGCCTTTGGAAAAATTGCCATTCCTCGTCTAATAGGTGTTTTTTCGCGCGGTTTTTTGCATAGTCAAAATCTAGGATAGTTTAGCTTTCCATCCATACCAATTAGGCTATTAGGCGACTTGTATTTCCTATTTTTTTAGCCTTCCGAAGTTTGCCCAAAAAATCGGCCGTTTTTGAGAATTTTCCCTTGGTCCCCCCTTTGCACTTTGGCGAAAAACCGCGGTTTTCGATGCCTTTGGAAAAATTGCCATTCCTCGTCTAATAGGTGTTTTTTCGCGCGGTTTTTTGCATAGTCAAAATCTAGGATAGTTTAGCTTTCCATCCATACCAATTAGGCTATTAGGCGACTTGTATTTCCTATTTTTTTAGCCTTCCGAAGTTTGCCCAAAAAATCGGCCGTTTTTGAGAATTTTCCCTTGGTCCCCCCTTTGCACTTTGGCGAAAAACCGCGGTTTTCGATGCCTTTGGAAAAATTGCCATTCCTCGTCTAATAGGTGTTTTTTCGCGCGGTTTTTTGCATAGTCAAAATCTAGGATAGTTTAGCTTTCCATCCATACCAATTAGGCTATTAGGCGACTTGTATTTCCTATTTTTTTAGCCTTCCGAAGTTTGCCCAAAAAATCGGCCGTTTTTGAGAATTTTCCCTTGGTCCCCCCTTTGCACTTTGGCGAAAAACCGCGGTTTTCGATGCCTTTGGAAAAATTGCCATTCCTCGTCTAATAGGTGTTTTTTCGCGCGGTTTTTTGCATAGTCAAAATCTAGGATAGTTTAGCTTTCCATCCATACCAATTAGGCTATTAGGCGACTTGTATTTCCTATTTTTTTAGCCTTCCGAAGTTTGCCCAAAAAATCGGCCGTTTTTGAGAATTTTCCCTTGGTCCCCCCTTTGCACTTTGGCGAAAAACCGCGGTTTTCGATGCCTTTGGAAAAATTGCCATTCCTCGTCTAATAGGTGTTTTTTCGCGCGGTTTTTTGCATAGTCAAAATCTAGGATAGTTTAGCTTTCCATCCATACCAATTAGGCTATTAGGCGACTTGTATTTCCTATTTTTTTAGCCTTCCGAAGTTTGCCCAAAAAATCGGCCGTTTTTGAGAATTTTCCCTTGGTCCCCCCTTTGCACTTTGGCGAAAAACCGCGGTTTTCGATGCCTTTGGAAAAATTGCCATTCCTCGTCTAATAGGTGTTTTTTCGCGCGGTTTTTTGCATAGTCAAAATCTAGGATAGTTTAGCTTTCCATCCATACCAATTAGGCTATTAGGCGACTTGTATTTCCTATTTTTTTAGCCTTCCGAAGTTTGCCCAAAAAATCGGCCGTTTTTGAGAATTTTCCCTTGGTCCCCCCTTTGCACTTTGGCGAAAAACCGCGGTTTTCGATGCCTTTGGAAAAATTGCCATTCCTCGTCTAATAGGTGTTTTTTCGCGCGGTTTTTTGCATAGTCAAAATCTAGGATAGTTTAGCTTTCCATCCATACCAATTAGGCTATTAGGCGACTTGTATTTCCTATTTTTTTAGCCTTCCGAAGTTTGCCCAAAAAATCGGCCGTTTTTGAGAATTTTCCCTTGGTCCCCCCTTTGCACTTTGGCGAAAAACCGCGGTTTTCGATGCCTTTGGAAAAATTGCCATTCCTCGTCTAATAGGTGTTTTTTCGCGCGGTTTTTTGCATAGTCAAAATCTAGGATAGTTTAGCTTTCCATCCATACCAATTAGGCTATTAGGCGACTTGTATTTCCTATTTTTTTAGCCTTCCGAAGTTTGCCCAAAAAATCGGCCGTTTTTGAGAATTTTCCCTTGGTCCCCCCTTTGCACTTTGGCGAAAAACCGCGGTTTTCGATGCCTTTGGAAAAATTGCCATTCCTCGTCTAATAGGTGTTTTTTCGCGCGGTTTTTTGCATAGTCAAAATCTAGGATAGTTTAGCTTTCCATCCATACCAATTAGGCTATTAGGCGACTTGTATTTCCTATTTTTTTAGCCTTCCGAAGTTTGCCCAAAAAATCGGCCGTTTTTGAGAATTTTCCCTTGGTCCCCCCTTTGCACTTTGGCGAAAAACCGCGGTTTTCGATGCCTTTGGAAAAATTGCCATTCCTCGTCTAATAGGTGTTTTTTCGCGCGGTTTTTTGCATAGTCAAAATCTAGGATAGTTTAGCTTTCCATCCATACCAATTAGGCTATTAGGCGACTTGTATTTCCTATTTTTTTAGCCTTCCGAAGTTTGCCCAAAAAATCGGCCGTTTTTGAGAATTTTCCCTTGGTCCCCCCTTTGCACTTTGGCGAAAAACCGCGGTTTTCGATGCCTTTGGAAAAATTGCCATTCCTCGTCTAATAGGTGTTTTTTCGCGCGGTTTTTTGCATAGTCAAAATCTAGGATAGTTTAGCTTTCCATCCATACCAATTAGGCTATTAGGCGACTTGTATTTCCTATTTTTTTAGCCTTCCGAAGTTTGCCCAAAAAATCGGCCGTTTTTGAGAATTTTCCCTTGGTCCCCCCTTTGCACTTTGGCGAAAAACCGCGGTTTTCGATGCCTTTGGAAAAATTGCCATTCCTCGTCTAATAGGTGTTTTTTCGCGCGGTTTTTTGCATAGTCAAAATCTAGGATAGTTTAGCTTTCCATCCATACCAATTAGGCTATTAGGCGACTTGTATTTCCTATTTTTTTAGCCTTCCGAAGTTTGCCCAAAAAATCGGCCGTTTTTGAGAATTTTCCCTTGGTCCCCCCTTTGCACTTTGGCGAAAAACCGCGGTTTTCGATGCCTTTGGAAAAATTGCCATTCCTCGTCTAATAGGTGTTTTTTCGCGCGGTTTTTTGCATAGTCAAAATCTAGGATAGTTTAGCTTTCCATCCATACCAATTAGGCTATTAGGCGACTTGTATTTCCTATTTTTTTAGCCTTCCGAAGTTTGCCCAAAAAATCGGCCGTTTTTGAGAATTTTCCCTTGGTCCCCCCTTTGCACTTTGGCGAAAAACCGCGGTTTTCGATGCCTTTGGAAAAATTGCCATTCCTCGTCTAATAGGTGTTTTTTCGCGCGGTTTTTTGCATAGTCAAAATCTAGGATAGTTTAGCTTTCCATCCATACCAATTAGGCTATTAGGCGACTTGTATTTCCTATTTTTTTAGCCTTCCGAAGTTTGCCCAAAAAATCGGCCGTTTTTGAGAATTTTCCCTTGGTCCCCCCTTTGCACTTTGGCGAAAAACCGCGGTTTTCGATGCCTTTGGAAAAATTGCCATTCCTCGTCTAATAGGTGTTTTTTCGCGCGGTTTTTTGCATAGTCAAAATCTAGGATAGTTTAGCTTTCCATCCATACCAATTAGGCTATTAGGCGACTTGTATTTCCTATTTTTTTAGCCTTCCGAAGTTTGCCCAAAAAATCGGCCGTTTTTGAGAATTTTCCCTTGGTCCCCCCTTTGCACTTTGGCGAAAAACCGCGGTTTTCGATGCCTTTGGAAAAATTGCCATTCCTCGTCTAATAGGTGTTTTTTCGCGCGGTTTTTTGCATAGTCAAAATCTAGGATAGTTTAGCTTTCCATCCATACCAATTAGGCTATTAGGCGACTTGTATTTCCTATTTTTTTAGCCTTCCGAAGTTTGCCCAAAAAATCGGCCGTTTTTGAGAATTTTCCCTTGGTCCCCCCTTTGCACTTTGGCGAAAAACCGCGGTTTTCGATGCCTTTGGAAAAATTGCCATTCCTCGTCTAATAGGTGTTTTTTCGCGCGGTTTTTTGCATAGTCAAAATCTAGGATAGTTTAGCTTTCCATCCATACCAATTAGGCTATTAGGCGACTTGTATTTCCTATTTTTTTAGCCTTCCGAAGTTTGCCCAAAAAATCGGCCGTTTTTGAGAATTTTCCCTTGGTCCCCCCTTTGCACTTTGGCGAAAAACCGCGGTTTTCGATGCCTTTGGAAAAATTGCCATTCCTCGTCTAATAGGTGTTTTTTCGCGCGGTTTTTTGCATAGTCAAAATCTAGGATAGTTTAGCTTTCCATCCATACCAATTAGGCTATTAGGCGACTTGTATTTCCTATTTTTTTAGCCTTCCGAAGTTTGCCCAAAAAATCGGCCGTTTTTGAGAATTTTCCCTTGGTCCCCCCTTTGCACTTTGGCGAAAAACCGCGGTTTTCGATGCCTTTGGAAAAATTGCCATTCCTCGTCTAATAGGTGTTTTTTCGCGCGGTTTTTTGCATAGTCAAAATCTAGGATAGTTTAGCTTTCCATCCATACCAATTAGGCTATTAGGCGACTTGTATTTCCTATTTTTTTAGCCTTCCGAAGTTTGCCCAAAAAATCGGCCGTTTTTGAGAATTTTCCCTTGGTCCCCCCTTTGCACTTTGGCGAAAAACCGCGGTTTTCGATGCCTTTGGAAAAATTGCCATTCCTCGTCTAATAGGTGTTTTTTCGCGCGGTTTTTTGCATAGTCAAAATCTAGGATAGTTTAGCTTTCCATCCATACCAATTAGGCTATTAGGCGACTTGTATTTCCTATTTTTTTAGCCTTCCGAAGTTTGCCCAAAAAATCGGCCGTTTTTGAGAATTTTCCCTTGGTCCCCCCTTTGCACTTTGGCGAAAAACCGCGGTTTTCGATGCCTTTGGAAAAATTGCCATTCCTCGTCTAATAGGTGTTTTTTCGCGCGGTTTTTTGCATAGTCAAAATCTAGGATAGTTTAGCTTTCCATCCATACCAATTAGGCTATTAGGCGACTTGTATTTCCTATTTTTTTAGCCTTCCGAAGTTTGCCCAAAAAATCGGCCGTTTTTGAGAATTTTCCCTTGGTCCCCCCTTTGCACTTTGGCGAAAAACCGCGGTTTTCGATGCCTTTGGAAAAATTGCCATTCCTCGTCTAATAGGTGTTTTTTCGCGCGGTTTTTTGCATAGTCAAAATCTAGGATAGTTTAGCTTTCCATCCATACCAATTAGGCTATTAGGCGACTTGTATTTCCTATTTTTTTAGCCTTCCGAAGTTTGCCCAAAAAATCGGCCGTTTTTGAGAATTTTCCCTTGGTCCCCCCTTTGCACTTTGGCGAAAAACCGCGGTTTTCGATGCCTTTGGAAAAATTGCCATTCCTCGTCTAATAGGTGTTTTTTCGCGCGGTTTTTTGCATAGTCAAAATCTAGGATAGTTTAGCTTTCCATCCATACCAATTAGGCTATTAGGCGACTTGTATTTCCTATTTTTTTAGCCTTCCGAAGTTTGCCCAAAAAATCGGCCGTTTTTGAGAATTTTCCCTTGGTCCCCCCTTTGCACTTTGGCGAAAAACCGCGGTTTTCGATGCCTTTGGAAAAATTGCCATTCCTCGTCTAATAGGTGTTTTTTCGCGCGGTTTTTTGCATAGTCAAAATCTAGGATAGTTTAGCTTTCCATCCATACCAATTAGGCTATTAGGCGACTTGTATTTCCTATTTTTTTAGCCTTCCGAAGTTTGCCCAAAAAATCGGCCGTTTTTGAGAATTTTCCCTTGGTCCCCCCTTTGCACTTTGGCGAAAAACCGCGGTTTTCGATGCCTTTGGAAAAATTGCCATTCCTCGTCTAATAGGTGTTTTTTCGCGCGGTTTTTTGCATAGTCAAAATCTAGGATAGTTTAGCTTTCCATCCATACCAATTAGGCTATTAGGCGACTTGTATTTCCTATTTTTTTAGCCTTCCGAAGTTTGCCCAAAAAATCGGCCGTTTTTGAGAATTTTCCCTTGGTCCCCCCTTTGCACTTTGGCGAAAAACCGCGGTTTTCGATGCCTTTGGAAAAATTGCCATTCCTCGTCTAATAGGTGTTTTTTCGCGCGGTTTTTTGCATAGTCAAAATCTAGGATAGTTTAGCTTTCCATCCATACCAATTAGGCTATTAGGCGACTTGTATTTCCTATTTTTTTAGCCTTCCGAAGTTTGCCCAAAAAATCGGCCGTTTTTGAGAATTTTCCCTTGGTCCCCCCTTTGCACTTTGGCGAAAAACCGCGGTTTTCGATGCCTTTGGAAAAATTGCCATTCCTCGTCTAATAGGTGTTTTTTCGCGCGGTTTTTTGCATAGTCAAAATCTAGGATAGTTTAGCTTTCCATCCATACCAATTAGGCTATTAGGCGACTTGTATTTCCTATTTTTTTAGCCTTCCGAAGTTTGCCCAAAAAATCGGCCGTTTTTGAGAATTTTCCCTTGGTCCCCCCTTTGCACTTTGGCGAAAAACCGCGGTTTTCGATGCCTTTGGAAAAATTGCCATTCCTCGTCTAATAGGTGTTTTTTCGCGCGGTTTTTTGCATAGTCAAAATCTAGGATAGTTTAGCTTTCCATCCATACCAATTAGGCTATTAGGCGACTTGTATTTCCTATTTTTTTAGCCTTCCGAAGTTTGCCCAAAAAATCGGCCGTTTTTGAGAATTTTCCCTTGGTCCCCCCTTTGCACTTTGGCGAAAAACCGCGGTTTTCGATGCCTTTGGAAAAATTGCCATTCCTCGTCTAATAGGTGTTTTTTCGCGCGGTTTTTTGCATAGTCAAAATCTAGGATAGTTTAGCTTTCCATCCATACCAATTAGGCTATTAGGCGACTTGTATTTCCTATTTTTTTAGCCTTCCGAAGTTTGCCCAAAAAATCGGCCGTTTTTGAGAATTTTCCCTTGGTCCCCCCTTTGCACTTTGGCGAAAAACCGCGGTTTTCGATGCCTTTGGAAAAATTGCCATTCCTCGTCTAATAGGTGTTTTTTCGCGCGGTTTTTTGCATAGTCAAAATCTAGGATAGTTTAGCTTTCCATCCATACCAATTAGGCTATTAGGCGACTTGTATTTCCTATTTTTTTAGCCTTCCGAAGTTTGCCCAAAAAATCGGCCGTTTTTGAGAATTTTCCCTTGGTCCCCCCTTTGCACTTTGGCGAAAAACCGCGGTTTTCGATGCCTTTGGAAAAATTGCCATTCCTCGTCTAATAGGTGTTTTTTCGCGCGGTTTTTTGCATAGTCAAAATCTAGGATAGTTTAGCTTTCCATCCATACCAATTAGGCTATTAGGCGACTTGTATTTCCTATTTTTTTAGCCTTCCGAAGTTTGCCCAAAAAATCGGCCGTTTTTGAGAATTTTCCCTTGGTCCCCCCTTTGCACTTTGGCGAAAAACCGCGGTTTTCGATGCCTTTGGAAAAATTGCCATTCCTCGTCTAATAGGTGTTTTTTCGCGCGGTTTTTTGCATAGTCAAAATCTAGGATAGTTTAGCTTTCCATCCATACCAATTAGGCTATTAGGCGACTTGTATTTCCTATTTTTTTAGCCTTCCGAAGTTTGCCCAAAAAATCGGCCGTTTTTGAGAATTTTCCCTTGGTCCCCCCTTTGCACTTTGGCGAAAAACCGCGGTTTTCGATGCCTTTGGAAAAATTGCCATTCCTCGTCTAATAGGTGTTTTTTCGCGCGGTTTTTTGCATAGTCAAAATCTAGGATAGTTTAGCTTTCCATCCATACCAATTAGGCTATTAGGCGACTTGTATTTCCTATTTTTTTAGCCTTCCGAAGTTTGCCCAAAAAATCGGCCGTTTTTGAGAATTTTCCCTTGGTCCCCCCTTTGCACTTTGGCGAAAAACCGCGGTTTTCGATGCCTTTGGAAAAATTGCCATTCCTCGTCTAATAGGTGTTTTTTCGCGCGGTTTTTTGCATAGTCAAAATCTAGGATAGTTTAGCTTTCCATCCATACCAATTAGGCTATTAGGCGACTTGTATTTCCTATTTTTTTAGCCTTCCGAAGTTTGCCCAAAAAATCGGCCGTTTTTGAGAATTTTCCCTTGGTCCCCCCTTTGCACTTTGGCGAAAAACCGCGGTTTTCGATGCCTTTGGAAAAATTGCCATTCCTCGTCTAATAGGTGTTTTTTCGCGCGGTTTTTTGCATAGTCAAAATCTAGGATAGTTTAGCTTTCCATCCATACCAATTAGGCTATTAGGCGACTTGTATTTCCTATTTTTTTAGCCTTCCGAAGTTTGCCCAAAAAATCGGCCGTTTTTGAGAATTTTCCCTTGGTCCCCCCTTTGCACTTTGGCGAAAAACCGCGGTTTTCGATGCCTTTGGAAAAATTGCCATTCCTCGTCTAATAGGTGTTTTTTCGCGCGGTTTTTTGCATAGTCAAAATCTAGGATAGTTTAGCTTTCCATCCATACCAATTAGGCTATTAGGCGACTTGTATTTCCTATTTTTTTAGCCTTCCGAAGTTTGCCCAAAAAATCGGCCGTTTTTGAGAATTTTCCCTTGGTCCCCCCTTTGCACTTTGGCGAAAAACCGCGGTTTTCGATGCCTTTGGAAAAATTGCCATTCCTCGTCTAATAGGTGTTTTTTCGCGCGGTTTTTTGCATAGTCAAAATCTAGGATAGTTTAGCTTTCCATCCATACCAATTAGGCTATTAGGCGACTTGTATTTCCTATTTTTTTAGCCTTCCGAAGTTTGCCCAAAAAATCGGCCGTTTTTGAGAATTTTCCCTTGGTCCCCCCTTTGCACTTTGGCGAAAAACCGCGGTTTTCGATGCCTTTGGAAAAATTGCCATTCCTCGTCTAATAGGTGTTTTTTCGCGCGGTTTTTTGCATAGTCAAAATCTAGGATAGTTTAGCTTTCCATCCATACCAATTAGGCTATTAGGCGACTTGTATTTCCTATTTTTTTAGCCTTCCGAAGTTTGCCCAAAAAATCGGCCGTTTTTGAGAATTTTCCCTTGGTCCCCCCTTTGCACTTTGGCGAAAAACCGCGGTTTTCGATGCCTTTGGAAAAATTGCCATTCCTCGTCTAATAGGTGTTTTTTCGCGCGGTTTTTTGCATAGTCAAAATCTAGGATAGTTTAGCTTTCCATCCATACCAATTAGGCTATTAGGCGACTTGTATTTCCTATTTTTTTAGCCTTCCGAAGTTTGCCCAAAAAATCGGCCGTTTTTGAGAATTTTCCCTTGGTCCCCCCTTTGCACTTTGGCGAAAAACCGCGGTTTTCGATGCCTTTGGAAAAATTGCCATTCCTCGTCTAATAGGTGTTTTTTCGCGCGGTTTTTTGCATAGTCAAAATCTAGGATAGTTTAGCTTTCCATCCATACCAATTAGGCTATTAGGCGACTTGTATTTCCTATTTTTTTAGCCTTCCGAAGTTTGCCCAAAAAATCGGCCGTTTTTGAGAATTTTCCCTTGGTCCCCCCTTTGCACTTTGGCGAAAAACCGCGGTTTTCGATGCCTTTGGAAAAATTGCCATTCCTCGTCTAATAGGTGTTTTTTCGCGCGGTTTTTTGCATAGTCAAAATCTAGGATAGTTTAGCTTTCCATCCATACCAATTAGGCTATTAGGCGACTTGTATTTCCTATTTTTTTAGCCTTCCGAAGTTTGCCCAAAAAATCGGCCGTTTTTGAGAATTTTCCCTTGGTCCCCCCTTTGCACTTTGGCGAAAAACCGCGGTTTTCGATGCCTTTGGAAAAATTGCCATTCCTCGTCTAATAGGTGTTTTTTCGCGCGGTTTTTTGCATAGTCAAAATCTAGGATAGTTTAGCTTTCCATCCATACCAATTAGGCTATTAGGCGACTTGTATTTCCTATTTTTTTAGCCTTCCGAAGTTTGCCCAAAAAATCGGCCGTTTTTGAGAATTTTCCCTTGGTCCCCCCTTTGCACTTTGGCGAAAAACCGCGGTTTTCGATGCCTTTGGAAAAATTGCCATTCCTCGTCTAATAGGTGTTTTTTCGCGCGGTTTTTTGCATAGTCAAAATCTAGGATAGTTTAGCTTTCCATCCATACCAATTAGGCTATTAGGCGACTTGTATTTCCTATTTTTTTAGCCTTCCGAAGTTTGCCCAAAAAATCGGCCGTTTTTGAGAATTTTCCCTTGGTCCCCCCTTTGCACTTTGGCGAAAAACCGCGGTTTTCGATGCCTTTGGAAAAATTGCCATTCCTCGTCTAATAGGTGTTTTTTCGCGCGGTTTTTTGCATAGTCAAAATCTAGGATAGTTTAGCTTTCCATCCATACCAATTAGGCTATTAGGCGACTTGTATTTCCTATTTTTTTAGCCTTCCGAAGTTTGCCCAAAAAATCGGCCGTTTTTGAGAATTTTCCCTTGGTCCCCCCTTTGCACTTTGGCGAAAAACCGCGGTTTTCGATGCCTTTGGAAAAATTGCCATTCCTCGTCTAATAGGTGTTTTTTCGCGCGGTTTTTTGCATAGTCAAAATCTAGGATAGTTTAGCTTTCCATCCATACCAATTAGGCTATTAGGCGACTTGTATTTCCTATTTTTTTAGCCTTCCGAAGTTTGCCCAAAAAATCGGCCGTTTTTGAGAATTTTCCCTTGGTCCCCCCTTTGCACTTTGGCGAAAAACCGCGGTTTTCGATGCCTTTGGAAAAATTGCCATTCCTCGTCTAATAGGTGTTTTTTCGCGCGGTTTTTTGCATAGTCAAAATCTAGGATAGTTTAGCTTTCCATCCATACCAATTAGGCTATTAGGCGACTTGTATTTCCTATTTTTTTAGCCTTCCGAAGTTTGCCCAAAAAATCGGCCGTTTTTGAGAATTTTCCCTTGGTCCCCCCTTTGCACTTTGGCGAAAAACCGCGGTTTTCGATGCCTTTGGAAAAATTGCCATTCCTCGTCTAATAGGTGTTTTTTCGCGCGGTTTTTTGCATAGTCAAAATCTAGGATAGTTTAGCTTTCCATCCATACCAATTAGGCTATTAGGCGACTTGTATTTCCTATTTTTTTAGCCTTCCGAAGTTTGCCCAAAAAATCGGCCGTTTTTGAGAATTTTCCCTTGGTCCCCCCTTTGCACTTTGGCGAAAAACCGCGGTTTTCGATGCCTTTGGAAAAATTGCCATTCCTCGTCTAATAGGTGTTTTTTCGCGCGGTTTTTTGCATAGTCAAAATCTAGGATAGTTTAGCTTTCCATCCATACCAATTAGGCTATTAGGCGACTTGTATTTCCTATTTTTTTAGCCTTCCGAAGTTTGCCCAAAAAATCGGCCGTTTTTGAGAATTTTCCCTTGGTCCCCCCTTTGCACTTTGGCGAAAAACCGCGGTTTTCGATGCCTTTGGAAAAATTGCCATTCCTCGTCTAATAGGTGTTTTTTCGCGCGGTTTTTTGCATAGTCAAAATCTAGGATAGTTTAGCTTTCCATCCATACCAATTAGGCTATTAGGCGACTTGTATTTCCTATTTTTTTAGCCTTCCGAAGTTTGCCCAAATATCGGCCGTTTTTGAGAATTTTCCCTTGGTCCCCCCTTTGCACTTTGGCGAAAAACCGCGGTTTTCGATGCCTTTGGAAAAATTGCCATTCCTCGTCTAATAGGTGTTTTTTCGCGCGGTTTTTTGCATAGTCAAAATCTAGGATAGTTTAGCTTTCCATCCATACCAATTAGGCTATTAGGCGACTTGTATTTCCTATTTTTTTAGCCTTCCGAAGTTTGCCCAAAAAATCGGCCGTTTTTGAGAATTTTCCCTTGGTCCCCCCTTTGCACTTTGGCGAAAAACCGCGGTTTTCGATGCCTTTGGAAAAATTGCCATTCCTCGTCTAATAGGTGTTTTTTCGCGCGGTTTTTTGCATAGTCAAAATCTAGGATAGTTTAGCTTTCCATCCATACCAATTAGGCTATTAGGCGACTTGTATTTCCTATTTTTTTAGCCTTCCGAAGTTTGCCCAAAAAATCGGCCGTTTTTGAGAATTTTCCCTTGGTCCCCCCTTTGCACTTTGGCGAAAAACCGCGGTTTTCGATGCCTTTGGAAAAATTGCCATTCCTCGTCTAATAGGTGTTTTTTCGCGCGGTTTTTTGCATAGTCAAAATCTAGGATAGTTTAGCTTTCCATCCATACCAATTAGGCTATTAGGCGACTTGTATTTCCTATTTTTTTAGCCTTCCGAAGTTTGCCCAAAAAATCGGCCGTTTTTGAGAATTTTCCCTTGGTCCCCCCTTTGCACTTTGGCGAAAAACCGCGGTTTTCGATGCCTTTGGAAAAATTGCCATTCCTCGTCTAATAGGTGTTTTTTCGCGCGGTTTTTTGCATAGTCAAAATCTAGGATAGTTTAGCTTTCCATCCATACCAATTAGGCTATTAGGCGACTTGTATTTCCTATTTTTTTAGCCTTCCGAAGTTTGCCCAAAAAATCGGCCGTTTTTGAGAATTTTCCCTTGGTCCCCCCTTTGCACTTTGGCGAAAAACCGCGGTTTTCGATGCCTTTGGAAAAATTGCCATTCCTCGTCTAATAGGTGTTTTTTCGCGCGGTTTTTTGCATAGTCAAAATCTAGGATAGTTTAGCTTTCCATCCATACCAATTAGGCTATTAGGCGACTTGTATTTCCTATTTTTTTAGCCTTCCGAAGTTTGCCCAAAAAATCGGCCGTTTTTGAGAATTTTCCCTTGGTCCCCCCTTTGCACTTTGGCGAAAAACCGCGGTTTTCGATGCCTTTGGAAAAATTGCCATTCCTCGTCTAATAGGTGTTTTTTCGCGCGGTTTTTTGCATAGTCAAAATCTAGGATAGTTTAGCTTTCCATCCATACCAATTAGGCTATTAGGCGACTTGTATTTCCTATTTTTTTAGCCTTCCGAAGTTTGCCCAAAAAATCGGCCGTTTTTGAGAATTTTCCCTTGGTCCCCCCTTTGCACTTTGGCGAAAAACCGCGGTTTTCGATGCCTTTGGAAAAATTGCCATTCCTCGTCTAATAGGTGTTTTTTCGCGCGGTTTTTTGCATAGTCAAAATCTAGGATAGTTTAGCTTTCCATCCATACCAATTAGGCTATTAGGCGACTTGTATTTCCTATTTTTTTAGCCTTCCGAAGTTTGCCCAAAAAATCGGCCGTTTTTGAGAATTTTCCCTTGGTCCCCCCTTTGCACTTTGGCGAAAAACCGCGGTTTTCGATGCCTTTGGAAAAATTGCCATTCCTCGTCTAATAGGTGTTTTTTCGCGCGGTTTTTTGCATAGTCAAAATCTAGGATAGTTTAGCTTTCCATCCATACCAATTAGGCTATTAGGCGACTTGTATTTCCTATTTTTTTAGCCTTCCGAAGTTTGCCCAAAAAATCGGCCGTTTTTGAGAATTTTCCCTTGGTCCCCCCTTTGCACTTTGGCGAAAAACCGCGGTTTTCGATGCCTTTGGAAAAATTGCCATTCCTCGTCTAATAGGTGTTTTTTCGCGCGGTTTTTTGCATAGTCAAAATCTAGGATAGTTTAGCTTTCCATCCATACCAATTAGGCTATTAGGCGACTTGTATTTCCTATTTTTTTAGCCTTCCGAAGTTTGCCCAAAAAATCGGCCGTTTTTGAGAATTTTCCCTTGGTCCCCCCTTTGCACTTTGGCGAAAAACCGCGGTTTTCGATGCCTTTGGAAAAATTGCCATTCCTCGTCTAATAGGTGTTTTTTCGCGCGGTTTTTTGCATAGTCAAAATCTAGGATAGTTTAGCTTTCCATCCATACCAATTAGGCTATTAGGCGACTTGTATTTCCTATTTTTTTAGCCTTCCGAAGTTTGCCCAAAAAATCGGCCGTTTTTGAGAATTTTCCCTTGGTCCCCCCTTTGCACTTTGGCGAAAAACCGCGGTTTTCGATGCCTTTGGAAAAATTGCCATTCCTCGTCTAATAGGTGTTTTTTCGCGCGGTTTTTTGCATAGTCAAAATCTAGGATAGTTTAGCTTTCCATCCATACCAATTAGGCTATTAGGCGACTTGTATTTCCTATTTTTTTAGCCTTCCGAAGTTTGCCCAAAAAATCGGCCGTTTTTGAGAATTTTCCCTTGGTCCCCCCTTTGCACTTTGGCGAAAAACCGCGGTTTTCGATGCCTTTGGAAAAATTGCCATTCCTCGTCTAATAGGTGTTTTTTCGCGCGGTTTTTTGCATAGTCAAAATCTAGGATAGTTTAGCTTTCCATCCATACCAATTAGGCTATTAGGCGACTTGTATTTCCTATTTTTTTAGCCTTCCGAAGTTTGCCCAAAAAATCGGCCGTTTTTGAGAATTTTCCCTTGGTCCCCCCTTTGCACTTTGGCGAAAAACCGCGGTTTTCGATGCCTTTGGAAAAATTGCCATTCCTCGTCTAATAGGTGTTTTTTCGCGCGGTTTTTTGCATAGTCAAAATCTAGGATAGTTTAGCTTTCCATCCATACCAATTAGGCTATTAGGCGACTTGTATTTCCTATTTTTTTAGCCTTCCGAAGTTTGCCCAAAAAATCGGCCGTTTTTGAGAATTTTCCCTTGGTCCCCCCTTTGCACTTTGGCGAAAAACCGCGGTTTTCGATGCCTTTGGAAAAATTGCCATTCCTCGTCTAATAGGTGTTTTTTCGCGCGGTTTTTTGCATAGTCAAAATCTAGGATAGTTTAGCTTTCCATCCATACCAATTAGGCTATTAGGCGACTTGTATTTCCTATTTTTTTAGCCTTCCGAAGTTTGCCCAAAAAATCGGCCGTTTTTGAGAATTTTCCCTTGGTCCCCCCTTTGCACTTTGGCGAAAAACCGCGGTTTTCGATGCCTTTGGAAAAATTGCCATTCCTCGTCTAATAGGTGTTTTTTCGCGCGGTTTTTTGCATAGTCAAAATCTAGGATAGTTTAGCTTTCCATCCATACCAATTAGGCTATTAGGCGACTTGTATTTCCTATTTTTTTAGCCTTCCGAAGTTTGCCCAAAAAATCGGCCGTTTTTGAGAATTTTCCCTTGGTCCCCCCTTTGCACTTTGGCGAAAAACCGCGGTTTTCGATGCCTTTGGAAAAATTGCCATTCCTCGTCTAATAGGTGTTTTTTCGCGCGGTTTTTTGCATAGTCAAAATCTAGGATAGTTTAGCTTTCCATCCATACCAATTAGGCTATTAGGCGACTTGTATTTCCTATTTTTTTAGCCTTCCGAAGTTTGCCCAAAAAATCGGCCGTTTTTGAGAATTTTCCCTTGGTCCCCCCTTTGCACTTTGGCGAAAAACCGCGGTTTTCGATGCCTTTGGAAAAATTGCCATTCCTCGTCTAATAGGTGTTTTTTCGCGCGGTTTTTTGCATAGTCAAAATCTAGGATAGTTTAGCTTTCCATCCATACCAATTAGGCTATTAGGCGACTTGTATTTCCTATTTTTTTAGCCTTCCGAAGTTTGCCCAAAAAATCGGCCGTTTTTGAGAATTTTCCCTTGGTCCCCCCTTTGCACTTTGGCGAAAAACCGCGGTTTTCGATGCCTTTGGAAAAATTGCCATTCCTCGTCTAATAGGTGTTTTTTCGCGCGGTTTTTTGCATAGTCAAAATCTAGGATAGTTTAGCTTTCCATCCATACCAATTAGGCTATTAGGCGACTTGTATTTCCTATTTTTTTAGCCTTCCGAAGTTTGCCCAAAAAATCGGCCGTTTTTGAGAATTTTCCCTTGGTCCCCCCTTTGCACTTTGGCGAAAAACCGCGGTTTTCGATGCCTTTGGAAAAATTGCCATTCCTCGTCTAATAGGTGTTTTTTCGCGCGGTTTTTTGCATAGTCAAAATCTAGGATAGTTTAGCTTTCCATCCATACCAATTAGGCTATTAGGCGACTTGTATTTCCTATTTTTTTAGCCTTCCGAAGTTTGCCCAAAAAATCGGCCGTTTTTGAGAATTTTCCCTTGGTCCCCCCTTTGCACTTTGGCGAAAAACCGCGGTTTTCGATGCCTTTGGAAAAATTGCCATTCCTCGTCTAATAGGTGTTTTTTCGCGCGGTTTTTTGCATAGTCAAAATCTAGGATAGTTTAGCTTTCCATCCATACCAATTAGGCTATTAGGCGACTTGTATTTCCTATTTTTTTAGCCTTCCGAAGTTTGCCCAAAAAATCGGCCGTTTTTGAGAATTTTCCCTTGGTCCCCCCTTTGCACTTTGGCGAAAAACCGCGGTTTTCGATGCCTTTGGAAAAATTGCCATTCCTCGTCTAATAGGTGTTTTTTCGCGCGGTTTTTTGCATAGTCAAAATCTAGGATAGTTTAGCTTTCCATCCATACCAATTAGGCTATTAGGCGACTTGTATTTCCTATTTTTTTAGCCTTCCGAAGTTTGCCCAAAAAATCGGCCGTTTTTGAGAATTTTCCCTTGGTCCCCCCATGCACTTTGGCGAAAAACCGCGGTTTTCGATGCCTTTGGAAAAATTGCCATTCCTCGTCTAATAGGTGTTTTTTCGCGCGGTTTTTTGCATAGTCAAAATCTAGGATAGTTTAGCTTTCCATCCATACCAATTAGGCTATTAGGCGACTTGTATTTCCTATTTTTTTAGCCTTCCGAAGTTTGCCCAAAAAATCGGCCGTTTTTGAGAATTTTCCCTTGGTCCCCCCTTTGCACTTTGGCGAAAAACCGCGGTTTTCGATGCCTTTGGAAAAATTGCCATTCCTCGTCTAATAGGTGTTTTTTCGCGCGGTTTTTTGCATAGTCAAAATCTAGGATAGTTTAGCTTTCCATCCATACCAATTAGGCTATTAGGCGACTTGTATTTCCTATTTTTTTAGCCTTCCGAAGTTTGCCCAAAAAATCGGCCGTTTTTGAGAATTTTCCCTTGGTCCCCCCTTTGCACTTTGGCGAAAAACCGCGGTTTTCGATGCCTTTGGAAAAATTGCCATTCCTCGTCTAATAGGTGTTTTTTCGCGCGGTTTTTTGCATAGTCAAAATCTAGGATAGTTTAGCTTTCCATCCATACCAATTAGGCTATTAGGCGACTTGTATTTCCTATTTTTTTAGCCTTCCGAAGTTTGCCCAAAAAATCGGCCGTTTTTGAGAATTTTCCCTTGGTCCCCCCTTTGCACTTTGGCGAAAAACCGCGGTTTTCGATGCCTTTGGAAAAATTGCCATTCCTCGTCTAATAGGTGTTTTTTCGCGCGGTTTTTTGCATAGTCAAAATCTAGGATAGTTTAGCTTTCCATCCATACCAATTAGGCTATTAGGCGACTTGTATTTCCTATTTTTTTAGCCTTCCGAAGTTTGCCCAAAAAATCGGCCGTTTTTGAGAATTTTCCCTTGGTCCCCCCTTTGCACTTTGGCGAAAAACCGCGGTTTTCGATGCCTTTGGAAAAATTGCCATTCCTCGTCTAATAGGTGTTTTTTCGCGCGGTTTTTTGCATAGTCAAAATCTAGGATAGTTTAGCTTTCCATCCATACCAATTAGGCTATTAGGCGACTTGTATTTCCTATTTTTTAGCCTTCCGAAGTTTGCCCAAAAAATCGGCCGTTTTTGAGAATTTTCCCTTGGTCCCCCCTTTGCACTTTGGCGAAAAACCGCGGTTTTCGATGCCTTTGGAAAAATTGCCATTCCTCGTCTAATAGGTGTTTTTTCGCGCGGTTTTTTGCATAGTCAAAATCTAGGATAGTTTAGCTTTCCATCCATACCAATTAGGCTATTAGGCGACTTGTATTTCCTATTTTTTTAGCCTTCCGAAGTTTGCCCAAAAAATCGGCCGTTTTTGAGAATTTTCCCTTGGTCCCCCCTTTGCACTTTGGCGAAAAACCGCGGTTTTCGATGCCTTTGGAAAAATTGCCATTCCTCGTCTAATAGGTGTTTTTTCGCGCGGTTTTTTGCATAGTCAAAATCTAGGATAGTTTAGCTTTCCATCCATACCAATTAGGCTATTAGGCGACTTGTATTTCCTATTTTTTTAGCCTTCCGAAGTTTGCCCAAAAAATCGGCCGTTTTTGAGAATTTTCCCTTGGTCCCCCCTTTGCACTTTGGCGAAAAACCGCGGTTTTCGATGCCTTTGGAAAAATTGCCATTCCTCGTCTAATAGGTGTTTTTTCGCGCGGTTTTTTGCATAGTCAAAATCTAGGATAGTTTAGCTTTCCATCCATACCAATTAGGCTATTAGGCGACTTGTATTTCCTATTTTTTTAGCCTTCCGAAGTTTGCCCAAAAAATCGGCCATTTTTGAAAATTTTCCTTTGGTCCCCCCTTTGCACTTTGGCGAAAAACCGCGGTTTTCGATGCCTTTGGAAAAATTGCCATTCCTCGTCTAATAGGTGTTTTTTCGCGCGGTTTTTTGCATAGTCAAAATCTAGGATAGTTTAGCTTTCCATCCATACCAATTAGGCTATTAGGCGACTTGTATTTCCTATTTTTTAGCCTTCCGAAGTTTGCCCAAAAAATCGGCCGTTTTTGAGAATTTTCCCTTGGTCCCCCCTTTGCACTTTGGCGAAAAACCGCGGTTTTCGATGCCTTTGGAAAAATTGCCATTCCTCGTCTAATAGGTGTTTTTTCGCGCGGTTTTTGCATAGTCAAAATCTAGGATAGTTTAGCTTTCCATCCATACCAATTAGGCTATTAGGCGACTTGTATTTCCTATTTTTTTAGCCTTCCGAAGTTTGCCCAAAAAATCGGCCGTTTTTGAGAATTTTCCCTTGGTCCCCCTTTGCACTTTGGCGAAAAACCGCGGTTTTCGATGCCTTTGGAAAAATTGCCATTCCTCGTCTAATAGGTGTTTTTTCGCGCGGTTTTTTGCATAGTCAAAATCTAGGATAGTTTAGCTTTCCATCCATACCAATTAGGCTATTAGGCGACTTGTATTTCCTATTTTTTTAGCCTTCCGAAGTTTGCCCAAAAAATCGGCCGTTTTTGAGAATTTTCCCTTGGTCCCCCCTTTGCACTTTGGCGAAAAACCGCGGTTTTCGATGCCTTTGGAAAAATTGCCATTCCTCGTCTAATAGGTGTTTTTTCGCGCGGTTTTTTGCATAGTCAAAATCTAGGATAGTTTAGCTTTCCATCCATACCAATTAGGCTATTAGGCGACTTGTATTTCCTATTTTTTTAGCCTTCCGAAGTTTGCCCAAAAAATCGGCCGTTTTTGAGAATTTTCCCTTGGTCCCCCTTTGCACTTTGGCGAAAAACCGCGGTTTTCGATGCCTTTGGAAAAATTGCCATTCCTCGTCTAATAGGTTTTTTGTCGCGCGGTTTTTTGCATAGTCAAAATCTAGGATAGTTCAGCTTTCCATCCATACCAATTAGGCTATTAGGCGACTTGTATTTCCTATTTTTTAGCCTTCCGAAGTTTGCCCAAAAAATCGGCCGTTTTTGAGAATTTTCCCTTGGTCCCCCCTTTGCACTTTGGCGAAAAACCGCGGTTTTCGATGCCTTTGGAAAAATTGCCATTCCTCGTCTAATAGGTGTTTTTTCGCGCGGTTTTTTGCATAGTCAAAATCTAGGATAGTTTAGCTTTCCATCCATACCAATTAGGCTATTAGGCGACTTGTATTTCCTATTTTTTTAGCCTTCCGAAGTTTGCCAAAAAATCGGCCGTTTTTGAGAATTTTCCCTTGCGGCGCCCTTTGCACTTTGGCGAAAAACCGCGGTTTTCGATGCCTTTGGAAAAATTGCCATTCCTCGTCTAATAGGTGTTTTTTCGCGCGGTTTTTTGCATAGTCAAAATCTAGGATAGTTTAGCTTTCCATCCATACCAATTAGGCTATTAGGCGACTTGTATTTCCTATTTTTTTAGCCTTCCGAAGTTTGCCCAAAAAATCGGCCGTTTTTGAGAATTTTCCCTTGGTCACGCTGTTGCACTTTGGCGAAAAACCGCGGTTTTCGATGCCTTTGGAAAAATTGCCATTCCTCGTCTAATAGGTGTTTTTTCGCGCGGTTTTTTGCATAGTCAAAATCTAGGATAGTTTAGCTTTCCATCCATACCAATTAGGCTATTAGGCGACTTGTATTTCCTATTTTTTTAGCCTTCCGAAGTTTGCCCAAAAAATCGGCCGTTTTTGAGAATTTTCCCTTGGTCCCCCCTTTGCACTTTGGCGAAAAACCGCGGTTTTCGATGCCTTTGGAAAAATTGCCATTCCTCGTCTAATAGGTGTTTTTTCGCGCGGTTTTTTGCATAGTCAAAATCTAGGATAGTTTAGCTTTCCATCCATACCAATTAGGCTATTAGGCGACTTGTATTTCCTATTTTTTTAGCCTTCCGAAGTTTGCCCAAAAAATCGGCCGTTTTTGAGAATTTTCCCTTGGTCCCCCCTTTGCACTTTGGCGAAAAACCGCGGTTTTCGATGCCTTTGGAAAAATTGCCATTCCTCGTCTAATAGGTGTTTTTTCGCGCGGTTTTTTGCATAGTCAAAATCTAGGATAGTTTAGCTTTCCATCCATACCAATTAGGCTATTAGGCGACTTGTATTTCCTATTTTTTTAGCCTTCCGAAGTTTGCCCAAAAAATCGGCCGTTTTTGAGAATTTTCCCTTCGTCCCCCTTTGCACTTTGGCGAAAAACCGCGGTTTTCGATGCCTTTGGAAAAATTGCCATTCCTCGTCTAATAGGTGTTTTTTCGCGCGGTTTTTTGCATAGTCAAAATCTAGGATAGTTTAGCTTTCCATCCATACCAATTAGGCTATTAGGCGACTTGTATTTCCTATTTTTTTAGCCTTCCGAAGTTTGCCCAAAAATCGGCCGTTTTTGAGAATTTTCCCTTGGTCCCCCCTTTGCACTTTGGCGAAAAACCGCGGTTTTCGATGCCTTTGGAAAAATTGCCATTCCTCGTCTAATAGGTGTTTTTTCGCGCGGTTTTTTGCATAGTCAAAATCTAGGATAGTTTAGCTTTCCATCCATACCAATTAGGCTATTAGGCGACTTGTATTTCCTATTTTTTTAGCCTTCCGAAGTTTGCCCAAAAAATCGGCCGTTTTTGAGAATTTTCCCTTGGTCCCCCTTTGCACTTTGGCGAAAAACCGCGGTTTTCGATGCCTTTGGAAAAATTGCCATTCCTCGTCTAATAGGTGTTTTTTTCGCGCGGTTTTTTGCATAGTCAAAATCTAGGATAGTTTAGCTTTCCATCCATACCAATTAGGCTATTAGGCGACTTGTATTTCTATTTTTTAGCCTTCCGAAGTTTGCCCAAAAAATCGGCCGTTTTTGAGAATTTTCCCTTGGTCCCCCCTTTGCACTTTGGCGAAAAACCGCGGTTTTCGATGCCTTTGGAAAAATTGCCATTCCTCGTCTAATAGGTGTTTTTTCGCGCTGTTATGTGCATAGTCAAAATCTAGGATAGTTTAGCTTTCCATCCAGACCAAGTAGGCTATTAGGCGACTTGTATTTCCTATTTTTTTACCCTACCGTAGTTATCCCCACAAATCGTCAGTTTTTGAGAATTTTCCCTTGGTCCCCACTTTGCACTTTGGCGAAAAACCGCGGTTTTCGATGCCTTTGGAAAAATTGCCATTCCTCGTCTAATAGGTGTTTTTTTCGCGCGGTTTTTTGCATAGTCAAAATCTAGGATAGTTTAGCTTTCATCCATACCAATTAGGCTATTAGGCGACTTGTATTTCCTATTTTTTTAGCCTTCCGAAGTTTGCCCAAAAAATCGGCCGTTTTTGAGAATTTTCCCTTGGTCCCCCCTTTGCACTTTGGCGAAAAACCGCGGTTTTCGATGCCTTTGGAAAATTGCCATTCCTCGTCTAATAGGTGTTTTTTCGCGCGGTTTTTTGCATAGTCAAAATCTAGGATAGTTTAGCTTTCCATCCATACCAATTAGGCTATTAGGCGACTTGTATTTCCTATTTTTTTAGCCTTCCGAAGTTTGCCCAAAAAATCGGCCGTTTTTGAGAATATTTCCTAGGTCCCCCCTTTGCACTTTGGCGAAAAACCGCGGTTTTCGATGCCTTTGGAAAAATTGCCATTCCTCGTCTAATAGGTGTTTTTCGCGCGGTTTTTTGCATAGTCAAAATCTAGGATAGTTTAGCTTTCCATCCATACCAATTAGGCTATTAGGCGACTTGTATTTCCTATTTTTTTAGCCTTCCGAAGTTTGCCCAAAAAATCGGCCGTTTTTGAGAATTTTCCCTTGGTCCCCCCTTTGCACTTTGGCGAAAAACCGCGGTTTTCGATGCCTTTGGAAAAATTGCCATTCCTCGTCTAATAGGTGTTTTTTCGCGCGGTTTTTTGCATAGTCAAAATCTAGGATAGTTTAGCTTTCCATCCATACCAATTAGGCTATTAGGCGACTTGTATTTCCTATTTTTTTAGCCTTCCGAAGTTTGCCCAAAAAATCGGCCGTTTTTGAGAATTTTCCCTTGGTCCCCCCTTTGCACTTTGGCGAAAAACCGCGGTTTTCGATGCCTTGGAAAAATTGCCATTCCTCGTCTAATAGGTTGTTTTTTCGCGCGGTTTTTTGCATAGTCAAAATCTAGGATAGTTTAGCTTTCCATCCATACCAATTAGGCTATTAGGCGACTTGTATTTCCTATTTTTTTAGCCTTCCGAAGTTTGCCCAAAAAATCGGCCGTTTTTGAGGAATTTCCCGTGGTCCCCCCTATGCACTTTGGCGAAAAACCGCGGTTTTCGATGCCTTTGGAAAAATTGCCATTCCTCGTCTAATAGGTGTTTTTTCGCGCGGTTTTTTGCATAGTCAAAATCTAGGATAGTTTAGCTTTCCATCCATACCAATTAGGCTATTAGGCGACTTGTATTTCCTATTTTTTTAGCCTTCCGAAGTTTGCCCAAAAAATCGGCCGTTTTTGAGAATTTTACCTTGGTCACCCCTTTGCACTTTGGCGAAAAACCGCGGTTTTCGATGCCTTTGGAAAAATTGCCATTCCTCGTCTAATAGGTGTTTTTTCGCGCGGTTTTTTGCATAGTCAAAATCTAGGATAGTTTAGCTTTCCATCCATACCAATTAGGCTATTAGGCGACTTGTATTTCCTATTTTTTTAGCCTTCCGAAGTTTGCCCAAAAAATCGGCCGTTTTTGAGAATTTTCCCTTGGTCCCCCCTTTGCACTTTGGCGAAAAACCGCGGTTTTCGATGCCTTTGGAAAAATTGCCATTCCTCGTCTAATAGGTGTTTTTTCGCGCGGTTTTTTGCATAGTCAAAATCTAGGATAGTTTAGCTTTCCATCCATACCAATTAGGCTATTAGGCGACTTGTATTTCCTATTTTTTTAGCCTTCCGAAGTTTGCCCAAAAAATCGGCCGTTTTTGAGAATTTTCCCTTGGTCCCCCCTTTGCACTTTGGCGAAAAACCGCGGTTTTCGATGCCTTTGGAAAAATTGCCATTCCTCGTCTAATAGGTGTTTTTTCGCGCGGTTTTTTGCATAGTCAAAATCTAGGATAGTTTAGCTTTCCATCCATACCAATTAGGCTATTAGGCGACTTGTATTTCCTATTTTTTTAGCCTTCCGAAGTTTGCCCAAAAAATCGGCCGTTTTTGAGAATTTTCCCTTGGTCCCCCCTTTGCACTTTGGCGAAAAACCGCGGTTTTCGATGCCTTTGGAAAAATTGCCATTCCTCGTCTAATAGGTGTTTTTTCGCGCGGTTTTTTGCATAGTCAAAATCTAGGATAGTTTAGCTTTCCATCCATACCAATTAGGCTATTAGGCGACTTGTATTTCCTATTTTTTTAGCCTTCCGAAGTTTGCCCAAAAAATCGGCCGTTTTTGAGAATTTTCCCTTGGTCCCCCCTTTGCACTTTGGCGAAAAACCGCGGTTTTCGATGCCTTTGGAAAAATTGCCATTCCTCGTCTAATAGATGGTGTTTTTTCGCGCGGTTTTTTGCATAGTCAAAATCTAGGATAGTTTAGCTTTCCATCCATACCAATTAGGCTATTAGGCGACTTGTATTTCCTATTTTTTTAGCCTTCCGAAGTTTGCCCAAAAAATCGGCCGTTTTTGAGAATTTTCCCTTGGTCCCCCCTTTGCACTTTGGCGAAAAACCGCGGTTTTCGATGCCTTTGGAAAAATTGCCATTCCTCGTCTAATAGGTGTTTTTTCGCGCGGTTTTTTGCATAGTCAAAATCTAGGATAGTTTAGCTTTCCATCCATACCAATTAGTACGCGATGCGAGCCCTCTTTCAGTTACAGTTGAATTATGGGTAATCCTTCCCCGCATTCGAAACGGTTTCCCCGCAAAAAGAAAGGTGAAGTTATAGTTAAGTGTCCAAGCTGGGCACGGAATCCACTCCAAATTTCGCACATCACAAGGCAAATGAGCCTTAATTTCTACTGGAGTGCTTTTTTGGCAAAGGTCTAAACAATTTTCACCGCGAGCAGCTTGGAAAGTCTTTACCATAACTTGACTCCGTCTGGCTCAAGAGGCGTGCAATTTTAGCATTGCCGACCTCGTAACACCCCTTAGTTCTTCAAGAGGTGCTGGTGACTTGCGGGCTTTAAGACTTCATGATGTCTCTCCACCACCAGACGGAAAAAATGCTCGATAACAGCCAAACAAACGCCGTGTTCTTCACCATTCGTCTATCATCGATCGATCGGTCGTTCTGGTCACAGATCGAGTATGCCTGGG
>NC_090878.1:15362543-15405686 GCF_036669935.1 Montipora foliosa | reverse complement strand
AAAACTAATATTCTTCTACGCACGACGAATATTGAGCGCGCTATGACCATATTTGACATTGTCACAATGTATTGAATAATAATATTGTTTATATGTTCGTAATATATGTCCGTAAAGAATAAATCTTTGCCATACTGTTTTCAATACCAAATATTTTTCGCTTTGAATGTTACAATGTGCCTTTTTTCTTTATGATTTATTTCCTGCATTAAGGACAACGCTTAAGTTATGCTGCTGCTGCTGCTGCTACTACTACTACAACTACTACTACTACTACTACTACTACTACTACTACTACTGCTACCACCACCACCACCACCACTACTACTACTACTACTACTACTACTACTACTACTACTACTACTACTACTACTACTACTACTACTGCTACCACCACCACCACCACCACCACCACCATCACCACCACCACCACTACTACTACTACTACTACTACTACTACTACTACTACTACTACTACTACTACTACTACTACTACTACTACTACTACTACTACTACTACTACTACTACTACTACTACTACTACCACTACTCAAGCTTATCTAGCTGAGTACAAGAAAGAAGTAGTAGGACGGCGAGCGAGACAGCACCCTGTCGTAATAAAAACCAGAAGTAATTGTGTTAACAGCAGATTCAGGAGTATAAATTATTGTGTAATCAGGTCGGCTACTACCACAGAGTACGCATGAACCAGACTCTACACGAATGCTTTATTAGAATACAAGATAGAATAGTATAATTACGTGACTGCGGTTACAGTGTGCTAATCAGTAATTACAGACCGGTACTTTGAAAAATAAAAAAATTGCAATTATTCTACTCCTAATGTATTATCCAAAAATAAAGGAGCAAACAGTACATGATTCACCTTAAAAGACAGAATTTATGCTACGAATTCGTAAGGAGAGGAGGGGGTTGAATAATGACATGCGTCTGAGGTGTTTTAACACTTGAGGCGAAATGAGCTTACAACTGAGAAATAAATCACACGTACCACCCGTACAAGTCTGCTAATTCTCATCGCAAACTCCACATCCACATGTTTTCTTCCACTGATCACAGGGCGAACTTTCTTGTCATAGTTCAATAAAAGGTCTGCTCGTATCTGATGTTCAGGCGAAGACAGTGTTGAGCAAAAAGACCCTTACAACAAACAAATATGATTTATTGTGGCATATGTTGGTTTTCACGGTAACTAACCCTAGAGGAGAGGGAGCTACGGTCTCCGCAGGCAACGCTCGAGGCAATAAAGACGCAAGCGAAGTGCATTCGAAGTCTTGCAAGCGATTTAATATTCTTTTAAGAAGTATAAAAGCAGGTGCCGTCACAAAAAAGAGTAATTTCGAATTACATTGAACTGTGTCTTGGTTGACTAATTCAACTTTCTTTTAGTACACCGAGAATTTGCATTAGCGATTAGGGCGCTATGCCGGAAATGCGTCATTTAATGTAACACCCTCTCAAAATCGCATAATTATGAAATAAATTTGCCCGTCCGCGATTGCTAAACAGACAAGGTAATTATTAAAGACATTTGGTTCTATATCTCGTCGATACAAGCCGATTTCTCGGGGTCTGGGACTTTGATTTGTAAGAATTTGACTATTATTCAAATACAATGTTAAAATAGATTAAATTTTCATAACAATGCCCGTTGATTTTCGCTTACAATTTTACCATTTGTGCTGTGCTGCAATTACACAAGACACATTATCTCGATAACATGCTGTCTTGAGCGCAGATTTAAGTAAAATAACGTTTCATTTCAACGTCAGGATGTCCCCCTGGCATCCTCAATATATGGAATGCCTCCCCGGCTCTGTCTTTCGCCCCTTTTGTGAACATTTGAACCGAAGATGAAATGATATATGAAATGAATCATACATTGATATGAAATTAAGTGAAGCTACTGCGAAGAACATAGCTTCACTTCATTAATTTGAAGCAAATACGAAACGGATCACAGGATGGTCATAAGAACGTTGAAATTCAGGAAATTATCGAAGATGGAGACCCCTAGCTCTTAATTCGAGCTTACTTGATGTAAAGTGAGAATGTTCATGTTGCGGTACAGTTGTAAATCTAAGCTGACTTACCTTCAAAGAATGAGGGAACGCCGAGGCATATCAGCAAGATTTCGATTTTCTTCATCAGTATGTAGTTTTCTTAAAACTCCTCGTTAAGTGGCTCTAAGAAAAGCGGATTAATCTTTCTTCATTATCCGGCGTGAACGTGATCATGCTTGATCAGTAAAGACGAGACTACGATATGCTATCTTTTCTTGAAAACTATAAGAGCTCGCTTACGTCAAATACGGCGTCACGTTAATGACGAACAACAAGGATGATATCGGGGATCGATATGATTTCCTCTCCTTTAAAAGGATACTCCTAAGGGATTTTAAAGCACCAAATTTCAACGAATTTAGAAACTTTAACATTATTTACATAGCAGTGATAAAATACTTGTTTATCTTTTTAGTCCATTCAAGTCGCTTGGCACACAGCTAAAACAAATAGCAGCCTTAAATAGAATTCGCACAGTCATTTTCAATTAATTAAGTAGTTAATTTTAATTACTTGGACTTAAATTGACATAACTTCTGCGTGAAGAAATCGTTATTGAAACCATCTCCAAACACCACATCTTCAAAAAAAAAAAAAAGAAAAAAGCTCATTTTAAGCGCTTTATGACACAACTAGTAGCAATCTTGGGCATTTCTAATGAAAGATTAGAGCTACCCCTTCTCTTAATTTTCAATGCCGGAAAAATGACAGGCATCGCCTTTTTTGCGAGAACTCAGATTGCTTTTGGAAGGAGGGAGACCAAACCTCTCATTTTGTTTTCCCAAGATTATTGCACCTAAACAATCACAACAAAGGTCAAGCATTTCTTATTAATAGCTTTTGATTTTCATCGTGCTGATTAATCAGAAGTATACCAAATTGACTAACTTTCTGGTACCATTCTGATTAAGGAAAATACAAACTGATTATCGGCTAAGATATCAACTTTGTGCTACACCAATTTTGCACATTGAAACACAGTGTGGTTTGTGAATCTCTGATGTGACGTCAAAGCTTCTGCCACTTCTAATCGTCATAGCTGCCAATGTATGCCACAAAAAAAAAAAAAAAAAAAAAAAAAAAAAACAATTCAAAAAGAGTACGGCTGATATAACGGTGAATGAATATATTTTATATTCCGCATAAGGCCAGACACTGCCCTTCTTCATCAGGGTTTTACTAGTAATGTCTACGGTTTACAGAGAAGTTGACATGGCGTGTAATATGCAACAGTACTTAATTTAAAATGACGAATTTAATGGAAGCAATAGAAAACGGTTGAAATCATTTATATAGCGGTAAATAAATATATTGGGAAGGGATGGATTACATTTCATGATCTTTCTTATCAGTAAGACTGGCTAAAGGTTCAAGGGTGTTAGCTGTGTTTGACGTACGCTTCTCTTGTTGTGAGTACACTATCACGATTCGAATTAATGAGTTCGAGTGCAATAAGTTAATGTCCTTAAAAAATACTGCCCACGGACAGTTGTCAAAGAAACGAGAAAAACTGAACACTGGGACCCCTCCCTAAACTCAGACAGGTGCAGCCTATGAAGATCCAATCAAATTTAAAGACAGTTTTAAAGCCACGTGCAAACCAACCGTACAATTAACGATGCTTTTCACGCTTTCTATTGTTAATTTGGTAATTAGTTAAATACTAGTTACTTCAGAGCAGCGGAAGAGAAACAAAGTGGCTTCCTGTCTTCGTTTTGCTGAATCATTTTCTGTCGATTGCCTGCTACATACCAACATAATTACTCACCTCAGTGTTTCAGTGAATTAACAATTATTGATTATTGGGCGAGGTTGAGCAAAATATGATTTGCCAGTGGCAAACAGATCAATTATTTCCCGAAGCCGAAGGCTAAGGCAAATATTTTGCGGTAAACGAGTTCCATAATTGTTTTATATCATTCGGTCACCGCGTTTGTATTTTATTTTTGTTTTCGGGAAGCGGAAACTGAGCGCGCGCTGTCTTGCAGGATTGGTGTCCTTCTCAGCATAGTTTCATTTGTAGACTACATATTGTCTGGATAACACAAGTGTTACTAATATTTTAAAAAATACAACCACACTTTTGAATTTACGGAACATGTTTCGATGTTTCGATGGCTGAAGATGATGTTTGAAACATCGAAACATGTTCCATAAATTCAAAAGTGTGGTTGTATTTTTTAAAATATTAGACTACATATTGTATTTACAGTCAAATGTCCAATAACAAAATGTAGGCATCAACAAAACTGAAAATTTTCACAGTCTTCAATGCCTTGAAATCCGAATCCGAAAAAGGGGAAAATGCGGTATTAGAAACGAAAGTGTGTGCCATTCTCGACGACAGTTTACCGATCTACCATTTTCATACAAGAGCGTGCTTTCAATTACGCATGAGAAAATTATTATTTGCAGCAAAACACTTATTTACAGGGCAGTTATTTGCAGGGCAGTTATTTGCAGGTCACGTGGTCAGCTCTCGGCCAATAAAATGAAAGGAAAAATACATTGAATGATAAAGTTCCTTTTTTTTAGATTATACATTGTAATTAATGAACAATAACGAGTTCATGCAGGTGTCTACTACCCAGAAGAGGCCAAATGATTTGCTGTTTCTCAGAGATCTTAATTCAAAGCTTATAAGATCATGAGGAGACTGAAGGATGCACTGCTGGAGACCCCTGTATCCTCAAAGAAATACCTCTGCGTCTACGCTTCACTAGTTTCGAATTCGGGGCAAATAGAACAGAACTGAAGTTCAAGGGAATCTAAATTTGCATTTTCCCTTTATTTTTCGCGTTGGACATTGGGACAACGCTGCAACTTTTAATCTTGGGTATCCTGTTCGTTCGTCTGCTTTTTCAGCGCCATCTTGAATTACGTCATCATACATTGATAGGTCATATGCACAAATGACGATCGCGCACCTTTAATGATTGTTACGTCCTATAAGATTATTTCTTTTCCAACCCTTTTTCTTTGCTTCCAAAGCGACTGTCGAAAGCTCTTCAATAATCCAACATTACAAATTCAATAGGTCTTGACAGGAGCTCATGGGCTCCTGGTCTTGAGCAGGGACGGTACAAAACGTGGACCCCCAATTCCCCAAACTGGACCCCACTCAGAAAAACAAGAAAACTATAGATGGTTTTCACAGTGACGTCATCAAATTCTAAAATCAAAATCGCAAGGTATTCTCACTATTTATCGAAAGGAAGTCGAAGATGACCAAAAAATAAATCTTTTTTTTCAAGTTTCCAGTTCCCTGACGTCTTGCGTTTCAAAAATACTCATGTAATTTATCTCATGAGGGAAAATGTTTTGGTTCATCATTCTCTGCACCGAGAGGTTTTCTCCGGGTACTCCGGTTTCCCCTCTCCTCAAAAACCGACATTTGACTTAATTTACTTTCATTGTTCATTTCAGTTTACAGCGTCCCCAATTAGCGCTCCAGCGCTAGAACGACTAGACACTTAAATAAAGTTCCTTTCCTTTCCTTTTTTTCCTCCCACATTTATTCGGTGGAAAGAAGATTTTCGCTTTAGGGACATCCTAAAAGGTGGGTACATATATTTTCTGTGATGAAATAACTTGCAAAAGTTGTACTTGGCGGTAGATCTAGAGCTGGGATGTCCGAGGACATTGAATTTTCGTAGCTGAAAACAGGATGAAAGGTAGATCCTAGCACCATGTAAACTTCACTTACCAGAAAGATCCTAGGAATTATGGGACTAGAAAGGAATGCAAGCATGTCGGGGGCAGAACGTTTAACAACTTTTTTCTACTAATTCCACCCTAAATTTCTGCACGTTAACCAAGCGAAGCCCCCTAAGATTGTGGCGTAGATTAATCACAAATCAGGGCATAATTGGAGGAGAAGAAACTTGTGCTAATCCCTTTTACCCCACATTAATTTTTCTCCACAAAATTGGCATTTGATTTTGTTGACAAAAATTAAAACCAGGAGCCCATTATCTGGAACTTCCATAGTAGTCTGGTCTGTTAGGTCGAAAATCGTGACAAATCGCGTAAAAGGACCAAATTAGGTACAGATGTTCCTTTTGACGTAAGAAACGAATTTAAAAGGGGTGCCACGTGATTTGGCTTTCCGGGGGGGCATGAAGCTCATAGAAATTACGCAATACTCAAATGCTGGCATGAAAGCGAGGCTCGGGCGTTTAACGTGTTTATTACGTACCAGGTTTGACGAATGACGTTGTAAAATGACTAAACTACATTACTCAGACTCAGTTTGTGTTTGTGTCCATAAAAGGTCATTTGCCTTGATCACGTGACATTCCCATAATGCTTTGAGCGCACTTATATCAAGGAGTGTTTTTGTTGCGTTTTACACATTTAATTTTTAACATCTTCGGCTAGATATCGTAAATGGTTGTTATTTGTTGCTCTATTTCTAAGGATTTGTGTTCTGGCAGCCTTCAGAAGTACTACAGAGCTCAGTACATGGTAGATTAGCTTTGAGACATTTACAACGACCACTCTTGCAACTTTTCTTGCATCCACACTTTGGCAATTCACTGCACGCCTTAGAGGCTTCTGGAAGTACGGTTCAGCGGGGCCTCTATCTACCGGGCCGTTCTCCATTTTCCATCCAAAATCAGACGGGGATGGGTACAATTGTTGCTCATCAAGGGACGTCCAGATGCTTGCTTGGTAAAGAGCTCTGTTAGAATGATTCAACAGGGCATCCTAATAAACAATAGAAATTATATATAAATTTTTCACACAAGTATAATTTTAAACAAACGCGCACCGCTTATTTCCATGTACTTCATAAATTAAGCTCTCTAATAGCCCAAGTAGAATAACTATAGGTTCAAGTCCAACATAGCCTTATGATAGGCTTTGGATATTAAAAATAAAATTGATAAGTGGATTCAATACAAGAAAAGGTTGGGTTAGTTGAAATGTTTCTCGTCTTTTCGCTAAACTGGTTATTTTTTTTTTTTTCGCGTTGTCCTCACAGGTGTTTACCTATCACAAATTTAGCCTATCAAACACAAAAACAACTAAAAATTTGTGTATGATGGGTTCTTACCTCTGTTGGGGGAATGTTTTCTAGCCCCCGATTCTTTTTTGTGAACAGTTCTCGTCAAGCAGTGTTCACATCGGTAGCAAGGCTGGTCCTGTCATAGAGTATCTCCACAAAGCGCTTAAGGACATCAAACACACGAGTGTTGATCTCAACTGGAATGAAGGGGCTATCGTTCACAAAACTGAAAGCCTCTGTGGCTTCAGGGTACGCTTTCCAGGCCTCCCACGCAGATTTCTTTCCTTTCCCCAGGAATGCTGATGTAGTGTCGCAACCGTTAAATGCGTGGAAAAATGGAAGCGCACGGCATTTCTGCTTTCCCAAATGCTCACAAATGGTGTTAAAAGAAAGCAGCTGAAAATTCTTTCCCGTCCCAAAGGCGACCCAAAAGCTCAATCCAGACCAAATCGAAGACAACGTGTGGAAGTCCGCAATTAGAATAACAAGAACATATGTCAACAGTGCGAACAAAGACACTTCTTCCCCCCTTATCCAAAGCATCTCTAACGTTTACAAGAATCCCCGTGTCGGCTTCTTCATGGTTGCAGCTTTCTTCGAGAAATATCTGCCAGTTCTGAGGTAACTTGACATACCCAGCTACCTTTCGTCTCACGCCTTTTCCTCTCTTCTCACGGGCAGATTCTTTCAGACTTGCCACTCGGTATTCATCCCACACAACGTCAATTCGTTTGGTACTCTTCAAGTGGTTTTCCAGGAAAGGTAAGAACTTGGAATCTGCATATTCAGAAAACGTAGCGACAGATGAAACTGGAAGCGCATGCACAATAGCTGCTCCATCAAAAACTTTGACATCGTAAGAGGTGGCGGTGTTTCTTTGTTGACGCATGAAATCAAATCAGACTTTACCCGAATCGGAGATTGACAAACTCTGACAAAGAAGGTGGATACGGCTGATTTTCATGCTTTAAGAACTCTTCAAGATCTCCTTCGCGCTGTTGGCTGGCAATATACAAACAACTGAAGAGGTAACGATCACTTGTTACCGCTGGCAACTTTAAGGACGCTTTGCAGATTTGCTTCGGCTGCTGGCGCTTGAACAGTGGCAAGGTATTCTTTGAAATCGTATCGTGAATCGATACAGTCCTTTCATCCATGACGTCTTTTACGAATTTCTTGTACTGGCGTAATCCAAGTTCCTGGACTCTATGCACATTATCCACGACTGAGACATCTGCGCAATTGCGTGTGTCAAGGGCAAGTAATTCAGGGCAGTCATCCTTAAAAGGGTTTCCCATTTCTGAAATTGTACTTACAAGTTGCTTGACATGACTTTGAAAGGTTTTCTGTGTAGAAAGTCCTTGTTCGTGGTGTTTGTTCTTTTTATCAACATTTGTTTCCCTTTCAACTGACTTTCGAACTCTTGCAACACTCGAGCACTTTCTGGTCCGGCCACCATCCATCTTCTAAATGCGCCAGGACTTTCCGTTAGTCCTACAGCTCCACCTGATCCCTTCACCCTTGCGTTATTTTGCTCGTGTGCCTGGTCGATTGGGATGCTTGAAAAACTGCTTGATGACTTCGAAATGACCCAGCATTCTCTGAGGCTTTGTTGAACGGGGCCTGGTAAGCACTTCATATCTCTTATGTGAATAGGTAGCCACCTCGCGTAATTAGTGTGATCAAGAGCAAAGGACCAAGGAGCAAGAGATTCCAAGGCTTCTACGTACAGAGGAGTTGTTTTCACGATGTACTTTCACAAATGACAGTACTTTGAGTTCCATTTGCATGATCATGTCCCAAAACTTATACGTTGGGCTGGTCTTAATCATTCCATCGTGCCACTTCTGAAACTCCTCTTCGTCCTGTTGACCGTTTAGTTCCGAAAGGCAACATGCTGCAATTTATACAAAGCTGCCGCGGTTACCTGGTGGGCGCGTCTGGTTTTCGTCAAATGCGCTACCTTAAGGAAGGAATCTGATGTCCCACTGGAAGCTATCCCTGCCTCAGTTAGTGCTGTAGTCCAGCCAGATAAAGCTACAAGGTCACCACACATGGTCGACAGCACCATCTCAATGTGTAGGCCCCCCAGCATGACAACGTGAACATTTTCTCCGTGTGTAGCAGGCCAGTTCCACTGAACAACTTTTGCGATAGCAAAAAGAGGCTGGTCACAGACAGTGACAGGAATTTGGCCCGGGTTAAGAAATTCTGTTGTCTTCTTAACCACAGACATTCCATGTTTCATCATGGTTACTGTGGCAGCCTTCTCGTAAAACAATGGCAACAAGCTACCCAAGTATGGCAAAGGGTTAGGCAGTTCAGTTACAGATGCGTGATAAGCAGCCCATGAAAGATGAATACCTTTGGGGTAAGCTCCTCATAAATATCTTGTTCACAGTACTTCAACCAGTGAACTTGTTTTTCAATGGCAATAGACAACTGATCCGTGCTTACGGTCTCCACACCTGCTTGACTTGTGGCAGGGACGTTTACTTTTGATGTTTTTATAGAAACAAGTGGAACTAAGGAATACGTGTCAGGAAGTGTGATATCTCTTGAAGCGGACCTGGCTGAACAAAGATTAATCCTTTGCACTCACTGGTTGGCTAACGTCTGAAAAAAGAAATATCATTTAAAATATTCTTAATCTAAGAATGGTTTTGTTTTTAGAGCGTTGTTAACTCAGGCAATTTCAGTCTGAACTAAAGTAAATTGAATGGCATTTTTGTTTTATCCGTCATCGTATCTTTGAGGCCGACTACCATTTAATAGTTTAACACGCTCCGCTTTCCAGATTTGTGTCACTCCATAATTTTTCGTTTAAAATCAAATAATAAACCTACTTAAACATTTCCTTCTTGAACCATTTTTTTTTATAACATGTGATGATTTCTCACAGTTTTTCATTCATCTCAAGTTATAACGCTTATTCAGAGTAACTTTTATTGAACACCGGCTCACATATACGGATAAAAATAAAAATCACTGAACTCTTCGCTTTTAAAAGAACAACTTGACTTTGTTTCACATTATAACGAAATGAATTTTACCTCATAGAAGGATGGAGTATAAAACATGAGTTGATACTTACAGTTCAAAGGGTGAAATTCCGTGTTAAACAAGAAAACGTACCTCTCAACAACTCCACTGTCACGCCGGTCACCGGGAGGTAAAGCGCATGTTGTTTGGAAACACCGCTGGCTTTTTATTACCATTTATTGTTTAAAGATTTTCATTAAGTTACAACAAATTTAAATAAAAGGAACTTAGTAAATATCTTCCCGCTAAAACATTATATGTCATAAAGGAAGTGAAATTCATGTGGAATTGAGCTTTATAATGACTACGCATATATGTCGTCTTTTTTCGCCTTTTTCTACTACAAAAAGGCATTATATTTTTACATTTGAGCACAGCTTATTAAATTTTCATACTTGGTCTTTATTTTAACTATACCAACACTTATTTCACACTGTAATCAACAAATTAAATTATTTCATAGCTCATAATGGCACGCTTCTTTTGACACACCGCAACTGAGACTTACTTACAAAAAAAATCCCCCCTCCCCACCCCCTGGGGTATTTTTTTGTGGCACCCCTTCTGAAATGATTAGTTATACTCTAAACTACATTTGTGCCAAGTTTGGTGTTTTTACGCGTCTTGTCACGATTTTCGTAATTTTCCGACCTAACAGACCGGACTATAGGTATTTACCCTTGAGTCAACCATGTCTCACATCTTTTTTTTTTTAGATCTGCTATATCTTTTCATCATTTTGAAATAACTTCGTGTTTCGGGAGTGCCGCATGTGATGATTGGGCAAAGTAAAAACACCCGTGAAAACCCCCCTGGGTGGTGCTTCTAAAAATAAAAAGATACTGGTCAGGGTTGACTCAGAAGGTTAAAAAGGAGGATTGAGGGTCCGGCTAATGGACTGCTATTAAAACATGTTTTGACAGATCTCTGTTTTCCATACAAACATGGTTAAGTCGCTGGTCATCGCTCTTTACACGAAGGGAGCAGAATTCGCACATTTTAGCTGATTTCTTTATCTGATAAATTGACAGAAACACTGGTCAGACATTAGGGAACTTAATTAAGCCACGACGACAGCGGGAACGTCAATAATTTGCATATTTAGTAGGCAAAAGCAATAGCTTTGCACGCCCTGCACGTGCGCTTTTCATTTTTGTCTCTCTCTTTGCTGAAATAGCCAAATTTTAGATTTTATGAAGAACGTCTCACTTGAGGATAAATTTTCACTTTTTTCTCCAAGTCAAGTGCCGTTCCGACCAGTGTCACGTTGGAGGGACTTCTACACCCTTGTCACATTAAAAAGGTTGAAATCGTCACGGAGTGATTACAATAACGTGAATATATATTTTGAGACGACGTTCTCGTTGCCGTCGCCATTGTCGTTGCTTACGACGGCTACAGCAACGAGAATATTATTGCTTAAAGAAGAAAAAATACTCGTGCTGCATGTGCAGCACCTCTCCATTCACTTTAAAGAACAATAAATGTTTTAAAATCGAGCGAAAGATCGGCAGCCCTGTCACGACAGCTGCATTTACCTTGTATGCTATAAATATTTGTATTCCGTATTCCGGAATAGGAATACATGGAATATAATTTAGAAATCCTTCGTTTTTACGGAGATTCACATTAACATTATCAAACACTTGCTAAAATGCTATTTTAAAAATACATTTATTATCCTTGTTGCTTTAAACTCGCCAAACATATACCGTTTTAATCACCACTCCACGTATTCTTATTCCGGAATAGGGTCAATCGAACGCGCCCTAAGTGACACGATCCCGTCAAAACAGCTAGCAAACAAAGAAAATTAATTATGGTAAGCCTTCTAAAATGTCACTTGTAATGAGCTACAAAGAAATATAAGAGTGTTTTAGTAATGAGGAAAATATGTGATATCATTAACTAAGGGTTCGAGGTGGCTTTAGCGTCGAGTGCAGTGAGAAAATTAATTCAAGTATTCTCACTGATAAAGACAACTGTTCCTATGCAAAAATCGGAAATTTTATAATTCTATTTTACCCTAAGGCTATATTGGACTAGAATTTCAACTTCATATTTTCAAAAATTGAAGAAACAAAGTCTTCCTTTTCCTTCTACATTGTGAACGATGAAACTTTCTTCGAGTTTTGTCGCGTTTTTAATCTCTACATAGAAACGTTTCTTTGATTTTGAGTTCGTTCTATGAGGCTGCCCCTTTTATTAAAACTCACCTATTTTGCAAACCGACGTATGAAAAATCAAATAGTTGCGTTTATTGCCGGTCACGCTCTGTGATTGAATCAGTAAGCAATCCACAGTCTCCACAGTTTAATAGTTTGTTTGAATGTTAAATAGGATTTCATTTCGAACTGTAGGAATAAAATTCATACAAGAAGAACACAAACCTCCTTGGTAATTTCATCATTAACACTATCAAGTCCAAAAGGTTAAAATTTACTTACCTTGAAACAAAGTTACAATATGGAAAAATGGAAGGAAGATTTTTATATACATAACTGAAACCGATTACGTTCTTATTGGGAAAATCTGTTTACAATCAAATTGCGCAAACCTATCTGTTGCCTGCGTTCATCACTAACGGGGATTAATTATCCTGATCAGTGCCAACATATGAAATTAAATGTTTTTCTTTTGAATCAAAAGAGGTCAATGACATTGCACATAGGAGGTTTTCACGTGACGTCATCGCCACCATGTTGGTGAACGAAAACAAAAGATTTCTCATTAATTTCTTTTGTTTGTCCACCAGAAGTCGTACATTTCTCTATTGTTATTGCTGTCTGTAGAGGTTGGTTGAAAACGTCCTATGAGGCGAAGTAAAAAATCTGTGCACGAGTATTTTGTTGAACTTTTCAGCCACCTTCTCTTTTTGATTACTAACTTGTAACTTAATGTAATGTTAGCTTTGCTATCTGTGGGTTGCGCAGGATTATCGTTGTAATTTGTACTTTAAATTAATAAAATGATGATAAAGATGATGAAGATGATTACCCTAGATGGAGACTCTGCTCGCAGGGTACTTTTTAATAAACTCAGGCTGATTATGTAAACACGATTTAGTGAGAGTCGAAATTAGGTTTAATTTCCGTTGGCAAGAATGTAACACTACATAGGTGTAATTTAACCGCTAGGGACTTAAAGCAAGGACCACGTCGGTGAAAGGCAATGTGACTTACTTACTTACTTATACTTACTTACTTAGGCCCATCGCTCCAGGTGGAGCATGGGCCAATTGCCAGCCCCTCGCCAGCAAACTCGAATTTGGGCTTTTCGTTAAACTTCTTTCCAGTAGATCTTCAGTCCGGTTCTTTTTTATCCTGCTACCAGTCCAGTGGTCCGTTTTTGAGAATTTTCCCTTGGTCCCCCCTTTGCACTTTGGCGAAAAACCACGGTTTTCGATGCCTTTGGGAAAATTGCCATTCCTCGTCTAATAGGTGTTTTTTCGCGCGGTTTTTTGCATAGTCAAAATCTAGGATAGTTTAGCTTTCCATCCATACCAATTAGGCTATTAGGCGACTTGTATTTCCTATTTTTTTAGCCTTCCGAAGTTTGCCCAAAAAATCGGCCGTTTTTGGGAATTTTCCCTTGGTTCCCCCTTTGCACTTTGGCAAAAATCCGCGGTTTTCGATGCTTTTAGGAAAATTGCCATTCCTCGTCAAATAGATGTTTTTTCACGCGGTTTTTTGAATAGTCAAAATCTAGGATAGTTTAGCTTTCCATCCATACCAATTAGGCTATTAGGCGACTTGTATTTCCTATTTTTTTAGCCTTCCGAAGTTTGCCCAAAAAATCGGCCGTTTTTGAGAATTTTCCCTTGGTCCCCCCTTTGCACTTTGGCAAAAATCCGCGGTTTTCGATGCTTTTAGAAAAATTGCCATTCCTCGTCAAATAGATGTTTTTTCACGCGGTTTTTTGAATAGTCAAAATCTAGGATAGTTTAGCTTTCCATCCATACCAATTAGGCTATTAGGCGACTTGTATTTCCTATTTTTTTAGCCTTCCGAAGTTTGCCCAAAAAATCGGCCGTTTTTGAGAATTTTCCCTTGGTCACCCTCCTTTGCACTTGGTTGAAAAACCGCGGTTTTCGATGCTTTTGGAAAAATTGCCATTCCTCGTCTAATAGGTGTTTTTTCGCGCGGTTTTTTGCATAGTCAAAATCTAGGATAGTTTAGCTTTCCATCCATACCAATTAGGCTATTAGGCGACTTGTATTTCCTATTTTTTTAGCCTTCCGAAGTTTGCCCAAAAAAACGGTCGTTTTTGAGAATTTTCCCTTGGTCCCCCCTTTGCACTTAGGCGAAAAACCGCGGTTTTCGATGCTTTTGGAAAAATTGCCATTCCTCGTCTAATAGGTGTTTTTTCGCGCGGTTTTCTGCATAGTCAAAATCTAGGATAGTTTAGCTTTCCATCCATACCTATTAGGCTATTAGGCGACTTGTATTTCCTCTTTTTTTTGCCCTTCCGAACTTTGCCCAAAAAATCGGCCGTTTTGAGAATTTTTCCTTGGTCCCCCCTTTGCACTTTAGCGAAGAACTGCGGTTTTCGATGCCTTTGGAAAAATTGCCATTCCTCGTCTAATAGGTGTTTTTTCGCGCGGTTTTTTGCATAGTCAAAATCTAGGATAGTTTAGCTTTCCATCCATACCACTTAGGCTATTAGGCGACTAGTTTTTCCTATTTTTTTAGCCTTCCGAAGTTTGCCCAAAAAATCGGCCGTTTTTGAGAATTTTCCCTTGGTCCACCCTCTGCACTTAGGCCAAAAACCGCGGTTTTCGATGCCTTTGGAAAAATTGCCATTCCTCGTCTAATAGGTGTTTTTCGCGCAGTTTTTTGCATAGTTAAAATCTAAGATAGTTTAGCTTTCCATCCACACCAATTAGGCTATTAGGCGACTTGTATTTCCTATTTTTTTAGCCTTCCGAAGTTTGCTTAAAAAAATCAGCCGTTTTTGAGAATTTTCCCTTGGTCCCCCCTTTGCACTTTGGCGAAAAACCGCGGTTTTCAATGCCTTTGGAAAAATTGCCATTCCTCGTCGAATAGGTGTTTTTTCGCGCGGCTTTTGCATGGTCAAAATCTAGGAGAGTTTAGCTTTCCATCCATACCAATTAGGCTATTAGGCGACTTGTATTTCCTATTTTCTTAGCCTTCCGAAGTTTGCCCAAAAAATCGGCCGTTTTTTAGAATTTTCCCTTGGTCCCCCCTTTGCACTTTGGCGAAAAACCGCGGTTTTCGATGCTTTTGGAAAAATTGCCATTCCTCGTCTAATGGGTTTTTTTTTTGCGCGGTTTTTTGCATAGTCAAAATCTAGGATAGTTTAGCTTTCCATCCACACCAATTAGGCTATTAGGCGACTTGTATTTCCTATTTTTTTAGCCTTCCGAAGTTTGCCCAAAAAATCAGCCGTTTTTGAGAATTTTCCCTTGGTCCCCCCTTTGCACTTTGGCGAAAAACCGCGGTTTTCGATGCCTTTGGAAAAATTGCCATTCCTCGTCTAATAGGTGTTTTTTCGCGCGGTTTTTTGCATAGTCAGAATCTAGGATAGTTTAGCTTTCCATCCACACAAATTAGGCTATTAGGTGACTTGTATTTCCTATTTTTTTAGCCTTCCGAAGTTTGCCCAAAAAATCAGCCGTTTTTGAGAATTTTCCCTTGGTCCTCCCTTTGCACTTTGGCGAAAAACCGCGGTTTTCGATGCCTTTGGAAAAATTGCCATTCCTCGTCTAATAGGTGTTTTTTGGCGCGGATTTTTGCATAGTCAAAATCTAGAATAGTTTAGCTTTCCATCCACACCAATTAGGCTATTAGGCGACTTGTATTTCCTATTCTTTTAGCCTTTCGAAGTTTGCCCAAAAAATCAGCCGTTTTTGAGAATTTTCCCTTGGTCTCCCCTTTGCACTTTGGCGAAAAACCGCGGTTTTCGATGCCTTTGGAAAAATTGCCATTCCTCGTCTAATAGGTGTTTTTTCGCGCGGTTTTTTGCATAGTCAAAATCTAGGATAGTTTAGCTTTCCATCCACACCAATTAGGCTATTAGGCGACTTGTATTTCCTATTTTTTTAGCCTTCCGAAGTTTGTCCAAAAAATCAGCCGTTTTTGAGAATTTTCCCTTGATCCCCCCTTTGCACTTTGGCGAAAAACCGCGGTTTTCGATGCCTTTGGAAAAATTGCCATTCCTCGTCTAATAGGTGTTTTTTCGCGCGGTTTTTTGCATGTTCAAAATCTAGGATAGTTTAGCTTTCCATCCACACCAATTAGGCTATTAGGCGACTTGTATTTCCTATTTTTTTAACCTTCCGAAGTTTGCCCAAAAAATCAGCCGTTTTTGAGAATTTTCCCTTGATCCCCCCTTTGCACTTTGGCGAAAAACCGCGGTTTTCGATGCCTTTGGAAAAATTGCCATTCCTCGTCTAATAGGTGTTTTTTGGCGCGGTTTTTTGCATAGTTAAAATCTAGGATAGTTTAGCTTTCCATCCACACTAATTAGGCTATTAGGTGACTTGTATTTCCTATTTTTTTAGCCTTCCGAAGTTTGCCCAAAAAATCAGCCGTTTTTGAGAATTTTCCCTTGGTCCCCCCTTTGCACTTTGGCGAAAAACCGCGGTTTTCGATGCCCTTGGAAAAATTGCCATTCCTCGTCTAATAGGTGTTTTTTTGCCCGGTTTTTTGCATAGTCAAAATCTAGGATAGTTTAGCTTTCCATCCACACCAATTAGGCTATTAGGCGACTTGTATTTCCTATTTTTTTAGCCTTCCGATGTTTGCCCAAAAAATCAGCCGTTTTTGAGAATTTTCCCTTGGTCCTCCCTTTGCACTTTGGCGAAAAACCGCGGTTTTCGATGCCTTTGGAAAAATTGCCATTCCTCGTCTAATAGGTGTTTTTTTGCGCGGTTTTTTGCATAGTCAAAATCTAGGATAGTTTAGCTTTCCATCCACACCAATTAGGCTATTAGGCGACTTGTATTTCCTATTTTTTTAGCCTTCCGAAGTTTGTCCAAAAAATCAGCCGTTTTTGAGAATTTTCCCTTGATCCCCCCTTTGCACTTTGGCGAAAAACCGCGGTTTTCGATGCCTTTGGAAAAATTGCCATTCCTCGTCTAATAGGTGTTTTTTCGCGCGGTTTTTTGCATGTTCAAAATCTAGGATAGTTTAGCTTTCCATCCACACCAATTAGGCTATTAGGCGACTTGTATTTCCTATTTTTTTAACCTTCCGAAGTTTGCCCAAAAAATCAGCCGTTTTTGAGAATTTTCCCTTGATCCCCCCTTTGCACTTTGGCGAAAAACCGCGGTTTTCGATGCCTTTGGAAAAATTGCCATTCCTCGTCTAATAGGTGTTTTTTGGCGCGGTTTTTTGCATAGTTAAAATCTAGGATAGTTTAGCTTTCCATCCACACTAATTAGGCTATTAGGTGACTTGTATTTCCTATTTTTTTAGCCTTCCGAAGTTTGCCCAAAAAATCAGCCGTTTTTGAGAATTTTCCCTTGGTCCCCCCTTTGCACTTTGGCGAAAAACCGCGGTTTTCGATGCCCTTGGAAAAATTGCCATTCCTCGTCTAATAGGTGTTTTTTTGCCCGGTTTTTTGCATAGTCAAAATCTAGGATAGTTTAGCTTTCCATCCACACCAATTAGGCTATTAGGCGACTTGTATTTCCTATTTTTTTAGCCTTCCGATGTTTGCCCAAAAAATCAGCCGTTTTTGAGAATTTTCCCTTGGTCCTCCCTTTGCACTTTGGCGAAAAACCGCGGTTTTCGATGCCTTTGGAAAAATTGCCATTCCTCGTCTAATAGGTGTTTTTTTGCGCGGTTTTTTGCATAGTCAAAATCTAGGATAGTTTAGCTTTCCATCCACACCAATTAGGCTATTAGGAGACTTGTATTTCCTATTTTTTTAGCCTTCCGAAGTTTGTCCAAAAAATCAGCCGTTTTTGAGAATTTTCCCTTGGTCCCCCCTTTGCACTTTGGCGAAAAACCGCGGTTTTCGATGCCTTTGGAAAAATTGCCATTCCTCGTCTAATAGGTGTTTTTTTGCGCGGTTTTTTGCAAAGTCAAAATCTAGGATAGTTTAGCTTTCCATCCACACAATTTAGGCTATTAGGCGACTTGTATTTCCTATTTTTTTAGCCTTCCGAAGTTTGTCCAAAAAATCAGCCGTTTTTGAGAATTTTCCCTTTTCCTTTTTCCCTCGCGCGGTTTTTTGCATAGTCAAAATCTAGGATAGTTTAGCTTTCCATCCACACCAATTAGGCTATTAGGCGACTTGTATTTCCTATTTGTTTAGCCTTCCGAAGTTTGTCCAAAAAATCAGCCGTTTTTGAGAATTTTCCCTTGGTACCCCCTTTGCACTTTGGCGAAAAACCGCGGTTTTCGATGCCTTTGGAAAAATTGCCATTCCTCGTCTAATAGGTGTTTTTTCGCGCGGTTTTTTGCATAGTCAAAATCTAGGATAGTTTAGCTTTCCATCCACACCAATTAGGCTATTAGGCGACTTGTATTTCCTATTTTTTTAGCCTTCCGAAGTTTGTCCAAAAAATCACTTGTTTTTGAGAATTTTCCCTTGGTCCCAACTTTGCACTTTGGCGAAAAACCGCGGTTTTCGATGCCTTTGGAAAAATTGCCATTCCTCGTCTAATAGGTGTTTTTTCGCGCGGTTTTTTGCATAGTCAAAATCTAGGATAGTTTAGCTTTCCATCCACACCAATTAGGCTATTAGGCGACTTGTATTTCCTATTTTTTTAGCCTTCCGAAGTTTGTCCAAAAAATCAGCCGTTTTTGAGAATTTTCCCTTGGTACCCCCTTTGCACTTTGGCGAAAAACCGCGGTTTTCGATGCATTTGGAAAAATTGCCATTCCTCGTCTAATAGGTGTTTTTTCGCGCGGTTTTTTGCATAGTCAAAATCTAGGATAGTTTATCTTTCCATCCACGCCAATTAGGCTATTAGGCGACTTGTAGTTCCTATTTTTTTAGCCTTCCGAAGTTTGTCCAAAAAATCACTTGTTTTTGAAAAATTTCCCTTGGTCCACCCTTTGCACTTTGGCGAAAAACCGCGGTTTTCGATGCCTTTGGAAAAATTGCCATTCCTCGTCTAATAGGTGTTTTTTCGCGCGGTTTTTTGCATAGTCAAAATCTAGGATAGTTTAGCTTTCCATCCACACCAATTAGGCTATTAGGCGACTTGTATTTCCTATTTTTTTAGCCTTCCGAAGTTTGTCCAAAAAATCAGCCGTTTTTGAGAATTTTCCCTTGGTCCTCCCTTTGCACTTTGGCGAAAAACCGCGGTTTTCAAAGCCTTTGGAAAAATTGCCATTCTTCGTCTAATAGGTGTTTTTTCGCGCGGTTTTTTGCATATTCCAAAATTAGGATAGTTTAGCTTTCCATCCACACCAATTAGGCTATTAGGCGACTTGTATTTCCTATTTTTTTAGCCTTCCGAAGTTTGTCCAAAAAATCAGCCGTTTTTGAGAATTTTCCCTTGGTCCTCCCTTTGCACTTTGGCGAAAAACCGCGGTTTTCGATGCCTTTGGAAAAATTGCCATTCCTCGTCTAATAGCTGTTTTTTGGCGCGGTTTTTTGCATAGTCAAAATCTAGGATAGTTTAGCTTTCCATCCACACCAATTAGGCTATTAGGCGACTTGTATTTCCTATTTTTTTAGCCTTCCGAAGTTTGCCCAAAAAATCAGCCGTTTTTGAGAATTTTCCCTTGGTCCCCCCTTTGCACTTTGGCGAAAAACCGCGGTTTTCGATGCCTTTGGAAAAGTTGCCATTCCTTGTCTAATAGGTTTTTTTTTCGCGCGGTTTTTTGCATAGTCAAAATCTTGGATAGTTTAGCTTTCCATCCACACCAATTAGGCTATTAGGCGACTTGTATTTCCTATTTTTTTAGCCTTCCGAAGTTTGCTTAAAAAAATCAGCCGTTTTTGAGAATTTTCCCTTGGTCCCCCCTTTGCACTTTGGCGAAAAACCGCGGTTTTCAATGCCTTTGGAAAAATTGCCATTCCTCGTCGAATAGGTGTTTTTTCGCGCGGCTTTTGCATGGTCAAAATCTAGGAGAGTTTAGCTTTCCATCCATACCAATTAGGCTATTAGGCGACTTGTATTTCCTATTTTCTTAGCCTTCCGAAGTTTGCCCAAAAAATCGGCCGTTTTTTAGAATTTTCCCTTGGTCCCCCCTTTGCACTTTGGCGAAAAACCGCGGTTTTCGATGCTTTTGGAAAAATTGCCATTCCTCGTCTAATGGGTTTTTTTTTTTGCGCGGTTTTTTGCATAGTCAAAATCTAGGATAGTTTAGCTTTCCATCCACACCAATTAGGCTATTAGGCGACTTGTATTTCCTATTTTTTTAGCCTTCCGAAGTTTGCCCAAAAAATCAGCCGTTTTTGAGAATTTTCCCTTGGTCCCCCCTTTGCACTTTGGCGAAAAACCGCGGTTTTCGATGCCTTTGGAAAAATTGCCATTCCTCGTCTAATAGGTGTTTTTTCGCGCGGTTTTTTGCATAGTCAGAATCTAGGATAGTTTAGCTTTCCATCCACACAAATTAGGCTATTAGGCGACTTGTATTTCCTATTTTTTTAGCCTTCCGAAGTTTGCCCAAAAAATCAGCCGTTTTTGAGAATTTTCCCTTGGTCCTCCCTTTGCACTTTGGCGAAAAACCGCGGTTTTCGATGCCTTTGGAAAAATTGCCATTCCTCGTCTAATAGGTGTTTTTTGGCGCGGATTTTTGCATAGTCAAAATCTAGAATAGTTTAGCTTTCCATCCACACCAATTAGGCTATTAGGCGACTTGTATTTCCTAGTTTTTTAGCCTTCCGAAGTTTCCCAAAAAATCAGCCGTTTTTTAAAATTTTCCCTTGGTCCCCCCTTTGCACTTTGGCGAAAAACCGCGGTTTTCGATGCCTTTGGAAAAATTGCCATTCCTCGTCTAATAGGTGTTTTTTCGCGCGATTTTTTGCATAGTCAAAATCTAAGATAGTTTAGCTTTCCATCCACACCAATTAGGCTATTAGGCGACTTGTATTTCCTATTCTTTTAGCCTTTCGAAGTTTGCCCAAAAAATCAGCCGTTTTTGAGAATTTTCCCTTGGTCTCCCCTTTGCACTTTGGCGAAAAACCGCGGTTTTCGATGCCTTTGGAAAAATTGCCATTCCTCGTCTAATAGGTGTTTTTTCGCGCGGTTTTTTGCATAGTCAAAATCTAGGATAGTTTAGCTTTCCATCCACACCAATTAGGCTATTAGGCGACTTGTATTTCCTATTTTTTTAGCCTTCCGAAGTTTGTCCAAAAAATCAGCCGTTTTTGAGAATTTTCCCTTGATCCCCCCTTTGCACTTTGGCGAAAAACCGCGGTTTTCGATGCCTTTGGAAAAATTGCCATTCCTCGTCTAATAGGTGTTTTTTCGCGCGGTTTTTTGCATGTTGAAAATCTAGGATAGTTTAGCTTTCCATCCACACCAATTAGGCTATTAGGCGACTTGTATTTCCTATTTTTTTAACCTTCCGAAGTTTGCCCAAAAAATCAGCCGTTTTTGAGAATTTTCCCTTGATCCCCCCTTTGCACTTTGGCGAAAAACCGCGGTTTTCGATGCCTTTGGAAAAATTGCCATTCCTCGTCTAATAGCTGTTTTTTGGCGCGGTTTTTTGCATAGTTAAAATCTAGGATAGTTTAGCTTTCCATCCACACTAATTAGGCTATTAGGTGACTTGTATTTCCTATTTTTTTAGCCTTCCGAAGTTTGCCCAAAAAATCAGCCGTTTTTGAGAATTTTCCCTTGGTCCCCCCTTTGCACTTTGGCGAAAAACCGCGGTTTTCGATGCCCTTGGAAAAATTGCCATTCCTCGTCTAATAGGTGTTTTTTTGCCCGGTTTTTTGCATAGTCAAAATCTAGGATAGTTTAGCTTTCCATCCACACCAATTAGGCTATTAGGCGACTTGTATTTCCTATTTTTTTAGCCTTCCGATGTTTGCCCAAAAAATCAGCCGTTTTTGAGAATTTTCCCTTGGTCCTCCCTTTGCACTTTGGCGAAAAACCGCGGTTTTCGATGCCTTTGGAAAAATTGCCATTCCTCGTCTAATAGGTGTTTTTTTGCGCGGTTTTTTGCATAGTCAAAATCTAGGATAGTTTAGCTTTCCATCCACACCAATTAGGCTATTAGGAGACTTGTATTTCCTATTTTTTTAGCCTTCCGAAGTTTGTCCAAAAAATCAGCCGTTTTTGAGAATTTTCCCTTGGTCCCCCCTTTGCACTTTGGCGAAAAACCGCGGTTTTCGATGCCTTTGGAAAAATTGCCATTCCTCGTCTAATAGGTGTTTTTTTGCGCGGTTTTTTGCAAAGTCAAAATCTAGGATAGTTTAGCTTTCCATCCACACAATTAGGCTATTAGGCGACTTGTATTTCCTATTTTTTTAGCCTTCCGAAGTTTGTCCAAAAAATCAGCCGTTTTTGAGAATTTTCCCTTTTCCTTTTTCCCTCGCGCGGTTTTTTGCATAGTCAAAATCTAGGATAGTTTAGCTTTCCATCCACACCAATTAGGCTATTAGGCGACTTGTATTTCCTATTTGTTTAGCCTTCCGAAGTTTGTCCAAAAAATCAGCCGTTTTTGAGAATTTTCCCTTGGTACCCCCTTTGCACTTTGGCGAAAAACCGCGGTTTTCGATGCCTTTGGAAAAATTGCCATTCCTCGTCTAATAGGTGTTTTTTCGCGCGGTTTTTTGCATAGTCAAAATCTAGGATAGTTTAGCTTTCCATCCACACCAATTAGGCTATTAGGCGACTTGTATTTCCTATTTTTTTAGCCTTCCGAAGTTTGTCCAAAAAATCACTTGTTTTTGAGAATTTTCCCTTGGTCCCAACTTTGCACTTTGGCGAAAAACCGCGGTTTTCGATGCCTTTGGAAAAATTGCCATTCCTCGTCTAATAGGTGTTTTTTCGCGCGGTTTTTTGCATAGTCAAAATCTAGGATAGTTTAGCTTTCCATCCACACCAATTAGGCTATTAGGCGACTTGTATTTCCTATTTTTTTAGCCTTCCGAAGTTTGTCCAAAAAATCAGCCGTTTTTGAGAATTTTCCCTTGGTACCCCCTTTGCACTTTGGCGAAAAACCGCGGTTTTCGATGCATTTGGAAAAATTGCCATTCCTCGTCTAATAGGTGTTTTTTCGCGCGGTTTTTTGCATAGTCAAAATCTAGGATAGTTTATCTTTCCATCCACGCCAATTAGGCTATTAGGCGACTTGTAGTTCCTATTTTTTTAGCCTTCCGAAGTTTGTCCAAAAAATCACTTGTTTTTGAAAAATTTCCCTTGGTCCACCCTTTGCACTTTGGCGAAAAACCGCGGTTTTCGATGCCTTTGGAAAAATTGCCATTCCTCGTCTAATAGGTGTTTTTTCGCGCGGTTTTTTGCATAGTCAAAATCTAGGATAGTTTAGCTTTCCATCCACACCAATTAGGCTATTAGGCGACTTGTATTTCCTATTTTTTTAGCCTTCCGAAGTTTGTCCAAAAAATCAGCCGTTTTTGAGAATTTTCCCTTGGTCCTCCCTTTGCACTTTGGCGAAAAACCGCGGTTTTCAAAGCCTTTGGAAAAATTGCCATTCTTCGTCTAATAGGTGTTTTTTCGCGCGGTTTTTTGCATAGTCAAAATTTAGGATAGTTTAGCTTTCCATCCACACCAATTAGGCTATTAGGCGACTTGTATTTCCTATTTTTTTAGCCTTCCGAAGTTTGTCCAAAAAATCAGCCGTTTTTGAGAATTTTCCCTTGGTCCTCCCTTTGCACTTTGGCGAAAAACCGCGGTTTTCGATGCCTTTGGAAAAATTGCCATTCCTCGTCTAATAGCTGTTTTTTGGCGCGGTTTTTTGCATAGTCAAAATCTAGGATAGTTTAGCTTTCCATCCACACCAATTAGGCTATTAGGCGACTTGTATTTCCTATTTTTTTAGCCTTCCGAAGTTTGCCCAAAAAATCAGCCGTTTTTGAGAATTTTCCCTTGGTCCCCCCTTTGCACTTTGGCGAAAAACCGCGGTTTTCGATGCCTTTGGAAAAGTTGCCATTCCTTGTCTAATAGGTTTTTTTTTCGCGCGGTTTTTTGCATAGTCAAAATCTTGGATAGTTTAGCTTTCCATCCACACCAATTAGGCTATTAGGCGACTTGTATTTCCTATTTTTTTAGCCTTCCGAAGTTTGCTTAAAAAAATCAGCCGTTTTTGAGAATTTTCCCTTGGTCCCCCCTTTGCACTTTGGCGAAAAACCGCGGTTTTCGATGCCTTTGGAAAAATTGCCATTCCTCGTCTAATAGGTGTTTTTTCGCGAGGTTTTTTGCATAGTCAAAATCTAGGATAGTTTAGCTTTCCATCCACACCAATTAGGCTATTAGGCGACTTGTATTTCCTATTTTCTTAGCCTTCCGAAGTTTGTCCAAAAAATCAGCCGTTTTTGAGAATTTTCCCTTGGTCCCCCCTTTGCACTTTGGCGAAAAACCGCGGTTTTCGATGCCTTTGGAAAAATTGCCATTCCTCGTCTAATAGGTGTTTTTTCGCGCGGTTTTTTGCATAGTCAAAATCTAGGATAGTTTATCTTTCCATCCACGCCAATTAGGCTATTAGGCGACTTGTAGTTCCTATTTTTTTAGCCTTCCGAAGTTTGTCCAAAAAATCACTTGTTTTTGAAAAATTTCCCTTGGTCCACCCTTTGCACTTTGGCGAAAAACCGCGGTTTTCGATGCCTTTGGAAAAATTGCCATTCCTCGTCTAATAGGTGTTTTTTCGCGCGGTTTTTTGCATAGTCAAAATCTAGGATAGTTTAGCTTTCCATCCACACCAATTAGGCTATTAGGCGACTTGTATTTCCTATTTTTTTAGCCTTCCGAAGTTTGTCCAAAAAATCAGCCGTTTTTGAGAATTTTCCCTTGGTCCTCCCTTTGCACTTTGGCGAAAAACCGCGGTTTTCAAAGCCTTTGGAAAAATTGCCATTCTTCGTCTAATAGGTGTTTTTTCGCGCGGTTTTTTGCATAGTCAAAATTTAGGATAGTTTAGCTTTCCATCCACACCAATTAGGCTATTAGGCGACTTGTATTTCCTATTTTTTTAGCCTTCCGAAGTTTGTCCAAAAAATCAGCCGTTTTTGAGAATTTTCCCTTGGTCCTCCCTTTGCACTTTGGCGAAAAACCGCGGTTTTCGATGCCTTTGGAAAAATTGCCATTCCTCGTCTAATAGCTGTTTTTTGGCGCGGTTTTTTGCATAGTCAAAATCTAGGATAGTTTAGCTTTCCATCCACACCAATTAGGCTATTAGGCGACTTGTATTTCCTATTTTTTTAGCCTTCCGAAGTTTGCCCAAAAAATCAGCCGTTTTTGAGAATTTTCCCTTGGTCCCCCCTTTGCACTTTGGCGAAAAACCGCGGTTTTCGATGCCTTTGGAAAAGTTGCCATTCCTTGTCTAATAGGTTTTTTTTTCGCGCGGTTTTTTGCATAGTCAAAATCTTGGATAGTTTAGCTTTCCATCCACACCAATTAGGCTATTAGGCGACTTGTATTTCCTATTTTTTTAGCCTTCCGAAGTTTGCTTAAAAAAATCAGCCGTTTTTGAGAATTTTCCCTTGGTCCCCCCTTTGCACTTTGGCGAAAAACCGCGGTTTTCGATGCCTTTGGAAAAATTGCCATTCCTCGTCTACTAGGTGTTTTTTCGCGAGGTTTTTTGCATAGTCAAAATCTAGGATAGTTTAGCTTTCCATCCACACCAATTAGGCTATTAGGCGACTTGTATTTCCTATTTTCTTAGCCTTCCGAAGTTTGTCCAAAAAATCAGCCGTTTTTGAGAATTTTCCCTTGGTCCCCCCTTTGCACTTTGGCGAAAAACCGCGGTTTTCGATGCCTTTGGAAAAATTGCCATTCCTCGTCTAATAGGTGTTTTTTCGCGCGGTTTTTTGCATAGTAAAAATCTAGGATAGTTTAGCTTTCCATCCACACCAAGTAGGCTATTAGGCGACTTGTATTTCCTATTTTTTTAGCCTTCCGAAGTTTGTCCAAAAATTCAGCCGTTTTTGAGAATTTTCCCTTGGTCCTCCCTTTGCACTTTGGCGAAAAACCGTGGTTTTCGATGCCTTTGGAAAAATTGCCATTCTTCGTCTAAAAGGTGTTTTTTCGCGCGGTTTTTTGCATAGTCAAAATCTAGGATAGTTTAGCTTTCCATCCGCTTCAATTAGGCAATTAGGCGACTTGTATTTCCTATTTTTTTAGCCTTCCGAAGTTTGTCCAAAAAATCAGCCGTTTTTGAGAATTTTTTATTGGTCCCCCCTTTGCACTTTGGCGAAAAACCGCGGTTTTCGATGCCTTTGGAAAAATTGCCATTCCTCGTCTAATAGGTGTTTTTTCGCGCGGTTTTTTGCATAGTCAAAATCTAGGATAGTTTAGCCTTCCATCCACACCAATTAGGCTATTAGGCGACTTGTATTTCCTATTTTTTTTAGCCTTCCGAAGTTTGTCCAAAAAATCAGCCGTTTTTGAGAGTTTTTCCTTGGTCCCCCCTTTGCACTTTGTCGAAAAACCGCGGTTTTCGATGCCTTTGGAAAAATTGCCATTCCTCGTCTAATAGGTGTTTTTTCGCGCGGTTTTTTGCATGGTCAAAATCTAGGATAGTTTAGCTTTCCATCCACACCAATTAGGCTATTAGGCGACTTGTATTTCCTATTTTTTTAGCCTTCCGAAGTTTGTCCAAAAAATCAGCCGTTTTTGAGAATTTTCCCTTGGTCCCCACTTTGCACTTTAACGAAAAACCGCGGTTTTCGATGCCTTTGGAAAAATTGCCATTCCTCGTCTAATAGGTGTTTTTTCGCGCGGTTTTTTGCATAGTCAAAATCTAGGATAGTTTAGCTTTCCATCCACACCAAGTAGGCTATTAGGCGACTTGTATTTCCTATTTTTTTAGCCTTCCCAAGTTTGCCCAAAAAATCAGCCGTTTTTGAGAATTTTTCCTTGGTCCTCCCTTTGCACTTTGGCGAAAAACCGCGGTTTTCAAAGCCTTTGGAAAAATTGCCATTCTTCGTCTAATAGGTGTTTTTTCGCGCGGTTTTTTGCATAGTCAAAATCTAGGATAGTTTAGCTTTCCATCCACACCAATTAGGCTATTAGGCGACTTGTATTTCCTATTTTTTTAGCCTTCCGAAGTTTGTCCAAAAAATCAGCCGTTTTTGAGAATTTTCCCTTGGTCCTCCCTTTGCACTTTGGCGAAAAACCGCGGTTTTCGATGCCTTTGGAAAAATTGCCATTTTCGTCTAATAGCTGTTTTTTGGCGCGGTTTTTTGCATAGTCAAAATCTAGGATAGTTTAGCTTTCCATCCACACCAATTAGGCTATTAGGCGACTTGTATTTCCTATTTTTTTAGCCTTCCGAAGTTTGCCCAAAAAATCAGCCGTTTTTGAGAATTTTCCCTTGGTCCCCCCCTTGCACTTTGGCGAAAAACCGCGGTTTTCGATGCCTTTGGAAAAGTTGCCATTCCTTGTCTAATAGGTTTTTTTTTCGCGCGGTTTTTTGCATAGTCAAAATCTAGGATAGTTTAGCTTTCCATCCACACCAATTAGGCTATTAGGCGACTTGTATTTCCTATTTTTTTAGCCTTCCGAAGTTTGCTTAAAAAAATCAGCCGTTTTTGAGAATTTTCCCTTGGTCCCCCCTTTGCACTTTGGCGAAAAACCGCGGTTTTCAAAGCCTTTGGAAAAATTGCCATTCTTCGTCTAATAGGTGTTTTTTCGCGCGGTTTTTTGCATAGTCAAAATTTAGGATAGTTTAGCTTTCCATCCACACCAATTAGGCTATTAGGCGACTTGTATTTCCTATTTTTTTAGCCTTCCGAAGTTTGTCCAAAAAATCAGCCGTTTTTGAGAATTTTCCCTTGGTCCTCCCTTTGCACTTTGGCGAAAAACCGCGGTTTTCGATGCCTTTGGAAAAATTGCCATTCCTCGTCTAATAGCTGTTTTTTGGCGCGGTTTTTTGCATAGTCAAAATCTAGGATAGTTTAGCTTTCCATCCACACCAATTAGGCTATTAGGCGACTTGTATTTCCTATTTTTTTAGCCTTCCGAAGTTTGCCCAAAAAATCAGCCGTTTTTGAGAATTTTCCCTTGGTCCCCCCTTTGCACTTTGGCGAAAAACCGCGGTTTTCGATGCCTTTGGAAAAGTTGCCATTCCTTGTCTAATAGGTTTTTTTTTCGCGCGGTTTTTTGCATAGTCAAAATCTTGGATAGTTTAGCTTTCCATCCACACCAATTAGGCTATTAGGCGACTTGTATTTCCTATTTTTTTAGCCTTCCGAAGTTTGCTTAAAAAATCAGCCGTTTTTGAGAATTTTCCCTTGGTCCCCCTTTGCACTTTGGCGAAAAACCGCGGTTTTCGATGCCTTTGGAAAAATTGCCATTCCTCGTCTAATAGGTGTTTTTTCGCGAGGTTTTTTGCATAGTCAAAATCTAGGATAGTTTAGCTTTCCATCCACACCAATTAGGCTATTAGGCGACTTGTATTTCCTATTTTCTTAGCCTTCCGAAGTTTGTCCAAAAAATTAGCCGTTTTTGAGAATTTTCCCTTGGTCCCCCCTTTGCACTTTGGCGAAAAACCGCGGTTTTCGATGCCTTTGGAAAAATTGCCATTCCTCGTCTAATAGGTGTTTTTTCGCGCGGTTTTTTGCATAGTCAAAATCTAGGATAGTTTAGCTTTCCATCCACACCAAGTAGGCTATTAGGCGACTTGTATTTCCTATTTTTTTAGCCTTCCGAAGTTTGTCCAAAAAATCAGCCGTTTTTGAGAATTTTCCCTTGGTCCTCCCTTTGCACTTTGGCGAAAAACCGTGGTTTTCGATGCCTTTGGAAAAATTGCCATTCTTCGTCTAAAAGGTGTTTTTTCGCGCGGTTTTTTGCATAGTCAAAATCTAGGATAGTTTAGCTTTCCATCCGCACCAATTAGGCAATTAGGCGACTTGTATTTCCTATTTTTTTAGCCTTCCGAAGTTTGTCCAAAAAATCAGCCGTTTTTGAGAATTTTTTATTGGTCCCCCCTTTGCACTTTGGCGAAAAACCGCGGTTTTCGATGCCTTTGGAAAAATTGCCATTCCTCGTCTAATAGGTGTTTTTTCGCGCGGTTTTTTGCATAGTCAAAATCTAGGATAGTTTAGCCTTCCATCCACACCAATTAGGCTATTAGGCGACTTGTATTTCCTATTTTTTTTAGCCTTCCGAAGTTTGTCCAAAAAATCAGCCGTTTTTGAGAGTTTTTCCTTGGTCCTCCTTTTGCACTTTGTCGAAAAACCGCGGTTTTCGATGCCTTTGGAAAAATTGCCATTCCTCGTCTAATAGGTGTTTTTTCGCGCGGTTTTTTGCATGGTCAAAATCTAAGATAGTTTAGCTTTCCATCCGCACCAATTAGGCTATTAGGCGACTTGTATTTCCTATTTTTTTAGCCTTCCGAAGTTTGTCCAAAAAATCAGCCGTTTTTGAGAATTTTCCCTTGGTCCCCACTTTGCACTTTAACGAAAAACCGCGGTTTTCGATGCCTTTGGAAAAATTGCCATTCCTCGTCTAATAGGTGTTTTTTCGCGCGGTTTTTTGCATAGTCAAAATCTAGGATAGTTTAGCTTTCCATCCACACCAAGTAGGCTATTAGGCGACTTGTATTTCCTATTTTTTTAGCCTTCCGAAGTTTGCCCAAAAAATCAGCCGTTTTTGAGAATTTTTCCTTGGTCCTCCCTTTGCACTTTGGCGAAAAACCGCGGTTTTCAAAGCCTTTGGAAAAATTGCCATTCTTCGTCTAATAGGTGTTTTTTCGCGCGGTTTTTTGCATAGTTAAAATTTAGGATAGTTTAGCTTTCCATCCACACATATTAGGCTATTAGGCGACTTGTATTTCCTATTTTTTTAGCCTTCCGAAGTTTGTCCAAAAAATCAGCCGTTTTTGAGAATTTTCCCTTGGTCCTCCCTTTGCACTTTGGCGAAAAACCGCGGTTTTCGATGCCTTTGGAAAAATTGCCATTCCTCGTCTAATAGCTGTTTTTTGGCGCGGTTTTTTGCATAGTCAAAATCTAGGATAGTTTAGCTTTCCATCCACACCAATTAGGCTATTAGGCGACTTGTATTTCCTATTTTTTTAGCCTTCCGAAGTTTGCCCAAAAAATCAGCCGTTTTTGAGAATTTTCCCTTGGTCCCCCCTTTGCACTTTGGCGAAAAACCGCGGTTTTCGATGCCTTTGGAAAAGTTGCCATTCCTTGTCTAATAGGTTTTTTTTTCGCGCGGTTTTTTGCATAGTCAAAATCTAGGATAGTTTAGCTTTCCATCCACACCAATTAGGCTATTAGGCGACTTGTATTTCCTATTTTTTTAGCCTTCCGAAGTTTGCTTAAAAAAATCAGCCGTTTTTGAGAATTTTCCCTTGGTCCCCCCTTTGCACTTTGGCGAAAAACCGCGGTTTTCGATGCCTTTGGAAAAATTGCCATTCCTCGTCTAATAGGTGTTTTTTCGCGAGGTTTTTTGCATAGTCAAAATCTAGGATAGTTTAGCTTTCCATCCACACCAATTAGGCTATTAGGTGACTTGTATTTCCTATTTTTTTAGCCTTCCGAAGTTTGTCCAAAAAATCAGCCGTTTTTGAGAATTTTCCCTTGGTCCCCCCTTTGCACTTTGGCGAAAAACCGCGGTTTTCGATGCCTTTGGAAAAATTGCCATTCCTCGTCTAATAGGTGTTTTTTCGCGCGGTTTTTTGCATAGTCAAAATCTAGGATAGTTTATCTTTCCATCCACACCAATTAGGCTATTAGGCGACTTGTATTTCCTATTTTTTTAGCCTTCCGAAGTTTGTCCAAAAAATCAGCCGTTTTTGAGAATTTTCCCTTTTCCTTTTTCCCTCGCGCGGTTTTTTGCATAGTCAAAATCTAGGATAGTTTAGCTTTCCATCCACACCACCTAGGCTATTAGGCGACTTGTATTTCCTATTTTTTTAGCCTTCCGAAGTTTGTCCAAAAAATCAGCCGTTTTTGAGAATTTTCCCTTGGTCCCCCCTTTGCACTTTGGCGAAAAACCGCGGTTTTCGATGCCTTTGGAAAAATTGCCATTCCTCGTCTAATAGGTGTTTTTTCGCGCGGTTTTTTGCATAGTCAAAATCTAGGATAGTTTAGCTTTCCATCCACACCAAGTAGGCTATTAGGCGACTTGTATTTCCTATTTTTTTAGCCTTCCGAAGTTTGTCCAAAAAATCAGCCGTTTTTGAGAATTTTCCCTTGGTCGCCCCTTTGCACTTTGGCGAAAAACCGCGGTTTTCGATGCCTTTGGAAAAATTGTTATTCCTCGTCTAATAGGTGTTTTTTCGCGCGGTTTTTTGCATAGTCAAAATCTAGGATAGTTTAGCTTTCCATCCACTTCAATTAGGCTATTAGGCGACTTGTATTTCCTATTTTTTTAGCCTTCCGAAGTTTGTCCAAAAAATCAGCCGTTTTTGAGAATTTTCCCTTGGTCCCCCCTTTGCACTTTGGCGAAAAACCGCGGTTTTCGATGCCTTTGGAAAAATTGCCATTCCTCGTCTTATAGGTGTTTTTTCGCGCGGTTTTTTGCATAGTCAAAATCTAGGATAGTTTAGCTTTCCATCCACACCAATTAGGCTATTAGGCGACTTGTATTTCCTATTTTTTTAGCCTTCCGAAGTTTGTCCAAAAAATCAGCCGTTTTTGAGAATTTTCCGTTTTCCTTTTTCCCTCGCGCGGTTTTTTGCATAGTCAAAATCTAGGATAGTTTAGCTTTCCATCCACACCAATTAGGCTATTAGGCGACTTGTATTTCCTATTTTCTTAGCCTTCCGAAGTTTGTCCAAAAAATCAGCCGTTTTTGAGAATTTTCCCTTGGTCCCCCCTTTGCACTTTGGCGAAAAACCGCGGTTTTCGATGCCTTTGGAAAAATTGCCATTCCTCGTCTAATAGGTGTTTTTTCGCGCGGTTTTTTGCATAGTCAAAATCTAGGATAGTTTAGCTTTCCATCCACACCAAGTAGGCTATTAGGCGACTTGTATTTCCTATTTTTTTAGCCTTCCGAAGTTTGTCCAAAAAATCAGCCGTTTTTGAGAATTTTCCCTTTTCCTTTTTCCCTCGCGCGGTTTTTTGCATAGTCAAAATCTAGGATAGTTTAGCTTTCCATCCACACCAATTAGGCTATTAGGCGACTTGTATTTCCTATTTTTTTAGCCTTCCGAAGTTTGTCCAAAAAATCAGCCGTTTTTGAGAATTTTCCCTTGGTCCCCCCTTTGCACTTTGGCGAAAAACCGCGGTTTTCGATGCCTTTGGAAAAATTGCCATTCCTCGTCTAATAGGTGTTTTTTCGCGCGGTTTTTTGCATAGTCAAAATCTAGGATAGTTTAGCTTTCCATCCACACCAAGTAGGCTATTAGGCGACTTGTATTTCCTATTTTTTTAGCCTTCCGAAGTTTGTCCAAAAAATCAGCCGTTTTTGAGAATTTTCCCTTGGTCGCCCCTTTGCACTTTGGCGAAAAACCGCGGTTTTCGATGCCTTTGGAAAAATTGTTATTCCTCGTCTAATAGGTGTTTTTTCGCGCGGTTTTTTGCATAGTCAAAATCTAGGATAGTTTAGCTTTCCATCCACTTCAATTAGGCTATTAGGCGACTTGTATTTCCTATTTTTTTAGCCTTCCGAAGTTTGTCCAAAAAATCAGCCGTTTTTGAGAATTTTCCCTTGGTCCCCCCATTGCACTTTGGCGAAAAACCGCGGTTTTCGATGCCTTTGGAAAAATTGCCATTCCTCGTCTTATAGGTGTTTTTTCGCGCGGTTTTTTGCATAGTCAAAATCTAGGATAGTTTAGCTTTCCATCCACACCAATTAGGCTATTAGGCGACTTGTATTTCCTATTTTTTTAGCCTTCCGAAGTTTGTCCAAAAAATCAGCCGTTTTTGAGAATTTTCCGTTTTCCTTTTTCCCTCGCGCGGTTTTTTGCATAGTCAAAATCTAGGATAGTTTAGCTTTCCATCCACACCAATTAGGCTATTAGGCGACTTGTATTTCCTATTTTCTTAGCCTTCCGAAGTTTGTCCAAAAAATCAGCCGTTTTTGAGAATTTTCCCTTGGTCCCCCCTTTGCACTTTGGCGAAAAACCGCGGTTTTCGATGCCTTTGGAAAAATTGCCATTCCTCGTCTAATAGGTGTTTTTTCGCGCGGTTTTTTGCATAGTCAAAATCTAGGATAGTTTAGCTCTCCATCCACACCAAGTAGGCTATTAGGCGACTTGTATTTCCTATTTTTTTAGCCTTCCGAAGTTTGTCCAAAAAATCAGCCGTTTTTGAGAATTTTCCCTTTTCCTTTTTCCCTCGCGCGGTTTTTTGCATAGTCAAAATCTAGGATAGTTTAGCTTTCCATCCACACCAATTAGGCTATTAGGCGACTTGTATTTCCTATTTTTTTAGCCTTCCGAAGTTTGTCCAATAAATCAGCCGTTTTTGAGAATTTTCCCTTGGTCCCCCCTTTGCACTTTGGCGAAAAACCGCGGTTTTCGATGCCTTTGGAAAAATTGCCATTCCTCGTCTAATAGGTGTTTTTTCGCGCGGTTTTTTGCATAGTCAAAATCTAGGATAGTTTAGCTTTCCATCCACACCAATTAGGCTATTAGGCGACTTGTATTTCCTATTTTTTTAGCCTTCCGAAGTTTGTCCAAAAAATCAGCCGTTTTTGAGAATTTTCCCTTGGTCCCCCCTTTGCACTTTGGCGAAAAACCGCGGTTTTCGATGCCTTTGGAAAAATTGTTATTCCTCGTCTAATAGGTGTTTTTTCGCGCGGTTTTTTGCATAGTCAAAATCTAGGATAGTTTAGCTTTCCATCCACACCAATTAGGCTATTAGGCGACTTGTATTTCCTATTTTTTTAGCCTTCCGAAGTTTGTCCAAAAAATCAGCCGTTTTTGAGAATTTTCCCTTGGTCCCCCCTTTGCACTTTGGCGAAAAACCGCGGTTTTCGATGCCTTTGGAAAAATTGCCATTCCTCGTCTAATAGGTGTTTTTTCGCGCGGTTTTTTGCATAGTCAAAATCTAGGATAGTTTAGCTTTCCATCCACACCAATTAGGCTATTAGGCGACTTGTATTTCCTATTTTTTTAGCCTTCCGAAGTTTGTCCAAAAAATCAGCCGTTTTTGAGAATTTTCCCTTTTCCTTTTTCCCTCGCGCGGTTTTTTGCATAGTCAAAATCTAGGATAGTTTAGCTTTCCATCCACACCAATTAGGCTATTAGGCGACTTGTATTTCCTATTTGTTTAGCCTTCCGAAGTTTGTCCAAAAAATCAGCCGTTTTTGAGAATTTTCCCTTGGTCCCCCCTTTGCACTTTGGCGAAAAACCGCGGTTTTCGATGCCTTTGGAAAAATTGCCATTCCTCGTCTAATAGGTGTTTTTTCGCGCGGTTTTTTGCATAGTCAAAATCTAGGATAGTTTAGCTTTCCATCCACACCAATTAGGCTATTAGGCGACTTGTATTTCCTATTTTTTTAGCCTTCCGAAGTTTGTCCAAAAAATCAGCCGTTTTTGAGAATTTTCCCTTTTCCTTTTTCCCTCGCGCGGTTTTTTGCATAGTCAAAATCTAGGATAGTTTAGCTTTCCATCCACACCAATTAGGCTATTAGGCGACTTGTATTTCCTATTTTTTTAGCCTTCCGAAGTTTGTCCAAAAAATCAGCCGTTTTTGAGAATTTTCCCTTGGTCCCCCCTTTGCACTTTGGCGAAAAACCGCGGTTTTCGATGCCTTTGGAAAAATTGCCATTCCTCGTCTAATAGGTGTTTTTTCGCGCGGTTTTTTGCATAGTTAAAATCTAGGATAGTTTAGCTTTCCATCCACACCAAGTAGGCTATTAGGCGACTTGTATTTCCTATTTTTTTAGCCTTCCGAAGTTTGTCCAAAAAATCAGCCGTTTTTGAGAATTTTCCCTTGGTCCCCCCTTTGCACTTTGGCGAAAAACCGCGGTTTTCGATGCCTTTGGAAAAATTGTTATTCCTCGTCTAATAGGTGTTTTTTCGCGCGGTTTTTTGCATAGTCAAAATCTAGGATAGTTTAGCTTTCCATCCACACCAATTAGGCTATTAGGCGACTTGTATTTCCTATTTTTTTAGCCTTCCGAAGTTTGTCCAAAAAATCAGCCGTTTTTGAGAATTTTCCCTTGGTCCCCCCTTTGCACTTTGGCGAAAAACCGCGGTTTTCGATGCCTTTGGAAAAATTGCCATTCCTCGTCTTATAGGTGTTTTTTCGCGCGGTTTTTTGCATAGTCAAAATCTAGGATAGTTTAGCTTTCCATCCACACCAATTAGGCTATTAGGCGACTTGTATTTCCTATTTTTTTAGCCTTCCGAAGTTTGTCCAAAAAATCAGCCGTTTTTGAGAATTTTCCCTTGGTCCCCCCTTTGCACTTTGGCGAAAAACCGCGGTTTTCGATGCCTTTGGAAAAATTGCCATTCCTCGTCTTATAGGTGTTTTTTCGCGCGGTTTTTTGCATAGTCAAAATCTAGGATAGTTTAGCTTTCCATCCATACCAATTAGCACGCCATGCGAGCCTTCTTACAGTTACAGTTGAATTATGGGTAATCCTTCCCCGCATTCGCAACGGTTTCCCCGGAAAAAGAAAGGTGAAGTCATAGTTAAGTTTTCAAGCTGGGCACGGAATCCACTCCAAATTCAGCACATGACAAGGCAATTGAGCCCTAATTCGTGTTGGAGTGCTCTTTTCGCAAAGGTCTAAACAATTTACACCGCGAGCAGCTTGGAAAGTCTTTACCATAACTTGACTCCGTCTGGGTCAAGAGGCGTGCAATTTTAGCATTGCCGACCTCGTAACACCCCTTGGTTCTTCAAGAGGTGCTGGTGACTTGCGGGCTTTAAGACTTAATGATGTCTCTCCACCACCAGACGGAAAAAACGCTCAATAACAGCCAAACAAATGCCGTCTTCTTCACCATTCGTCCATCATCGATCGATCGGTCGTTCTGGTCACAGATCGAGTATGCCTGGGCCACCAAGCTCACCTTGCAAGTCTTTCTGGGATTACAACGCACTTTTAACAGTTTAATAGTTAGCAAAGCGGGCTATTTCTGGCTAGAGTTTGGACCTTTTATGTCACAAACTAACCCCGTCTTTGGCTGTTGAAAGGAATTTGTGTGGAAAACTTTGTATGGACTGGAATGGACTACTGGATAACCCTTTTGTTTTCGGTGCAACATGGGTTCGGCAAAACGGTATGTGCATTTCACTATGAAATTGACCAGTTCTCCTATGTTATATTACATTGCTTTTGCTCTCCTACTTTGACCATTTAGTGTCTCCTTTTGGCCAACCAACCAAAGGAAACAGTAGTCCGTATCGTAGGCGTACGTCTATAGATGGAATGAGGCTTGTGCCACACGTAAAACATCCGCTTACCGGTAAACATTACAGGTTTCAATATAATTGAGTCCTCGCCATCGAATTGTTTCACTGTCCAGCTTTATATTGATTGCTCACAATACGTTTATTTTCTAAGGAAATACTGAGCCTCTTCATATCCACATCTTCTACAAGTTTATTACGAACTCACACCGTGCTGCAGTTAGCTTAACAACTCAATCATTGGTAGAGCATTGCAAGAGTTCACGGTCGCACCGGTACTGTCACAGAGCTGATGGTCGGTTCATATCAAGTTAATTCAGGATAAATTTTGGCGGCTTTTCTTTGGCTAGTGCTCGGGAAACGTTCCTAGCCGACAATGATCGAAAATCTTAACATGCTTCTATGCGAAGTTTAAGTAAATGAGTGAGTGAGTGAGTGAGTGAATGACCGAAGTCATATTCAGAGTCAAGTGTAACGTCAGTTTAAATTAGAGAGCTGCGGTGCCTCGTTCGTTCTCGTCAAGCTCACTCACTATGGCAGCAAAAATCACTCTAAATTTACATTATAAAAGTTACTATTAAACGTTAAGATATAAGCATTACTTACTCAACAAAAATTACAAAGCTCGCAAACGATACTTTGGAGGCTAACACAATTAACTTACTTACTTTACTTAAAATACTAACGATTGACCATATTTATATTGCTTTCAGTAGGCAATATTATTTGCATTTTTCTTTCATTTCCATAAAAAGCTAATTATTTACCTTAAAAATCCCCAACCCTCAACTCTTCTTTTTTCTTCGTTCTTTAGACAAATCGAGATCAGACTATTGCTCTTACAGTTTTTTTCGCGGTTCAGCTAATAAATGCTAATAGTTGCAGCTGTTGCGATCCAGTTTTATGGCAAACGACCCAGGATCAGCCTCTCTGATCATATTGCAGTCTCCATCAATTATTTAAATGGCAAAATGTGGGCGTTATTTACAGAGCAGTACGGTCCTCTAGTGGGATTTGGTTCCCAGGTATAGAGTTTCTTAATGAATCACAAAGCATTCAAACTTGCCTTCTTTCATAATGAGTGGCAACCCAAAATGCGAACAATCGTCTTAATCATCAAGTAAAATCAGGGAAATAAGCATACAGGAAGGCACTCAATACACCATGATAATAAGATCTGGCCTCTTTACACAGAATTTGCGCGTGGAAGTATTTTGTGTAGACTATTACCGTTTTACATTGTGGGGCCATGTTCATTTTGACAGATTCTGAACTTGCGGCACCTGCAATACCAATCTCTCTACACAGCAGCTTTAAAATAAACCGAATATGAAACAAGAGCAACAACCAAGAATAGTACAAAAAAGCCGCGATCTAATTTGATAGAGACTGTTTGCCACGTACTCCTTTGCGTTTCCTTGATGTGTTGTTCATTCTCCATGCGTCTCACGCTTTTTAGTCCTGTCAACTCAAGACTGCACGGCGTCGTGGCGGATTTGTCAAGAGCTGGTTGTAGGCTTTCAGCCTCCGCAGCTTGAATTTTCTTTGTTTTCCGTGCCTTTTGCCGTTTTCCGCAAAACCGGTTGATTTTCTGGACCCATTCGGGTGGTTCTCCATCTTGGAAGTAAACCCAAACGACGAATATGTTCGCAAAGAGGACTAAGGTTATGATGATCATAGTACCTTCGAGAAGAACACCCAAAACAGGAACGCCGTCTGAGGTGACAGGCAGAAACGATGGGATCATAAGTAGAAACACTGTAAAGGACAGCAGGACTGTTGTAACGAAGCCAACGCGCTCTCCGCTTTCCACGTGAATGAGAAAGCTGCTCAAAGCAATGACTGTCAGGATGACGCATGGTATTGTAAGGTAAAACGTATAGTACAGGGGTTTGCGCTTCATTCTCACGATGTAAACCACCTCATTAAATTTAAAACGACAACAATTTCCATGATCGGTTTCCGAAAGTTCAGGAGTGATTTCCTCTATTTTCCAATTGCCACTTTCAACAAAACGATCTAAAATGAGAAGATAGACATTCTTGTAAACTCTTGTTTACTCTTTATTCTATCAATTTTTTTGTGAAGATTATGATGATGATGATGTTGGTGAGATTGTTTGCACCAAGTGTCCGGCTTGTCCAAAGCAAACACATGCGATTGAAAATAGGTTGAGTCAATCTTAACATGGGTCTTTGACTTTTCTGGGGGTGATCCGGTTTTCCATGCCCGTCAAAGTAAAGTAAAAAAAAGTATCATTATTTTCCCTCCGATTTTTAGAGTAGCTAGTCGCTGATATCTCCGAGCATTGAACAGAACAACTTTAAGCCTTAAAGGAGTCGGAATCCCAGCTGACCGGAGGCAAATCAGTTGTTTATTTAGAAGTGCGCAGGCAGGAAATTGAACCAGGGACTACCTGAAACAAATTCAACGAGTGGTCAGAACGTATCTTGAACCCGGGATCTGTGGATATCAAGGCAAGTGCCCTAACCACTGGGCTGCACTGTCCCCTACGTCAAATGTGCATTGTATTTTCTCATGGGCGCGCTGTCAATTGAAACCACGCTCTCTTGCGCTGTCTTTCGCCAAGTTTCATTACAATCATTACAATTGTTGAATGTACTTAAATTTACGTTTGTCGCTGCGGAATAAGAGTGAGTGAGGGTTACAATTCAAAGATCGATTTCTTTTAGGAGAAAAATGATAAATAATCTTAGTTAATGCTCACTTGTTATTTGCTTCTTGGCTTTGAACAACTTAATTTTTAACAAGTTGTCGCCATAGGTGTAGGACCCGAATGCAAGTCTGCACTCTTGTTCGTCAAATGGCCAGCGGTGTATTTGCATTTCACAATTAACTTTGAATGTCGCCGGTCCGCTCCAAATGCATTCCCCAGTACTCCTCACCGCAACATCCGTTACAAATTTGCTTGGACCTCCTGCTAGGTTAATTTGGTCGTCACCGCTGGAAAATAATTGGTAGCATTGCTTTTGGCTTTAGCCTGCGAACAGGCTATCGAGCGAGGAGCCCGGCTAGCCCGCGAGAAGAATGGGCACCATTCTTCACGCCAGCCTCCGTTCCAAAGTACTCGCTCTTTGCTTGCACTCAATCAACTTTTAACTTTCGATCCTTCAGCTTATGACATTACCCGCTATACTTGTTCTACAAATCGCGCAAATTACAGTCGGTTATGGCAGGAAAGGATTGCCGGAAACGTTCCGGTTTGGGGATAAAAAACTCAATCTAAGTACATGTCGGAGTGTAGAAACGCCCTTTCACAAATATATCGAAATTAAGCGCTTCCCTGGTCAGTGTGAAAGAGGATTAAGGCGCATTAATATTTCCATTTGGATGTTGTTTTGTAACGTTTCGAACAACGCCTTTGCAAACATGTCTGATCTGCTTTAAAACATAATTAGCTTGGTTTTAATAAAAATGTTTGGAGAGAAATTGGTTTGTCTTGAGGGCGTTGCAGGAATCAAAATCAAAAAATTAAAAGCGCATTTAGGCATATTTTCCCACACATATGCTAAACTTAGCCCAACCTAGCCGATGTCTGCGTTCAACGTTCAACCCCCCCCCCCCCTCCTCCCCTCACATACTCAACGACCTCCTACCCTCCCAACCCCCTATTCCATAACTCCAAATCCTTACTTGTTGTAAAGCGCAATGTCCGGAACCCAAATTTCCTTGGGTGAGAAATGGACCCGAGCTGTATCCCCATATTCGCTGGCGTTCCACTGCAAGAATTCGTTATTCCATTGCTGTGAATAAGGTGTAACAAATCGTTTTAATTGATCAAGCTCTTGCTTGGTTCCAAGACTAGCTAGCTCGGCGTCTTATCATTCTTTGAAGGGGGTTCGTCACGAGATTTTCGGTTCTCTTTGAAGTCCTTAGGGATCTGATATTAAAGACGGAAACATTTTGACAGATCACAAGAAATTATACGGTTTTTCTTCCTCACCTGTATGACCCACGTATCCAATACCAATACTTGTTCCTGGTTGTCCTTTAAACAAAAAAGTTATAAGACAATAGGCCGTCCAGTTATAAACTAAAAGTCTTCAGTTCTTACAAGGAACAGTGTGGAAAAAGATAAAATGATACCACTAGTGGTACAAAGACTTGTCAGACTTGCGTTTTTTGTAGAGGAGTCTAGGCTTAGGCGACCAACCACACAACACAAAAAGTGTGTCCCGAGTGTTAGTCCTTTTTAGTATTTTAATTAAATTCTTATAGTTTTAATCTCGCCGAATGTCTTTTGAAGTAAAGTGCATTGGTGTTACCCGTTTTAACGATCATTATTAAATGACCATGGGCCGTTTCCCGAAAGTCCCTACAATTTTTCGAGCGCGAAAAGCCATCTTTTAAACTGTCAGGCCCTTGCTTTAAAATTGTCATCTTTAAGGCCCAGTAATACGGGCAACATTTTTCGTGCAACTTGTCGCGCAACAATGTTTCGTTGCAAGTTGAAATGCTTTGTTGCGCGTATTACCACCTTCTTGCATAACAAATTTTTATGCTGCAAAAAGTAGGCGTAGCTTTTACTTTACTGCAACATGAAAATTAAATTTGTTTCGCAAGAAGGTGGTAATACGCGCACCAAACCATTTCAGCTTGCGACGAAAAGTTGTTGCCTGACAAATTGCACGAAAAATGTTGCCCGTATTACTGGGCCTTTAGCTTGTTTTCAAGCATTTTAAAAGCAGAATGGCTCGGGAGTTTCGAGAAACGGGCCCCTGGCCAGCGAATGGCATTAAGACTGGTTGTATTCTATTCCGTCGGACAGCAAGTTGTTGTGCAAATTGTCTGTCAATTAGAATCATCATGCTGTAAAAGGTCATGACTTGTTTACCCAATCGCAACAGACAAAAGATCAAATTAGCCAATCATAGCAAAGGCGGGGGAAAAGCGCGGGAAATCGTGCTCTTCACGTCTGCAAAAGTTGGCGTGATTATTAAGTACAAACAATAGATCGCGAAACTAAAGCAATGGCGCAGTTGCAATGGATGTTTAGAAAGCAAAGTAAAGAAAGCAAAGCTGTGTTGTCCGATGGAATCTAGAAAGCGTTACCCACTTCAACATGTGTTCAGTTTGAGCGTCAATGGAGTTACTTAAGCAATTCCGAGAGGTGTATGAAAAAATCGGGCAAAAATACTACAGAGGACACATACACGTTTTTGGTCAAATCTGTTCTCAGGTTGAATCCGTGTTTACCTAGGTTAGATTGTTGATCATCATTTTACTGTGGTTGAATATGCACTCTACCTTGTTTAAAGCAGCTACCAACCCCCCCCCCCCCCCCCCACAAAGTATCGAAAACACCTATACTTTCCCTCAAGCTCTGTCTTACACATCTCAAACTATCCTCTCAAAGTTTCGTATCATCTTGTCGGTTTCTATATTCATACGCTTATTCCTTACAACATATTAAGGGAACAAAAAGCTATACTATGCACTTACCGGTATTCGAACTCGGACACTCCAGATCTATAATCTTGTGTTTTCGCCACTACACTACAACAACGAGCATGCGCAACCCAACACAGTTCTTTTCGTTATTTACTTTTCTATAATAAGTCAATTGATATCCATGTATAATAACTAAAACCAATCCTTACCTGGTTCGTATTTTTCTCTAGGCTTAATATAGGCTCCAAAAAAAGTTTCTTCAATTCATCTGAGTGCGTATTCAACCTAGGTAAAGTGAGGATCACCAATTTAACCTAGGCAAAAACCTGAGAACGGATTTTACCGGCAGCATACCTACCACATGGACAAGCCTGCTTATTTTCAACGCAAAATTGACAACCACTTGTTTTTTGCCTCTGAGAACTGGACGAACTTTTCTGTCATAGTCTTCAAGGAGGTGTGCTCGTATGCGGTGTTCCCATGAAGAATTCGTTGAACATAAACACCCTCACAAAAGAAATGAAATGTTTACATATAAGAAATGGTCATCGAGGAAGGTGCGCGATGCCACGCACCACTTGTCGCTCTCGCGTGATGATCGCGCGTGACCTCGAAATGCTCGAAGCCCAAGTAATTAACTAATGCGTCAAAGCAAACACTAAAGAAACCTCAACGAAATTATGTTTACAAAGAAATGCTACAAATGTCCTTGAACTTTTTTTGACAAATCTCAACGTCGATTTTTCAGCACCTTCAAGCTGTGTGGTATGGCTTCTCCCATATTTTTTGGGAGCTATTTACATCGGTGGAAAGAAGATTTTTGCTTTAGGGAGATCCTAAAAGGTGGGTACATATTTTTTCTGTGTTGAGGTAACTTGCAAAAGTTATACTTGGCGGTAGAGCTGGGATGCCCGAAGACATTGAATGTTCGTAGCTGAAAACAGGATGAAAGGTAGATCATAGCACCATCTAAACTTCACTCACCAGAAAGCTGTAAAAATTAAGGGACTAGAAAGGAATGCAAATATGTCGGGGGCAGGGCGTTTAATAAATTATTTTTACAAATATATAAACAATGATTCCACCCAAAGTTTCTGCACGTAAACCAAGCGAAAAATTCTTTTATCAAGGCATGCAAAAGTTTCACTTGATTTTGTTGGAAAAAATTGAAACACGTTTTGAAAGATCTCTGTTTTCCATACAAACACGGTTAAGTCGCTGGTCATT